>NC_081406.1:145158090-145488090 GCF_030272615.1 Cryptomeria japonica
AGTGGGAGAGCATAGAATAGCTCAAGCGAGCAGGGGAGAGAACCCTTTACAATGAGGCTTAACAGTCTTTATATAGAAAAACGGTTACAAGAGTGATCATGACCCCTGTATGTCAGTCTAGGAGTGTAGGGAAGTGCATGCACTTTAAATGCAAACAACCTAGCCATACCCACAAAAGGCAACCCTGAGAAGGGTGGATTGACTGACCTTCCAAAGTCAGCGTATGTAGACATGACATAAGTCACTGCAACAAGCATGGCCACATACCTCCCTTGATGGAAATCCTATCAAAAACATTAAATGTACTACTGTGGCTCCACAAAAGAAGGCGCACAAGTCACACAAGTCGTCGGAGCATTTAAAGCTTTGAGTGTCGATCACGCCATCCGGATGTGTTACTAGTCGGAAGTAGTTTGGAACACTTCGGAGACCTAGGTCACCTAATTTGGGGAACTTCAAAGACTTGGGTCACCAAAGTTGGGAAGACTTAGCAACTTGGGAACTTCGAGGTTCAGGAGTTTCGAGGTAGAAGAACTAGGAACTTGGGAACCTGGGGGTTACAGGGTTGAAGACTTAGGAACTTGGGAACCAGGGGGTTCCGGAGTTCCGGGGTAGAAGAATTAGGAACTTAGGAACCTGGGGGTTCCAGAGTTCCGAGGTTGAAGACTAGGAACTTGGGAACCTGGGGGGGTTCCGGAGTTCCAGGGTGAAGACTTAGAAACTTGGGAACCTAGGGGTTCCAGAGTTCCGGGGTTGAAGACTTAGGAACTTGGGAACCTAGGGGTTCCAGAGTTCCGGGGTTGAAGACTTAGGAACTTGGGAACTTGGGGGTTCCGGAGTTCTGGGGTTGAAGACAAAGGAACTTCCTTCTGACAAGACAACACTTCACACTTCATAATTCCGTTGCTTTTTTGCTTGATCAACTGGGGCAGCGCTAGTCCATGGAACATATCTCTGATCGGTTCTCACCAGAGAAACGAAAATCACCATGAATCACCTAAACTCGGCGAGTCCAAGTCCGAGCCATGCTCGCCGAGTCTCTAGGACTTGGACTCGCCGAGTTGGCGAGTTTGGCTCAAACTCGGCGACTCCCAAACCCCAAACTCGGTCGGCGTCTACCTTCATAAAAGACCAAAAAAAATTAGTTTTAAATGCTTTTTCAAATCCGTTTTTTTTTTGTTAATTATCTTCTATCCCTAAAAGTGAACTTCATTTTATTCACTTGCAAAAATATGAGTAAAGTGAGTTGGGAAGAAAAACAAGGGTGAATAGAAGAAAAACCAGCAAGGAGGAAGCTCAAGTTTTCTTCAATTTGTCACATTGGAGCTGCATTGTGTTTGGTTTTGGTGCATCAAGACTTCGATAGGAAGAGTTTGCAGCTCATTTCAAACTTGTTGTAAGAGGTAAGATTGTTTTTTTGAAGATTATTTTGTTTCTTGTATGCAAAAATTCCATTTTCTATTCATTTATTTTGAAAGTTTTACATTTTCTTCCAAAATCTTTTGTATGTTTGTAAGTAGCATGTAGTATGTAGTTGTACTATGTAGGGTTTGTAAATTTCTTTTTTTAAAAGTAGGGTTTGACAAACCCTACTTTAGTTTTTTTGAATGTATGTATTAATTTTATTTTGTATTTGTAATGTTTTATTGCAGCAAACTTCACTCTATTATTTGCCTCAACTTCAAGTTTCACAAAACTATCCTAAAATGTCTACTTCAGCTTCTAGACCCCCCATTAGAAACGACCCTACTTGGAAATATCATGAGGATTTTCTAGGGCAAGGAAAGGGGCAAACAAAATGTACATTTTGCAAAACAATATTCCATGGAAGTATATATAGACTGAAATACCATATTGTTGGTGTGCCTGGATATGATGCCGAACCATGCCTAAAAGAACTCCCTGAGGCCATACGTGAATGTTATGTAATGGTTGAGGAAATTGAAAGGAAAAAGAAACAAAAGGAGGATCGAGCAGCCATTGGGAGAGAGGCAAATTTAGGAAGAGGGACACAGTTAGGTTGTGTTGGAGGCCCTTCTTCCTTACCTTCATATCGTCCCACTCAGTTTGCTACTGCTGGTGCTTCCGCTTCTACTTCTATAAGTGGTAGTGCCACCGCCACTTCTCATGCTCCTAGCACTAGTAGTTGTAGTGGGAGTGTTAGCATTGGAACTAGGATTCGTAAATCTAGGTTGGATTCCTTCTTTGTGCCTCGCACTACTCCTGGGTCCCAACAGTCGCTTGAGGGCATGGGTTGGAACAAGGAGGTCCAGGATGCTGCTAAAATGGCAGTTGGCAGGTTTTGGACCTATAGCAGTATTCCATTCTTTGCAGCCAGGTGAATGTTTTATAACTTTTATGTTTGATTGTTTTAATTTTTATACTTAACTTATCTCATTGAATTTTTATACTTAACTTATCTCATCGAGTTTATTTGCTACACGTCTCTTTATTGGCAAGAAATTGTCGATGCCCTTACCCTATGCGGGGCGGGGTTCAAAGCCCCTAGTGAGAGTGATTTGAGGGGACCCATTTTGTCTCAAATGGTGGATGATGTCAAGAAGGATTTAGATGAACAATGCCAGATATGGAGCACTAAAGGTTGCACCATCATGACTGATGGTTGGACAGACGAGAAATAGAACTCTCCTTAATTTTCTTGTTTCTTCCGCAGGTGATTGATTAATTTTAGTTTCATATAGTCTTTAATTTTTTATTTTTTATTTTTTATCTAATGATTTATTGAATGATCATTGACCTAGCTTTATTTTTTTATTTCAGGGGGCACCGTTTTCATCAAGTCCATTGATGCCTTCGCCCATTGCAAGAATGCCACCTACCTATGTGAGCAGATAGAGGAGGTGATTGATGAGGTGGGTGAGGAGAACGTGGTACAGGTGGTGACCGACAATGCAGCAAATTATGTTGCTGCGGGTAAACTTTTGATTACAAACTAATTTTGTTTGCAAATTAATTACTATCTTGTAGTTTGTACCTCCATTAATTACAATTTACAATGCAACAAATTATGTTGCTGCAGGTAGACTATTGATGGAGAGGCACCCATCTATAGTTTGGACTCCATGTGCTGCTCATTGCATTGACCTCATGTTGGAGGATATTGGAAAAATCCCATAGGTCAAGAGATGTGTAGAAAGGGCAAGAAATGAGTGCAAGTTTGTATATAATCATTCATGGGTGTTGGCTCTTATGAGACAATACACAGAGCAGAAGGAGTTGCATCGTCCAGGAATCACAAGATTTGCCACAAACTTCCTCACATTGCAGTCCATGCTTAGGTCTAAGTCTGCCTTGAGACGTATGATTGTTGGTGAGGAGTGGTCTTCCTCATCCTATGCTACCACCCCTACAAGGAAAGATATGGCAGACTGCATTTTTTATGAGCAAGACTTTTGGGTCCCTTGTGATGAGATAGTGAAGGTAATTTTTTTATAAATTCTACAATTTAACTTCATGTTTTATAACTTATTATATGTATTCTCTTATTTGCTCATTTTTCTACATTACACAGTATTTTCAATTTTGCAGTTTGTTAAGCCCTTGGTGGTTTTGTTGCGAGTTGCAAATGGAGATAAGCCCGCAATGGGCTATATATATGAGGGCATGGATAGGGCGAAGGAGGGCATCAAATTCATCTATGAAGGAGATGAGAGCAAGTATAGTCCCATTTGGGAGATCATTGATAGGAGATGGCATCATCAGCTTCATAGGCCCATCCATGCAGCAGCCTATTATCTGAATCTGGTATTCCGTTTTATCCCTTCTTTCAAGGCTGATGTGGAGGTCCTTAATGGGCTATACTCAATCATGGAGAAGTTGTTCTCAGATGCACAAGGGGAGACCTTCTCTCGTCCTGTCGCCAAAGACGGTAGGACAACTATGATGCCAAGTAAAAATAAATTGTAAGGCTTAATTTTAGTTTTATTGTATATTGTAACTTGTTAAATGAGTTCATGAGTGAGACTGATTTTATTTATTTTTCTCATTTCAAACTCAGATCATTGGTGGAGCTTTTTTGGCCCAATGACACCAAATATTCAGAAGTTGGTCATTCGCATCTTGAGCCAACAATGCAGCGCATCAGGTTGTGAGCGCAATTGGAGTATGTTTGAGCACATACACTCCAAGAGGCGCAATAGATTATCTGTGGAGAAGATGAATGATCTCGTCTTTGTTCACTACAACCTCCACCTGAGAATGAGAAAGAATGCATTAGTTGACATCTCTCCTATCATTCTAGATGAGGTTGATCTTGAAGCAGAGTGGGCCAATGAGAGTCAAACAGATCCTGAGATTCCTACAGTTGTCTTTAGTGATGATGACACTGATTGGATCGACCAGGTAGATATAGAGGCTGAGGCTGTAGCCATGGCAGAGGAGCAAAGAGCACGAATAGAGATAGGAAATACTGAGAGTGACACAATTGCTCCTGATGTTGGTGAGCATGGCATGGTGTCACGAGGAGCGACTATGGCTGTTGAATCATCCAGGACCTACCTTAAACGCCTTCGCAGGGGGCCAAGGCGAGAGGGTGCACACTCCTCTGAGCCATAGGCTTGTAGTTGTATTTAACTTTGGTATTTGTATAAAACATTTGATGATGATCATATGGTGACATGGATTTTTTATTCCATGAGTTTTGTAATATTGTATACATTTGACAATATTTATATATCTATGTTTGTTATTTTCTTCAGCTACAATTTGCGTTTATGCTTATGTGATTGATGTATACTTGTGTATGTAATCAAATGAGTCGAGTTTGATGATGTTATTGTGTCTTTAAGGTGTTTTCAATAAAGGGTGTCTGAAACAAGTTTTAAATCTTTAAAAATCTCTAAATTTCTTGAGTTTTTCACTTTCCAGAGTCCAACTGAGTCTGGAGCCGAGTCTGACGCCGAGTCCCGAGTCCGAGTCCGATTCGGCCTTGCCGAGTCCAAGCCGAGTCTGAGTCCGTTTCTTTGGTTCTCACAAATGGACCAAAGGTGTCATAAAATGACAACAGAAACTATCTGAGAGAAGGATATGAAGTTAGAAAATCGAAAGATCAAGACAGGAAATCTTCTCCACTGGACCAGTCTTGAAGCAAAATCTAGCTAAGGCATCGAACCTCCTGTCCATCAGCGATGCTTTCCAAAAACAGGAATTAGATTGGGAAATCACTTTTGTTGTATGTGCAAATGATTTGAAAGGATTAGAATTCAGAGTCAGTGTGCTGCCACATGTCACGATGGAAGAGGTTGATCAGATTGTGTCCAAGTTCATTGAACTTTCTGCCTCTCAACAGGAGAAGGGGGTACAATCCTAAAAGATAGCACCTTGTGCCACTTGTCTTACATGCCTTAGATATTAGTTTTATTTTGGGAAACCCTAATTAGGGTTAGGTTGTCTTAATCTCGACCGTTGATCTTAGATTGATCTCGTCCATTCATTTGTTTTCAGAAACTCTATATAAACTCATTCTCTCATTTCATTTCAGTGTGGAGAGATTTATAAAATTGTTGCATAGAGCTACTTGGATAATAAAAAGTTCGTTATCAGTATTGTTTTGAAGTCTTATTGTTATCAAGTGGTTGCATGGTTTCATATTTTCTTCAACGCTTAGAATAGATGTGCTTTAAGTAATTTGCTTTGAAGTTGTTAGATTAATGAAGGATTGATAGTTTAGATTGGTGAAATTTTGCTCATACTTTTGTTGGATGGATGATTTTCATTCAATGTGTAAAGTTAGCCTGAGCTTTTGATGTGGATGCTCAACTTCTTCTTGAGTAATATTGTTCAATTATTGGCATTATTCTTTAAGTGTGAAAATCTTAGGCACAACCCTAGAAGATTGCACCCGCTTTGCGTAATTGTCCAAGTGTGGCGAAACAATGTGTCGTTACCAGTTTCACCCAATCTTTACCGTCTCTTAAGTTCATAGGAATAGCTCAGAAAATCCAAAAACAAAGAGCATTTATTGAAAAATTCGCCTAAGTCCAGCTTGTGAATAATACTAGTTGTCAAGCGTAAGTCCCCCTTGTATTTCAGCACACACTACCCAAGAAGCTATCCACATAAAGTCGCCCATTCGCACATATAGACCTTGGAGTCGCCTTGTGGTCTTTCTCGCAATCTCAGCACAAGTAGTGATTTTGTTCAAGAGAGGATAGAGTATCCTTGGATATTTTATTCTAATGTTCGGTATATGATAAAGCGTACACCAACAAGCACCCAATCAATATCGCACCTACAAATTAGATCATGGAAGCTATATTTATCACATCTGCCAGCTTGTCGACTTAATGAGTTAATTGTATGTATGACAGAATTGTTATTATAGGTAAGTTTCTGTAATCAGTAATTTATTGCACAATTCAAAAACTAATTGGCTATCATGATTGGAACCTGGGAAATAATTTTGAGTTTATGAATTGATTTGTTATCATTGAAAAATGGGAACAGTCTGAATGCACAAACGCTTTATTCAAATTCCTATTGATCTAAAATTATACATCTGCAACTAGTTAATTCTGAGGTTGATTACAGTTATAAAGGAATCATTTAAACCCAGGTTCATTTCAATAAATATGAGATAGGAGCATGCATGTGTTTGTGCATACCTGTATGGTGCACATATACAGGAACGGAAAGGTTGTGATATAAGGTAGGAACTACGCTCACTACAATCAAAGCCTACAATTCTAACTTCAAAAATTCAGATTTATATTTATGTTCACTAACCTTTTTTGCTAATGATGCACATATCAAAACACAAAGATGTGCTTACTTGGAAATGAGGACCAAGTCATCAGCATAGCAAATAGCACCTCTTGGCTATCAAGTAAGCAAATCCATTCAATATCATTCTGCACTGCAACAGCCTACTAAAATATCCCATATCATTAGTGGAAATAATATAAAGCAGATGACCTAGAGGACATCCATGTGGAATTAACATCTGAGGGTAGTCTAAAGAGAATAATTGACTACTTGCACTTTGAAAAAAAGCCATAGCAAAAAGGCTTTCATGACAAGATTTTATTTGTGCTTGATCTAGCCAATGTAAGTGGTCGCTCTCAAACTCTTACATCCTCAAGCAGTTAAATGTGGCGGAATGCATAGCTAGGGGTCAGGAAATGTACAAGAAGTCATTCATACTGGGAAAACAACGATGATTTCTCATTTTTCAGTACATATAAGACTAGTCTTAGAGAATAGTCTTATATTTTATATACCATAGACCCACTCTCTAACTTGTATTTTCTAATTTTATTGTCCTAAATAAAAATTTCCATTTCTATATGATGATCACTGGTGATCATTGCAGGCTACATGCTTTCATATAATTGCTCTAAACAAATTTTGTCATTTTTATTTTAGTCACCCAGGGTATCCCCGCGACTCAGCCCAGCGACACTGGTTTCCCATTATGGGGCGAGCTGAGGCGAGACTAGTCCCTGGAGATGAACTAAGCTGCCCGTCAGCCAAGCCCGTCGGTTGAATCCAAGCTTCAGAGTCGAACCCAAGACCAATGGGGAGCAAACCCACAGTCCAAGCCAACTCTGCTACCTGTCCCGGCTAAACAAATTTTGTCATTTTTATCTTGCTTTACCTACAGAATTGTTTTGCTCAAATATATATTATCTTTTTTTAATGTCTCTTGTTGATTTTATTTATTAACATGGCTATCATTATTCTGACAATAATTAAGGCACATTTTGGAGAAATGGAGAGAAGGTGGTTTACCAGTGCACACTTCATCAGTTTTCATACTTGAATTTGTAAAAACCGTCCATTATGTTTCAGAAATTCCATTAGTTTATGGTGACTAGCATTTATAATCAAACTAAAAACATACATAACAATATACTGAAAAAGTTAGAAGATCGTTGTATTGTAAATAGCACACATGCAAAATAAAACATGCAAAATGATTATTACAATCAGTTTACATGGCTATCTAGGAAAAATAGTTATACAAAAGAAAATTTGCCAACTTTCCCACATTTAACTTAATCTGCAGTAACAGAGGACTTCAGAAAAAATGGGAGTCAAGGTATCACAAAATATGAATTAAGCCATCAATTGTTTTCAGACAAATATTTACATAAAAGTAGAACCTAATTATCTTGAGAGGATAACAAATATCCCTGAAAGAAACATTAAATGTAAGCAAATCCTTCATTTAAATTATGTAATTCCACAGTAAAAATCTGCACACATTACAAGGTTCTAAAATAATCTGCAAGTTTATGAACAA
The DNA here is from genome assembly GCF_030272615.1 of Cryptomeria japonica. Classification (NCBI taxonomy): domain Eukaryota; kingdom Viridiplantae; phylum Streptophyta; class Pinopsida; order Cupressales; family Cupressaceae; genus Cryptomeria; species Cryptomeria japonica. Next base: position 145,166,354 of record NC_081406.1, read on the forward strand.
ATACATCACTTGAACTTTTGATGGAGAATTGTAAACTTGGACTCACCATCATTGTGTGCTACTCCCTGCACAATCAAACAAGAAGGTTGGTGGCTTATTCTAGACTAGCAACTCTGAATAGTCAGAATACTTCAGTGTACAATTAACTTTACTTAGTGCAATCAATTCACACCAGATCAAGTTGTAGCAGCATACCTTTTGCCATCTCTCAATGTTGCTTAGTATTGTCTTGCTTCGCTGTGCAGTTTTCTTGGCTGCCTGCACATAACACCCATATTCAACAAACTCCACATTTTCATGTCATTGAAAGAATCAATTCATTACAACTATAAGTAAAATAGAGTCGTCAATTATTTCTTCAAAACGTTTGTTATAGGTTTCATAATATCTTGCAGCATGAATAGCAATACAATTTCCAGCAGCATAAGCAAGTTTGGATCAAAGGAAAGAGCCATCTTATTTATTTCTTTGATTTGTAGTCAAAATGGTTTTCTTGCATTTAGATATCTGCATTTCCATTAACACTACAACATGGAGCATGATCACATGTGACATGTCAATTCATATGGTCAGGCCCATCTAAAAATCAACACGAATCCTTGACAACTTCACAGTAGTTTTCTATTCATAAAGAAATCCTTACAAATCATCTAAGGATTTTATCCTAAACTGGAAACCGTAACTAACGGGTCAAAATAAAATCCTGGAGCTTTGTTTTGCATGTGTCCATACAACTTGAACCCACTGTCTTGGTCAGTGTCAGCTGCTACAACTTGATCTCAAGTGAATTGATTACACTAAGTAAAGTTAATTGTGCACTGAAGTTTTCTTCCACTGGCTAGCTCTCAATTGAAACTTGAAAGAACAAAACATAACTATGACATTCAACCTGGAAACAAGAACGGAAGAAGGAGAGGCGAGTGCAAGTGAGAACACTTCTCATTCCAAGGGATCGAAGTGAAAGGAGGGACCTAAAAAGAGAGAGTCATCCAAGAAGAAGCAAAAAGTAAATCCTGATCATCCTCCTAGTGCTTCTTCCAGACATGAAAAAGAGATAGGTCAAGGTGAGGATCAAAGGGGGAAGGTACATGAGATAGATGAGTCCATGGAGTCCACAGTGCAGAATGATAGACAAGACAAAGGAAAGACACCTCAACAATCATCTAGTAAGTCTTTTCCTCTCCAAGTTTGTGATAATAAGCAGCAAGAAGAAAGAAATGATGATGAAGCAACATCTCCTTTTAGAGGCGAGCAGCCATTGCCCGAGGAAATGCAAGTAAAAGAAGGTAAATCTTCCATTCCAAATTGTCTCAGAGAGAGACTTACAAGAGAAGTTGTAGTTGAAGAAGAGGAGCAAGTATTTGATTTGGAAAGTCCTCTAAGCAAGTCTCAAGAGGGGATCGAAAAGAGGAAAGCTACAAAGATATCCAAGGTGATAAGAGATGATACAGGCTCGAGGAAGATACAGATAGCTACACCAACAGTGGACAAGTATGATGATGAGATCATGGCAGAAAAATATGATTTGGAGACTTTTGATCTTGGTCCACTTACCTCCAAGCAAGCCATGGAAGATGCGACTGATTCAGTGAGGGCAGTCAATGATAAGCTAAAGGAAGAAATAGAAAAGAATAAAAGGTTGGAAAAGGAGATTATTGCTTGGAGAAATTATTTTAGCCAACTTAATGAGCCATTGAGGTGACAGGATCCAGTAGTCTCACCTTTGCAGGTACTCCCTCTTGAGTCAGTAAATCAGGTGGAAAAGATGAAGAACCCAGCCCAACTCATGCATACATGGATTGATAGATCCTACACGATAGCCAAGGAATTTGTAGGAGATATGATGAAGATACTACACCACAAAGCCATTCGAGTTCTTGAGATAGTTCATGGTCTTGGTGTAACAGTCGATGCATTCACTCATACTAGGGACGTGTTGATGTGTTTTTTATGCACAAAACATTTCAAAATAAAGTACCAAGGTAATTTACCCTCTCTTGAACAAAATCACCTCAGATGCTAAGAATGAGATCAACTAAAATGATTCCAAGGTTTCTACATGTCAGGTCTTGACAAGTGGGTCACTCAATGGTTGATGTGAATTGTTGTGTTTCACTTGGGGGCTTACGCAAATGTTTGGATTATCATGAATGATGCGAAATAGGTGTGCTGACAACTTAAGATTTATCAATATGGCTCTGGATTTACTTCTTACTAAAAATGGGTTCAAGAAATCTATTCTAAGCCTAGGAATGTAGGAAATGATGAATGGATCTAGTGGAATCAAACCAGGCAAGGTCTCACAATCAGGTATTGACACAAGCTTAGTGCAATCGTCTAAGGTATACTTAAAGATTTTCAGGCTATCACAATCAAACGCTGACACCATCCAAGTTGATGCTTGTCAACGGACGCATAATAGTTGAAGTTATGCTTACTCAAATTCTAGTTGACCACACAAGGCGCACTTACCAACGGCAAGAGGCTAGTGGTATGGACTAAGGATTCTACACAAATAAATTCAACAAATCTTCCACTCAATCTAACATACATGAGAATAAATTCTAATCTAAATTCTAATCTAACTTGGAGGAATTGAGAACCATGAATGCAAAGACAACATTTGAAGAGCAAAATCACCAACAATTGAACAATGATTAGGATTCAAATAGTTGAAGCATATACCAACAATTCTACAAAAACTCTCTTACAAATGAGAGACAAGGAGGCATATATAGAGTCTCTTACAAAATGGATGGCCCAGATTGATCTAAGATCAACGGCAGAGATCATGCCAACAAAACCCTAGAATTGCCCTAATTAGGGCTACATCAAAAATGGTGCCACCAACATATGGCCCAATGAAAAGATACCTAGTCATCAAATAGGGAATCTTCTAGAAGATTCCTCCTTGCATCTCTCTCTCTCCTAGCATACTCCAAGAATCTAGCCAATACTGAATCTAACTCCTCCATGGAAATGCTAGGCAAGGTACCCTGTTGTAAATCAATCACGTCTAGTGAGTTCGAGCAAGCATTCAAAGTGTTCTCTCATTCTGGCATGAGCTTCTGTGAACTATGAACATGAATCAACAAAGAGACCAAGTCATCTATCTGACTCTTCTTCAAAGAGTCCAACTGGCAAAAATACATAAATTTCATTTTGTCTCTTAATTCGGCTAAGTGTAAACCACTAGCATTGCTAACATCAACACCCAATAATTCCTCAATCGAGGCAAGGATCTTCATCTAAATGTTCTGAATTAATCCTTCCATCTCCATACAACTCGACTAGGCATTCTCATAAGTTGATTTATTCACGGCTAGTAAACAATAACAGCCATGGAAATAGTGTCTGTCTCCACTGTGCACAATGTTCTCGTTGACCAAGGTGGAATTAGGAATCGTCTTCAATGCCTGGAGGCGTGGAATAGTCTTGTCTTGAAAAGGCTGGAATTCTTCCCAAACTCCCTCCAAATACTGGATTTTGAATACAAGCCTTGTTGTCCTATCATATGCATGGACAAACTGAGTAAGGAAATCATCTGCATGCTTTCTTGTGCTCTCAATCCACTTTTCCACCTCCGAGTGTGTACCTCTCGCTACCTCACAATGAGAATGTATTCCATGGTCAACAGCAATACAGGAAAAAAGGGTGGGATCTCCACGTCGTTCCTGCAATATACTCTTTGAGTCTAATATTTTTTTCTCTATACCTTTCTTTCTCCGCAATCGCTCTACCTAACCTCACATCGATTGCATGGAGGTTTTCACCAATCTCCTAGAATTCCTGTTTTCTGGATGTACGACCAAGGGCAACTGAAGTGATCTGGAAATCCACAGGAGTAGCGATGTCCGCTATCATGCCTGCAATAGGAACAGCAATCTGCGCAATCCGCATTCCTGTCTCATCTCTAGCTATGTGCGACAAAATCTCCGCTCTCTTGGGCTCCTTCTCCTTAGCACTCCTAGTTAGGTAGTCATCAATATCATCAATAGGTTGTACCTCTATCATTTGTTTACTTTTTTCCATACTTCTCATCAGCCATTCAGGAATAGCGGACATCTCCATACCATCATCGAGACATATTTCTCAATCAAGTCCTTTCAATACTGAGATAACATCCTCATTATCATCAGGATTATTCCTGGTCCAATCATATACCTCATTTCCCAAGCTAACTTCGAAAAGGACAGTAGGGGATTCCGGCTGATCATTATTCTCATCAGGAGGTGCACATGTTGTTGTGGCATGGAACTCCTAAATATTCTCTAGTAGTATCACTGTGTTGGAACACTGTTGAGTCTCCTTGTTCTGTTTTGTTACTTCAATCACTTCGATTGATGAGACACTTGGAGGGGGTGAAGGAATGATAAGTGGAGGAATGATAGTTTTATGTTTCTTCTTCACCTCCTTAATCTTCTTCCCTCTGGCCTTGACTTCTCCTGACGTGTTCTTCCTTCTCTTGGGAGCTTGACTCTCTTCGTCTGCATGAATCCTGACATCACTGACAGTCCTCTAATCATCCTCGGAAGTAGACTCTTCCGGCTTCATCCTTTCATAAGTGAAGGGAACACCCATGTCAACTAACTTATTCATTTGTAAATCCACCCATAGGCAGGAGAAATTCAAGACCTCTCTCATCAATATATTCAGGTCAATCTCTTCTGACTCTGACCAATTAGGCAATAGGATTGCCTTCTTCATTTCACTCTCATATTGTGGATGTGTATGATCTCTATCATCTAATACCTGATCAGGAATGAGGAAAAGTCCACACTTCCTCATGAAATCCATTGACATTCTGGACCACATTCTTCTCTTCACTGCTTGCTCATCCATCAAGTTAGCCCAATAATCTTCTATGTCAATCTTATGAGTGAACTCTCCTCTAATCCTTCCGACCTTCTTGTCTGGATCAAATCTTTCTCTCTTCTTATATGTAGCAAATCGATAGAATGCAAGTTCCTCACTCGCAGTGCTGGTGGCTATGGCGGATTGGCAAACCTCTGGTGTCTTCCCAACTAAAATAGGGAACGTCATTCCTATCCTATTCTTCTCTCTCTGAATAACATCAAACTCTAGAAGTTGTCTCACCACTTCCAACAATATCATTCTGTCGGTAGGGTACCTAGGAAGTCTGTAGGGTTTAGATTGAAACCCATGAATCCTGAGGTATGTGAAACTGGGAAACTGTAAATACCACAATCCATATTTTTCTATTAACTCTGTTGTCTCCTTGGACAATCTTCTATGGATTCCGCCTTGCAGCATCCGTGTGATGTACATAGTGAATGCATCATTTACTCTCTTATAGTCTTCAATTCTATGCATGCTTAGCTCGAGGTAGCATTCATAACTTTTGAATTGTCCTTGCCCATTCTCGACTTCACCTTTGCATATTAATCCTCTGTATGAAACAAACCGTGCAAGCAGGTACACCAGGTAAGAAGTCATGGCGAATGACTTGGACCGCTCTACATTCCTCAGCTGGAAATCCAGATTGTCACTTATAATCTTGGACCAAGTCACTATCGTTCCTCTAAGACAATCCTAGATGAAGTAGAACATCCATCCATCAAATATTGCTCCCTGCGGCATCCCCATCACTCTGTTGAGTAGGAATATCAAATCACTATATTCCTCCTTAAAATCTATGCACATGAGTGTCTTGGGAGCCTTGGAATGATGAAACCTAGGCTCAATCATCAACTCTTTGTTAATTAAATTCTTGCATACACCCATCTTCTTTGTGTATCTTTCTGCATAATCCTTCTTGGTCACATCCTTCATATCTGTTCAGCGTGGAATTCCAAACACCTCTCCTATAGCATCCTCAGCAAGGTAGGCGATGACAACACCCTTAGGAGTCTTAATCATTCTTGTGAGCAGATCGTAACATCGTGCACATTCCAGGATAAGCTCATTGCACTGTATGGACTATGGAAATCCAGCGGCATGAAAAATGCCACTCTTCATAATATTCGCATATGTTGGGGAAGGAACCTGATCTCTGACTTCGAACATCCGACGCTGCATCTAGTCGAAGTCTAGGAAATGCATGTTTGTATTAGCGATCTCCTTCCATCTGGAAGAAATCTTAAGCTCTGGATAAAATCCAGTCTCCAACATCTTCAATAGTTCTTTCCTTTCCTTATATCCTGACTTTGACATCGCACCTATACGAAGCTCGAAGTTAGACTTAAGAAAATAAATAATGTTCTTAATAAAATTCTTGACTTTCTAAAGATTTAGCTAATTTAGAGCATGGAGTAAGGAAAATAATCCATACACTTGGTAAATTTTAGCAATTAAGTTCGCATGGAAGCCTTCCATAAAATTCATTGAATACCTCCTTATGCTTAAAAAATATGCAAGCTAAAATACAAAGGAGTATACCGGATAAATGATGACTAAGGAGAGGTGTGAAAGGTTTGTGTTTTCACACAATGAATGTCTGAAGACACCTTCCGCAGTCAAAAAAGGAGGTCAACAATTCTGAAGACAACCTGAAAATCAGACTTTTAAAACATGTTGCAATCTTCAAAATGTGCATAATCTTGATAATAATCAATTTAAATGATGAAGACAACCATTTTCAGGAATATAAGTGTGGCTGGTAAAAATTTAATTTCTGAGGACAAGTCCGAAAATTGGATACTTCAGACTTACCAGCACCTTGCAAAGTGGTTTAAAATCCCTGAAAAATGATGAAAAATGGCTAAGGAATCATCTCCAAGCAAAATCGCCAAAATGGTTAGATCGTTGGAAATGAAAATTTCTGAAGACAACCACCTAACAATGGAGTTTTTAGACCTGCAACAGAAATAAAATGGTCTAAAAAATGCACAGAAAACTCCATAAAACACCTCCAAATGCAAAATGCCTAGATTGGAATTGGCTGGGCAATAAAAACTTAAGTCTGAAAATTAATGGCAGCCATTAATGGAGGTCAAAATCTGAAGCAAACCTCAGATCTGAAACGAATCAACAGGCTGGAAATGATGACAGCCACCAAGCATGAATGAAAATCACCAAAATGTGGCATCAAATCGCTCCCAAAGCAAAATTGAAATTTTCCCAACTATGGCACCAAACTGAAAATCTGAAAATGTTGTCAATGGCAGCTTGGATCTGCAGCAATTAAGGTCTGAACAGCAAGCAAAATGGTGGAGGAAAAATCGTCTAAGTCTCCAAACATGAAATTGCCAATTTTCACCAAAAAATGCTAAAGTTTGAAAAAATCGCCAAACTTAGCAAAATCAAAATTCTGAAACTGGTCTTTAATGGCAGCCAAGGGGAATAGATCAGCAAGCTGGAAAAAATGGAGGAAAATAAATCCTCAATCCCACACTTCACAAAAACGCCTTGCTAAAAATTCGCCCAACTTGGAGAAAAATCGCTTTCATGGAGACACCTGGCAGAAATAATAATAAAATAATGCTAAGTCTCCTCTCTTATACTTGCTTTCACCTCTCACTTTCACTACACAAGCAATGTGGGATAAAACACTTGTATAAATACTTGCTTGGTGAAAACCTAACTTGCTTCTAGAAGGTTCAAATATTAAATGATTATTGCAAGTTATTAAATTTTGCTTTTAAATTTTAAATAATCATTTAAAAGCAATTAAAAAATGGGGCTTATTTATTAAAATATTGCAAATTAAATCCAAATAAGCCTCCAGGGGAAAATCGACTTGGGTTGGGATTGAAAAATCCCTTTAAAAAAAATCATTAAGTGTCAAAATTTGCCCCATAAGGGAAATTCGACCCTAGCTTGGACAAAATCCATGCATAAATTCATCAAAATTGCACACAAAAACCTCCCAGGGGAAAATCGATATGAGCTTGGACAAAAATCCACTCTACTTACAAAAAATCACCCCCAGGGGAAATTCGATGGCAATCTGGATTGAAAAATCCACACTCCAAACTCACTCAACTTGGAAAAAACCTCCCTGGTGGAATTTCAACCTTAGTCTGGATGAAAATCCGGACTCAAAACTCTTCAAAATATTCCCAGTGGAAAGTCGATCTCTATCGGGATGGAAATCCAGACAAAAATCCTTACAAAATGCTCTCAGGGGAAAATCAATCCCTGTCTAGATGAAAATCCAAACAAAAATCCTCACTTAGTCGTCACAAAAATCTTGGTGGAAAATCGACCCAGGCATGGAATCATCCTCAACGTTGTCCACACTTCAGTCCACACTCGAGTCCGCACTCCTAGTGGAAATTCGATGGCAGTCTGGATAAATCCTGACACAGCCAAATTTTAGCACTTCCAAGGGAAAATCAACTTGGGTATGGATAAACTGTGGGGGACAATAGTAGCCAGTATGGATTTCAGGGGAAACCCATGTGTAGTATGGATTTTGAGTGGGGGAATGGGTTGGGTAGTATGGAATGTGAGGGGAAAAGCACCGCTAGCATGGAATTTGACCCTTTAACCCTTGGAATATGAATTTCCCTTAGAATTTTATCATTTTAACCACTCAAAATCACTTAGAGACATTAAATTTAAACTGGACTTAGGCTAATTTTCCAAAAATATGAGTGAAACGCTAGGAAAATATTGGAATAAAGTGCCAGATCAACTTAAATGATACCTTAGGAGCAAGAAAACAACTCCAAAGGTCTTGGAATACCTTGGCACTTTAAAATCACCGATGCGCGTGTTTCAAAACATGTTAACACTCAATAGGTCTTACACTTAGACAAAACTTAGGATCATTAAAATATCAACATTTACAACTTGATCCTATAAATTCAAAAACCCTAGACGGCACTAGGCATGATCAAAACTCCGAGACTCGGGCACGGGAAACACAAAATTGCCAACTAAGCAGCCAAAACCCTAACCTAACGACGTCGAAAGCTGGCAAAGACGGGGTCCCCGTTAGCAATGGGGTGATGTGTGAAAAGGTCACAACAGGACGTCACTATCCCAGTACTACAAGTAGTAAGAAGGACATCAAGACAGGTTTTGGCACGAGAAAGAATAGTTGATGGTGGAACTCATAATTTCCTACAATGGTCAGCTTTGCTCCAAATGAAGGAGGTTCTATTCAAGGACATCAATAGTAGGTGCAGCCAAGTCGAGGACACTATCCATCCTATTCAGGACAAGGTGTTTGATGTACTATGTGTGATCCTTCATAGGAGAATAGAGATTGAGACAGATGTGGATATCCAAGAGTTGGAGGACTCTAATCATGGTCATCTTTTGTAGAGAGGATTGCATGATCACAGAAGAGCAGTGAGATCAGATGTATGCTACTATGTTCCTGATTGATAGAACAAAAGAGCTAGAGCACGAATGGGAGATGACTCTTCTTGCGGCCTTTGATGAGGTCCTTCACTTGGAGGAACGAATGAAAAACCTGCCTGAGATTCCTATTGCAGAAATTGAAGGGATTACATTCAGATTCATTGAATATGCCAGAAAGGAACAAGGAAAAGGGAACAAAATTCTAGATGAAAAGTTGTTATGAAATGATGTGGTAATTCGATCCCTATTGGAGGATGTTTTCTCGTTATTCGTGCCAATTTCTATTGGCTATGTTATGATAAATCTTATCTAAATAGGGTTATTTTTGTAACAAACCCTAATTAGGGTTAGGTGTCAAAATCTCATCCCTTGATCTTCTTTAAATCTGGGCCATTCATTGTATTTGAGAGTGCTATATAAGCTACACTCATTTCATTTGTAAAGGTTAATAAGGAGAATAGAGAGCAATTAATAGTTAACAATTGATAGTGAATAGTGAGAGAGCAATAGTAGCAAGAGTTAGACTTGACGAATTGTTGTTATTTGGTCATTGGATTAATGAAACAATCAAGTTATGGTGTTTTACTCAATCCTTGAAGCTCATTACATGGTTCTTCTATCTTCTTAAGCTAATCTTTGATGATAATTTTAGTATTAGATTTCATGGTGGAATGTTGTACTTGATGCATTATGAAGCTTGTTATCCATACCACTAGCTTTCTAGCTGATTGTAAGCAAGCCTTGTGTGGTCAACTGGAGTATTATAAAAGTGTTTAAGTTTGATCATCATTTAACACTGGATATGCATTCAACTGATGGTGTCTATGGTTGATAGTGATTTGAAAACCTTAAAACATCCCTAGAAGATTGCATTAGTTCTAGCAAAGTTGTTCGTGTATGGCGATGCTATAACTAGTTGAGTTTCACTTGTATTGTTTCTTCATCCATTCATGCTAGAATAGTTTAGGATCCCCTCTAAACCCTCACCTTTTTGCCCTTTTTTGAAAATCATCTAGTAGTATTAGGGAAAATCCTTACTGCATACCATCTGCTTATCAATCGTTAAGTCATTTCGAATCATAAATGCTCTTTGATGAAACAATAATCACATCACACCAACAGAGCTTATCCACACGTAGAGACCCTACATATAGGAACCTTGGAGTTATTTAGATTGATCCTTAAGCAAATCTTCAGCATTCAATTAACTTTATTCAAGAGAGGATAAGATACTTATGGTACTTTATTCTGTGTTCGCATGTGCGTAAGAAACACATCAACAATTCCCAACTTCACTCTTAAAAGAAGTAAATTGCTCCAATTTATGAGATCATGAACTTTGCTCCAAAACAACAATTCATGAAGTTTTCAACTTCGCTCCAAAACCCAAACTCATGAAGTTAGCAGTTTTCGCTCCAAAACCCAAACTCATGAAGTAGAGGATTTCGCTCCAATTTGCCCAAACATGAAGTTGACATTCTCTTATAGGCTTCAAGCATGAAATTCGTTTTGATCTCCTTGCATCTTCATGAAATCATGGAATTCGCTTCAAATATGTCACTCATGAAGTTCGCTTCACTTCCTTAACTCGAAGTAGGAGATTCGCTCCAAAAAAAAAAGTCATGAAGTTGTCAAGTGATTCACTCCAGATTGCCCAAAAATGAAGTTCGCTTCAAGTTGTTGTCTCAAGAAGTAGACTCAAGCATGAAGTTTGTAATGATCATCTTGCATCTTGATGAAATTGTAAAATTTGCCTCAAATGTGCAACTCATGAAATTGATTCTTAATTTCTCCAACATGAAGTGAGTGTTCACATATTTCTCCATTCTTCCATCTTCACCATGAAGAAGTTCACTCCAAATCTTTCCAACCTGAAGTTTGACATGAATTTTGATTACTTACATAAGGAGTGTTCGTGAAGTGAAGTTTGTTCTTTTAAGAGGAGCACTTGGAGTGACCTACAAATTGACGATCCTTCCTTACTCATGATTGAACTCATCATGCCTAGACTTTGCAAACCTACTACACACTTATGCAAGACTATCCACTTGACTCCTATCCATTTGAGCACCTATACCTCTCTAATGCAAAGGCTAATAGCAAAAGACCTGAACACAACCTAAAAAGCAGGAAAAAAGTGGGGGTCCCCATTTGCAAAGGGGCGATGTGTGAATACCTCACAACACTACCCATATACAAGATGCAAACTTGGAGAATGAGGATTTTAGGGAAAAGCACTCCAGATTTCCATGCATTGGGAAATTAAAAGGGCAAGAAGGTATTAGAAAGGAGCCAAAGGAAACATGAAATGAAAGGTATCCAACTGTTCCCATTTTCACAGCTACACATTTAGTTTTTGGGTGATTTGTGTTTGCCTTTGTTGCTAGCCTAGTGTATGCGTCTCTGCTTTTGTTGTTTGTATCTCAGAAATGACTAAAGCATGCAATCTTGCCTTTGGTGTTTGCAACTTCATTCTCTACTAGCAATTTCCTTGTGCTTGCCGGTGCTCAACCTGGACTTATTAGTAGCCCCTTCATGTTTCTTGATCAGATTATGGGCTTAGCGGCACTCTTTTTTGAACTGTTAGTCTGCTGTTTATTTATATTCCTCATTATCTCTTTTGCAGCAGCATCCATGGTTTCACTCCAGCCTTCTAGTTTCCTCATCATTTTGCTTGATTCTTCCAAGTCGGCCAATTTTAATCTTACCATGACAATAGCAACTTGGTTTTGCCTGCAAACTTTTTGAAGGCCATTGGTGAAAATGAAGGAATAGAGAGAACATCTAATGAAGTCAATCAAGAAAGATACTGAATGTACCTGCCAGCAGTTACATTTTTAAGCACAGTAAACATCACTTTTCTTTTCCCTATGTAAGTAATTATGACTTTCTTAATTCTAATAGAGATGATTTCAGAGAAAATATTCATTCATATGCCAAAACGCTGCAACACATAAAGGAACAAGGCTGAGGGAGCTCTGTCCAATGAAGTCTTTAAAAAAAATTTCAAATCTGATCTTAACACTCCGCTGGTGGGGAACCTATCTTCTATCCATAAAAAGGGGAAAGGATTCACCAATGGAGAGATTTTTAAAATAAAGGAACAAATTGGTCACCCATCCACTGATGGAAACAATTTACAAGGAGCTATGTTGAGATGAGACAAAGGAAAGAAGGATCATTGCGAATGACGAATGAAACATCTCTTGATGACCTTGTGCAGACAATACTACGTAAGGGAAAATTGTTTCTTCTCAGCAATCTCTAGCTCTGAAGCTAGACAGGATTACTGCAAAACACAGGAATTTGAAGAGCTCATTAAGAACTTTATGGTTGAAACCTTGTAATGCTGACATCCAGCCACAAGATAACAGAGAAACATATAAAGTTAAACATTGTCTATCAAACTGTTCAAAACAATTAGCATGGAGGTGGCAATAATGATGATAAAAAAATGGCAATTAAGGATAATGAGTAGCATGTTAAAGGGAAAGATGCTTAAGAAGCACATACCTCTCCCACAACAACTCTTCCAGAAGCAACCTTTTCCTTTGTTTCTGATAAGCTCCTCTTCAACAGTACACTTGTTGAAGCAGCAGCAGAAAGAATACGATCCTGCACGGAATCACGTGACAATGGTGATGGTTGCTGCTGTCTTGTTTGCTGAAGAAGTGTCCATCGTGTTCTTACTGCAGTTCCAGCACGCTCAGCTGCTTCTGCAACACTAGATCCTGCATCCTTTGCAACCTCTTCTACAAATGCTCCTGCTGTATGGCTTGCCTGTTTTAGCTTGATACCTGTGTATCAAACAAGGATTAGAAATGTATAGCCATGATAACAGTATGATACCTAACAATTGCAGTGTCAAGCAATCATGTCAGAATTCATCTGCTGCTTCTTAATGAATTATCCACAGATTTCAATTACGTGTAGCTTAGGAGTAATTTGGATGATCATGTTACAATTTTCTTCTACCCCAAGACTAAAGCAAGCTCATTCACATTACTCTTAGCTGATGTTCCTGTTATACTTTGTCTAAGATTACCCATTATGTTTTGTTGAAGCTTACCTGTCTGCACATCGCTGTTCTCAAGGCTGCTTTGCAGATTAGTATGAATCAAAGATAAGTTGAATACCCAGTTTACTGATTTGTTTTCTGTTTTATTTAGGACTCTGACAAGGAGAAATATATTCAAATTGACTATAGAAAATCATAGCTTCGCATTATCAGACAAAGAAAGACTACAATCAAAGTCATTTCCAGGTGTAGATTGGACATGTCAAGGATTTTCAACAAACTGATGCCTGTATTTCTTGACTTCTTTAGTTTCATTTTCTTCCTTTTAGTACACCAGGAAGTTTTTGAAGAGTGTAGCTAATGCATATGTCAGATGCTCATCTGTTGTTTTAGTTGGATGTATCAGTTGACAGAAAGAAAACAAGATATCCAGACTCACTCCTATATAACTTCCTAGAGTTTTCCCCTCTCTCCTTAAAGTATTACAGGATGTAATTTCAGCACTTGGAAATAAAAAATTTCAAACATTACAATTATTTGTCACAGCAGTATTGATTACATAAAGTCATAGCCTTTAAACGGTATTCCAGATGGCTGGCTTATAAGATAACACCAGTTTAAATAAGAAAGACATTTAATATTTGTCTAAGGGAAATAATGATCATTAAATTAAATAAAGAAAATAGTTCAAGACAACAATTCCTAGAATAAAAGATAATTAAAATATAATTCATGCTCAAGGGTTGTGACTCTTTCAAAAGGACAATGATAAAGAAGAGGCATGACTTCTCCCTCATATTGGAAGATATAAAAGGGAGAAGAATTCATTTAAAATGGGATATAAAAAAAAGGAGGAGATACTCTCAGAGTACTAAGTATCACACATTAAGTCAGGAAATAGAGCAGCGAATTTACTTATCAAGAATCACTAATGAATATCAACTGAATCTTAACCAATAAATGCAATTAGATAAGTTACGGAAGGGGTACGATCAACTAATCATTGTTTACAAGTTTAAGGGAGGGTGCGATTGCCAAAAGGCAAGACGTATGACCTCTCCCAAGCAACCTTCCCATTCAAGGGCGGAGACATATAAAGACCAGCCATCAGGTGCCAAGGAGGGCATAGAGACACGGGAGAAGATAGATCGCACAAGCTAGCAAGTGCAGGATTTAGACAAAGCAATGGTCCAGCAACTCTGCCACCGTAACATCATTCTGATTACTTACTAGCATCATATCGGTATGCTGTTATGATCGAGAGTCACACAATTACAGTCATAGAGGAACAATATTAAATAACTTCTATCAATCATAAGACAACTGGCACAAATAACATAAGCAGGTTGTCATGTCCCCAAGACAAATGTACAGAATACAAAACTCTTTGTAATACATTCTTTGTTCCCAGATTACAAATTTTTTAAGTAATCCCTTATCAAATTAATTTAATGATGGCAAAATTAATTTAATTAATTGTTATTCTTAATTTAATAACGAAATAATCATTAATGTTTATTGTATAAGTTGATTAGTAATTTAGCCATCGGTTACTTAACCATGGCGTCTAAGGACAAAGACACGACTGTAGAAAGACTCGCACCTTTCTGAATAGTCATAGCCTAACAACACGATCTATGAAAGATTATTTAAGTCGGGTCTGGGAAATGGACACAGGCAGAAAAAAGGAAGGAGGGAAGACTATCATCGCATGATTACACAATTCACATCATTTTGATTTACCCAACTGCAAGGTGACATCCCAGGTATGTCGCATACTCAGAAAAGGATGATTGGTTTTAGCGTATAGAATAGACGTGTTACTGGCAAGTATGTGAATTCATGTTTATGGTATTCAACAGTGTTTTGCATCAATTCCTCATGCGCGTATTCTGGTTTCCACTGTAAACTACCATTTAACTTAAATGATAACATTAAATAGCACTAGATATATGTTTTGACAGAACTGTGAAGCTCCACGAATTAAACTTAATATCATATGAATATTGTTGGTTACAAATGAACATTTCGTAACAGTAACAAATCTGAGTAGTATTGTGTTAAGAACCGTTTACAGTATTGCACAGCACGGTTGACATAAATAGAATACTAATAAAGTTAAATCATAAAATTAAACAACTAGTTTCTGATGTTTATGTATTCTGATCATCTGGCACAATCATTCATTAGGTGGAATGACTGGTAATTATTACAAGTTGTTTATTCAAATCTGAACAAACATATTTTACAAATCTATAACAGGAAAAGCACAGTAATAATAACCTGGCAAGAACTTACTAATTTACACAAAATTCCAAGAGGAGAAAGAGATTGGTAGAGGAGGATACTGTCACTCCAAGTAAGCCACCTACTGGTCCATGTAAGATCAGTAGGTCAGTAGAGCATGTGACTGACTGACAACAATTAAGCCCTTCTACAATCTGCTACTTCCTTGGCTTAATTAATAAATTTAAGGGAGGGACAAGGAATGATTTCAGGGATAAGACCCACGCCACTATTAGTAAGCCAAAAGGGCATAATGACTGCTTTTGGATCCAGAGTGAGACAGATGGGCTAACCGGATCATCCCGTGTTTCCCCCATTCTAGTTGATAAAGAAATAATGTTTATAGGCTATTTGAGTTGCAATTGAATAAATTTACGTTTCTGCTGCATATGTATAATCTAAAGAAGTAATTTCTGTATGTATTAATGTAACTTTTCTTGAAAGATGAGCAATGGTTCTATTTCTGATTTATTTTTTCCATCTGTTTCCCAGGCAAACATATTTATGCTTTTATAACTAGTAGGGGACATCACACAGGTTAATATACTGAATACTGATTTACAATTAATGGTAACTTACACAATCAAATAAATACTATCTCAGCAATTATTAGTAATCTCACACAATGAATACAAGATGTATACAGTAAAGGCTATGTAATGAATCATGGATTCAAAAAATCATTAAGAACATGCTGATAAAAATATAAGTATTTAAATCAGAATTACAGCACTTACTTGTGAGGGAGGGAATGAAGGTGTAATGGAGAGGTTAGGAGAGACTCGTAAGTTGGCTGTCCTAGAATGACCCCAGAGGCATCTAAGACCTTGAGAACACTTACCTTAAGGAGTCTAGCAACCTGGTTACAGCGTTATCCCAAACTTGCAAGGCAAGTAAGCCATGTAGAAGGTTGATATATGAGAAGATCGGTTAGAGTCACCAAGTAGAGCAAGAAGGTTTAAGGAAACAACCTCTCTTGGGCTTGGGTAGAGAGACTCTAAAGCAGTCCTCATAGTATCCTCCTTCCTAACATCATGTTTATATAAATGGGAATCCATATCATAATGTGAATCTTGCATGCTTATTTATCAAAGGAATGTATCTATTTGCATATGGTTTTATTGTTATGTGCAGGAATCTACATTTAATCTGATGTTTCTAAGTTGACCAGGTATAATCTCCAACCCTAATTATGTAATTTATGATTCATAGGTCAGAATTTAGAGGGGAACATTACATTATTGTCCTTGAAATATCAGTCCATACCAAGATACATATTTCAGACAGGCAGATAAATAATAATAACTACAAGCATGCTCAGATAGAAGAACAGTAAGACAATTTCATTTATGTTCACCTCCTTAAAACAAATATGGTAATTTACAAGAAACCTCATACAGGTTAAGTTTTTAACTTTTTTTAAATATTTAAATCTAAGCGAATTACTTATTTTGATAAGACAGCTATCCAAGACTCTTTCCACAAAAACATTTGATATATTATTAGGAAATTTGCGCTCCACAGAAGAAAAACCTGTCAAGGATGCTTTTGGATGGTTGACTAATTGTTTGTGTTAGAGTAAAGGTATTAGTTTACTTAATTAATTAAATCATATTGATTTAATAATTAAGTCACATTTTCTCTATTTCACTTAAGCTAAATTTAGGAAGCTAAACTTAGGAATATTAATAATTAATTTATTATTAATTATTAATTGTTTTTAGGGTTTCCCCTTTTTAGGTTTGATCTCCTTTTATAAGGATTGATCCCTTTGTAATCCTAACTAATCTGATTATTATTATTGCATATTTTTTTGCTCTAGGTTTTCAAAGCAATCTTTATGTTTTGTGAATCTTCCAGGTTATTTGCATACAGGTGTTCACTACTGGGTTCTGTGAGGTTGTATTCCACAACTTTTACATGGTATCAGAGCTTCAAACCTAAGGCTTTCCTATTCGTTTGATTGAGAGACTCTACCTATAGCAGGTCTTCTGTGCAATTTGGGTTGATTTGGACCTCACCATTGAATCTAACACGTGCAAAATAGTGAAGATTGACCTTTTGTTTGTCAATTTTTGATTCACGGGACCAGATTTGTGAGGGTTTGAAAATTCCCTTTTTTTGTGATCTAGGGGGGAACCTATTTTTTGGAGCAATTTGGGCCCAAAAAGACCTCACAGTTGGATTCAGAAAGCTGATTCCATGAATTTTGATATATAATTTGCCTATTTTCGGTGACAGGGGCATCTGGGGCATGATTTTTTATTGGCACGTTTCGAGGCACGAAAATCTGTGAGGCTGTACCTGCACCTACGTCAAAAATATTTTTAAAAAAAAAATCAACTGGCTGGAAAAAAAAAATTTGATTGCTGGGTTTTTAATTTTTTTTGTTAAAAAAAAAAATCAAGTTGGTGCATGTTGTTATAAAAAAAAATTTAATCAAAAAACAAAAAGTCAACCCTTTGCAGCAAAAGTACATTGACTTCAGCGGTACAGTCAGCAATACGGATAGCTTGCATGGCCCTTGTGACCCTCTTTGTGCCCTAAAAGAGGGGTTTTTTTCTTTTGGCCATAACTTGGGCATACGATATCGTTTTTTGGCATACGAGATATCGTCGGAAAGCTGGTTTTGTCTACTTTCCAGATATGTGGGTTTCATCACCTGGTTTTGCCGCTGGTGTATTCTACAGACATTTGAAATCAGATGTGTTGTTTTCAGTTCCGAGCTCATAACTTTTCGCCAGTTTCTCCAATTTTCGTGATTCCAGTGACGTTGAGATGGTGTTCAGAGCTCTTCACAGCCATCCATGCAACTTTTCCAGGTTTTACTCCGGGTACATTTTATTCAATTTTTTGTGTTTTCACACTCTGGTGATTTACATGGACATATGACATCGTGGAAACTTCTCGTTTGCGTGGGATGACTTGTTTTTGGATGTTCTTCATGTATTTCCAGTCTTATGTCTTTTTTTGACATTCTGAGCTTTCATTGTAAGCACTTATGATTTTGTAATCGCACTAAGATAAAATGCCTCTGTATTAAAACATGTATTATGGGATCTTGCACATCAGTTTTGTGCCTTATTGTACTCGCACTATGATATAAAGTGCCATGGGGGTTTGATGTTTGCCTTTGTTTGTCTTCATACTTTTCTCATGCGTGTGTGCCTTGGTTTGCACACCCTTTGTATTTGCTTGTACTTTCATGTCTACACGGTCAGATGTTCTTGGTTCTTCTTCATGCACTACATTATGGCTTTTAGATTCAGTGTACCTGTCATACCTCTCCCTTGTCAACATTATGGGGAGGTTTCTACTGTTGGTTCTAATGCCTTCCTTGGTTTCGCGTTGGAGTGAGCTATGTATTCAATATTTGTTCCTATTACTAGGCGGATGCAGCGGCTGGTTACCCATGCATTTCGGTTAGATGGAACACTTACCATATGGACACTATTGCATTCCTATTTCTGGAGGCAACCTTCCATTTTTTCATTTGATCAATTCTTCAGATTGTTGGTACTTGTGCCATCTGTATCTTCGGGTTCCAGATGTTTTTGCCTGTGTTTGCCATCTAATTCAGATTCGAGTAGTGTCATTGAGGGCACTCATGCAGATTCATGTCTTCTTGATCCTAATCATCTTTTGTTTCAGAGGAGGTTCTTATTTCAGCATCATAACAATCATTCTACGACAGAGTTTGCAGCTTCTTCATGCTTCTGTGATTTTTCATGCTCTTCTTTTGTTCCTATCTTCTGGAACATTCTTGTTTGGAGGCTTCTTAGTCCTTCACTTGAGCTTTCATCTCTTCTTGGAGAGGAGTTTTATTCCCTCGGGGTTTTCTTCTTTTTCTCCATCTTACAAAGATTTCATTGTACTTGGGTACCTCATCAGGCCTTGTTGTCGGGACCCATTTTTAGCTTTCTAGCATCTACTTCTTAGTTTTTTTAGCTTCTCCCTAACTTCATCTTAAGGGGGGGTGTTAGAGTAAAGGCATTAGTTCACTTAATTAATTAAATCATATTGATTTAATAATTAAGTCACCTTTTCTCTATTTCACTTAAGCTAAATTTAGGAAGCTAAACTTAGGAATATTAATAATTAATTTATTATTAAATATTAATTGCTTTTAAGGTTTTCCTTTTTTAGGTTTGATCTCCTTTTATAAGGATTGATCCTTTTGTAATCCTAACCAGTCTGATTATTATTATTGCATATTCTTTTGCTCTAGGTTTTCAAAGCAATCTTTATGTTTTGTGAATCTTCCATTGTTGTGACGGGTTATTTGCATACAGGTGTTCACTGGGTTCTGTGAGGTTGTATTCCACAACTTTTATAGTTTGCCTTAATCTTAATTTGCTCCTAAATTTGACATGAAATTTTCATTTTCTTTTGGTTTTTTTGATCAAGCAAGATGAGGGGATCTATTGGGGCCCTCTTCCTTAGGAAAAGAAGCCAAAATTACAGTAAAAAATTATGCATCAGAAGCTCCCCTCCATGAAGAAGCCAGGGAAAAAAACTCCTAAGAGCCAAGAAACAGCCACTAAACCAATAGAAAAGCTAAAAAGAGAAGAAAAGATTGAGAAACCACTGAAAACCTTCTGTTTGCAGGTCAAGGGCAGAAGAAGATCTTATCGCAGGCTACCGCAAATGTTCTGCAGAGCAAGAAGAAGTCACTAGATGCATTTAGGTGTCATGTACGTTCATGAGAATAGGCATATGTAATGAATGTAAATCATGTGGAAGATATAGATAGATGTATGAGAGATGTAAGAGATATAAGAACAGAGACTTAAGACTTACACTTTGTATGAAGCTATAATATAATATAAGGAGTTATATGGATTTATATATGTGTGTGTTATGGATGAATGAATATTTCTTTTGTTGTTAGTGTAGTATGTGTTATTTATTTTTCTAAGTAACTTATTGCAAATGCTTATTTCTCTTACTGTGTCCTCTGGGGTATAAACTGACTACATAAGAAGTCCTAGGGTACAGACCTCCAGACTGTACTTACCCATTTCTCTTGCTAACATTGGTTCCGTTGTCGAGACCCTAGAGAAAACTGTAAAGAAAGTATAAAGCATAAGAAGGAAAGAAAATTAGCAGAAAATTAATTTGTGTCAAACCCTAAGGGTCCCCTCTGTAAGAAAGGGCTAGGCAATTAGAGGATGACAAATGGAAAGGGGGGAGGGGCCTGAAGGGATCTCTGAAAAGAATCAACTGTTCAGATTTTAAATAACTCTAAGCTATATGAAGACTAATGAAATTTCAAAGCAGAATACCATGGGCAAAGGAGATAGCAAAAAAGCAAAAGAAACTAGAGAATTGATTAAAACAAAAATGGATAAGAGTGTCAGGGAAAGGAAAACAAAACAAAACTAGGAAAGAGAGGAAAGATACTGCAAAAGGGCAAAAGAAAGAAAAAAGAAAGAGAGAGAACAAGTTGGCAAAATGGCAGAAGAAATTTTAAAGAAGAGAGGGGAGCGCGCCAAGGTGGATGCTGCTGAGTGCGCCAATGTGGGTGCAGCCAAAAATATGAAAAGGAAAAGAAGGGAGTCAGAAGCCAAATATGCTGCAAAGGAGAAGAACAAAAATGCAGTGGAAAATACAAATACAAATACAACAAGCAAAGGAGAAACAAGAGAAAATAGACGAGGATTGTGGACAGTCTATACTGTGGATTGGGATATTTTAAGAAACGATAATCACATATCAAGTAGAGAAATCAGGAAATCGAAAGTCAAACTGTTGATTGGGGAAATCCAGGAAGTAGCACTGATACTAATTTCCTCTTTAGTAATCAAGGAAGTAATACCGAAAGTCAAGGAGGGAATACATCAGAAGAAGACAAGATGAGCAACATAAGGAAGACGCCCATCTTTGAAAAGGACACAAGTGATGTCGTGGAACATATTTTCCTAATGAAACCAATTTGGCAAAGCAGGAAATGGTACCACAAAGCATACCCGCGAAATGATAAGGAATGGGATGAGGTAAGGAAAGCATTTCTGGAAAATTTTGACATTTTGGAACTCCCCACAGAAGGAGGTAAGTAAACTAAGGGAACTATCTCAATGAGACAATAAATCTATCACAGAATTTGATAGGAGATTCAAAGAGGTGACATGGAGGTTAGGAGAAGCCTTGAACGATAAATAGAAGATGGAGTGGTTTCTCTCTGCAATCACACTAGAGATAAGGATGGCCTAGGATGGCAAATACTTTGGTACATATTCAAAATTGGTAACATTAGCCTGCCGCATAGAAAATCAATCATGACAGAAGAAGGAAAAGAAAGAAAACAGAAGAGTGGAGCAATTACGACTTAATTTGAGCAGTTGCGGCTGAGACAAGAACTCGTAAAACAAGAAATGGGACCATGGAGGCAGCCAAGCATATGATATTACTACTGCAGCAAGGAAGATAATATACGAAACGAATGTCCCAAGGAGATTGGAGAGAAGAAGGCAATGTGCTAAGGGTAGACCTCCGCATGATCAAGAAACCAATAAACTCTTTATATTATGGCACTTATGGAGAAAACCAATACATTTTGCAACTAAATGCTGGGAAAGAGAAAAGGAAACACTATGGCCATGAGGATCACGATGCCTTCAGTTGTGATAAGGCACATCAACATTACAAAAATGCAAGACCACAAGCTCAAAATGATGAACCGCAAAATTCAAATTCAAACAGGGGAGCAAGGCTCCTCCACAAGGTGCCCGAGAACCCAAAAGAAGAAACAAGGCGGTACCATGAGTCGGGAAAAGATGAGGGGTATACTAGAGACAAAAGTAGTACAAAAGAAGAGTACTGCACCAAACTAAAACAAAGAAAAAGAGTAAAGCCACAGTAGTAACTAGGCAATACCAATACCAGAAAACAACAAGCGGTAACAATAGAGGAAGAAAGTTCAAAGGGGGAAGAGAAATTACACCTCACCAAACAACAACATGACCAAAGCCTAGAGCAGCAGGGATCGTTAAATTTATATTTTCTGAATTTGAATGTATGACATAAGCATACTATTATCAAGTGGGAAGCTTTCAAGATTCTGATAAAAGCAAGATATATGTTGAAAGTAGGAGAATATGAGGACATACCCATTTATGAGGGAGATGTCCTACCACAACACCACTTAGATATGTGTATATTATTGGGAAGAACGATATGAGTATGATGAAAGACTATACATCCAGCTATTCTACTGGACATTAAACCCAGTAGCAAAAACTTTGTAGTTTGTACATTAATCAAGAGAGGAGGAGAAACCAAAACATGGGATGAAGTAACAACAAATTTCCTCTACACCTTTTCTTTTTATAGTGAAAATCCCCACATGCATACCGCATTATATAAAACAAAGGAGATCATATTCAAACCAAAAGAAGATCAGGAGATAGTGGTACCAGCACCGCAACTCTCATCTCCACCCCATAAAGAAGAAGGTATGTGGAAGTACATTGAATGGTTGGAACTAGAATCAACTGGTGCAAGGAAACATTGTTGTGCAGCACAACAAGATGATGAAGAAAGGCACGATCCAGAAATAAAATAGATCAAAGAGAAAGGGAGATAGAAGAATCTATTAAACCCAAGAAGAAATACTATAATGACCCCATCAAACTAAGAGAGGAAAACATTGCAGCAGGAGACACCAAGATGGCAAAAATAGGGAACTACTGGGATAGAAAAGTAGTAGCTCAGGTAGCGGAGACCCTCTCAAAATTCCAAGATAAAAATTCCAAGATTTATTCCATAGAACCTTTAAAAAAATGAAAGGAATTAAAGTAAGGGGTGAAGAAAATTCAATTGAAGGAAGCGGTTAAACCGGTCCAAAAGAGACCCTACAAATGAATCCCAACATGAAGAAGAAAGTCAAAACAGAAATAGATAAGATTTGCTGACTTCATTATACCAATGGAAGATGCAGATTGGAAAGCCCCATGGTCATCCAAAATAAAAAAACCGAAGAAATAAGGATTTGTGTAGGTTTCAAGGAGTTAAATAAAGCTTGCCTACATGATCCCTTTCCCACTCCATTTACTGAGGAAACCCTAGAGTCAATAGCAACAAGGGAGATCTACTCATTCACTGAAGCTTTTTTAGATACCATCAAGTCAAAATTAGGGAAGAAAGACCAGCCCGAACCTACTTTTGCCACAAAATGGGGAAGCAAAAGAAGCAACTACACATATTCAAATCCTTGGTAGTTTGATAAAGGCAAAAACTACAATAATCCAGATTCAGGGGCACATCTCTGCACTGCAACAGGCAAAGCCACATTGGGCAAAGTCACTGACTCATCTAAAGAAACATACAAGAATCTCCTTCCCAACTAAGCATCATGTCTTGAAGACAAGACATTGTTTTAAAAGGGGGAATAATGTTAGAAAGTCAAGGGAAGAAGAAGATCTTACAACAGGCTACTGCAAATGATCCACGAAGCAAGGAGAAGTCACTAGATGCATTTAGGAGTCATGTCCCTTCATGGGAAATCACAAATATAATGAATGTAAATCATATGTGGAAGATATAGATAGATGTATGACAGATATAAGAGATATAATAGCAGAGACTAAGACCTACACTTTGTAGCAAGCAATAATATAATATGAGGAATCATAAAGATTTATATATGTGTGTCTGTTATGGATGAATGAATGTTTCTTTTGTTGTTAGTATAGTATGCATTCTGTTCTTCTAATTAACTTACTGCAAATGCTTATTTCTCTTACTGTGTCCTCTAGGGTATAAACTAACTACATAAGAAGTCTTAGGGTATAGATCTCTGGACTGTACTTACTCATAACACACATATACATGAATCCTTATATATAATATCACAAAAAGATACTGTTATCCTTATATATAATAGAAGACATGTAATCGGTGCAGATCTAGAACGCATTCAGTAAATTACATTATATGGTGTCCAGTCTTGTCTAAATGGGCTTTCTGGTGATAATCAAGAAAAACACATTATATGCTTTTGAGTTATCATGAACACGTGATTATCAAGTAAGACACAATAGATGCTTTTGAGTTAGAATTTACTGATTCAGTAAAATTTAATTAAGTTAATGAATGGTCAAAAGACATGGAAGGAAAAGTTGTAACTCCCTCAAACATGGGATATAAAAGAGAGAAGAGAACCTCATTTTGAGAAGGGATAATTTGGGAATCAGAAGTGCAAATCTGATTTAAATAAGAAGTGCAGATCTGATTGTGAAAGGTCATGTCCCTTTCAAAGGGCAGAAGTAATAAAGAGTTGCACTCTTTCAAAGGGTGCTAATGATGAAAGGGTGTGTCTCTTGCCAAAGGGCATCCATAATGAAGAGGTGTGACCTCTCCCTCACATTGAGAGATATAAAGGAAAGGAGTCAAAAGCATCCAATGACTGGATCATCGATCAGATCAGATCAGAACTATTATTAAGTTACAGGAATTGGCAGCCTCCTAGTAGGGGACATTACAGTTCGTCTGAAAACGTACTTGCTGGCTTTTTGCAGATTCCCTTCCCCTATCTCCATGTTCTCCTTAGCACCCGATGGCCCTTCTTAAGCCTCTCAAACGCTGTGTCTCTTTGTTGGGAGGAGATGTGTTATTATTAAGAGAGACGACTCTCTCTTATTACCGCACTTCTCAAGAGGGTTATGACCCTTCGACCCCATATAGTCATTAGTTACTTTTTGTTAAGTCATCCATTAAAGATATTAAGACTAGTCATCCTACCGACCACATATATATTTAAATATTACTTTTATTCATTGGATAAAAGGAAAGTGATGATTTTAGTCACCATACAAAGCTGCCTTGAATACAGAACAAGAGACATTAGGGTCAGGACATGACACTACCCACCTATGCCATGCTTATGGAGTATTAATGCATTTTATTTTCCTTGAATTTAGTTTATTACTTTATTGCATTTTTTGCACCTAAGATGTAAAAGTGACTTTTACTTTTGTAGTTTGGTGGAGATGTATCATGTACTATACATGTGACTGCATCTCCTATTATCCCATATTGATTGTACATTCACATCTCTTGGTGTTGTATCATCTGTATACCCACCTCGTCCACTCATATGAGAAATCTATCTCTCATATCTCATCTCATTGCATATATCGCTTCTTTTTAGTTAGAATTCAATTTACTCCATCATATTAGTCTTCTAAGTTTTTCCGTGATTAGCTTTTAGGCTTTCTTGATCTTGGGTGGCTACCTTGACAACCAAATCTTACAAGAAAGCCAAAAGCAACCCTAAAATTGACTAAAATGAAAAGAAAGTACTTCTAAATTTGGTTTTCTGTCAAGTTTAGTGCAATACAGCTCTAATTAAATATTGCAGAGCTAATAGTTTTGTTCTCAAAATCTGCTCAGAAAACAAAGATTTCCATATGCTATGAAATTTTGTAGAAACTTATTTTACTAGATTTCCTTTTAAAGCTTTCTCCAAAAGCTTTTGGAAAAATTGCGTAGTAGTATGATGTAAAACTATGACACAGTTTTCTTCAAATGCTTTACAAAAATTTAGTGCTATGGACTGTGAATCTCCTATGTTTTTAAATGATTTTGTACTTCAATTTGTTGTGACATATCAGACAAACCAAATCAGTCCTAAAATTAAGCCAAAGCAATACATTGGATTCAGTTAAGCATTCGCGTAAAGGTTAATGGAAAACAGCTATAACTAAAAATTGCATTGCTTAGCAGTCTCATTCATTGCAAACTATTCTGGAGATTAAAATTTTGATGTGCTATGAAACTTTCAACTAGAATCATTCTATTTTTAATCCGCTACAACTTGGAGATCACCTAACAGAGTTCCCATTAACTAAATATTCATCCACAAGAAGTTACAAATTTCCCTTCAAAACTTCTTCATCACAAGTACAAGGACATGATCTCTAAGTGGTAAAATCTTTCAGAGCTCCGAAGTGGAGCTCCAGGTTCAAATCTCCAAGTGACGCGATTGAAAGTTAAAATTAAGATAAAATACCACATCAACTGGCAGGGTGTGGGCACAAAAGAGTACAAATTGCAGGTATTAAGGTTAGCCTAAAAGAGAATTAACCAAATCAACAAAACTTCGTCCACACAAATTTCATTAATCATGCTTCAAACAAAGGTCAAATTTACCAAACCAAACAAAAAATCCTCTGAAGAGATTTTAAAAATCGTACTTCAATCAGAATTTCTTGCACGAAAATTTCACGAATATTTTCCACGGAAGACTGACAAAGTTTTCTTTGATCTAAACTCGTCCTCATTGTTGTTAAAAAACTTACTCTAATCAAGATTTCTTTCACAAAACTTTACCAAAATTGTTTCATAACCGCTTCTTGAAGAACATTTAGTACGGAACAAAACAAACTTACTGGATGATGAAAAGAATCCCGTAGCCTTTTCACGCCACTGTGAAGTTACCGTGGACGACATGTGTTCTTCCCCTAGCTCTGGAAACCTCTCCTTAACCTTCAAATATCTTCTAGAAACTTCTGGGAACCTGCCCCTGGCCTTCTAGAAACTTCTAAAAATCCTCTTCTGCCTTCCAGCAGCTTTTCGGACCCTCTTCAACTCTGCAAAAAGGAGGCTTTGATCAACTCAGTTGCTCGAGCGATCCAAGCTGCAAATCACAACAATCCCAATCATATGTCAAGACAATTTGTTTTAAACTTCACAATAAACTCTATCTGCCTAAAAGGACAAAATAAATGTCAAATTGATGGGCATGAATCGCAAGAAAAAGTCAAGATCGTCAGGACAAGAAAAACATGCTTTAAAGGCATCTGCAATCCATGGATTTTAACGAAATTGGCGATAAATGCGACAAATTTGTTTTAAGATCAGGAGATCCAAAACACTCGGGCCGGCATAATTCAGTTATATGTTTGTACGCTGCCTTTAATATTATTAAAGAATCTGCAGTTTTTTAATAACCTAATTTATTAAACAAGAATGATTACAGGCACTTTACAGGCTTGTTTGTAATTATACTGTAAAGAAATGATGACCACATGCGCTGAGAGAGCTTTTAAATTGTGGGGCTTACAAAAAGCGCCGTGGTTTCGGATGAGACAGAAACGAAAAACAGGGTTTTAACTTGTAACGGTCTTCGGAATAGACTGTATGAATTGAAGAATATTAAAGAGGAATGTGACAGCGAACAGAAGAGTATATAAATTCAAGTTTACCTTCAATTGCTGTCAACAGCTGTGACTGAATATTCTTGACTGTTACTACTGTTCGTTGTTCGTTTAATTCGCTGTCAACGGCTGGATTTGTTGTCCGTTGGATTTGTTTTGACTGCGCTGGCACGTCTTTGTCCGAATATTTGTAACTGTTATTTCTAATCTTTGATCCGGTATTAAAAATTACCTTCTTTTGACCCGAAATGATCATATGGTCATGTCTCGCTGGCATATGTTTTAGGTGGGTGTGTTTTTCAACAAGCTTCCGCAATCTATATCAAGCAGAAATTTCTAGATTTGATTGTGTAAAGGGTTTTTTGCATCAACGTTTTGAATCACATTCTACGATCCTTGCTATTAAAAAATGAAATGAGTGAAGGGAGGAATTTAATGGTGTTGATGAGATCAAGTGGTTTTCATGTTTTTTCATGTCAGTTTTTTAATTATGAATCCTTATCAAGAAGCTTGCTAATTTGTGGATGACTATGATAGTAGTTGTTTAATATCCACATTTGTTGATTTAATGTTCAATTTTTTTGACAGCAGTGCACCAAAAGTTGTGACTTTAAAGTTTTTATTGTTGATGACGACTATCCATAATTGTTAAGAGCAACCAATCATATGATGCCACATTAGCTACACAACTATGGGCCTCCCTTTTGCGCGACCATTGGTCTCACCCTTTTTTTGGTTGTTTTGGACAACTTGGCAAAAAACATGTTGATGTGGCATCATATTTGATGATGTGGCCCTGAAACCTTAGTTATAAGCAGGGGATTTGCCAAGTAAGTTGCTGTAAAAAATTGGGAGTGATTTGAAATTTCCACATAAGATTTTGAGAAGCTCAAAGATAGGTTGCTCAAGTATTGGGTCATCTCCCCTATCCACTTTCAAAGTATTTTCAAACTGATTCTCGTCTGTTGCACACTCTATGATGAAGTGTCACTCGGTTTCAACCACATCTTTGCTACAAAAGATGCAAGTTTTATCTTCCCACTTTTATTTGCGGCAGTCTATCTACCCATTTCACATCTAAGGTGATGAGAGTTGATCCTCAATTGTACTATTAAAATTTTAGCCTTCCCCTTAATTGCAACCCTCGAATAGGGTTTTTCATCATGCTTCCACATGGGGTTGAATCCTTTGACATAATGTGTTTATATTCTGCGATTATGTTTTATACACATAACAATTTTGAACTTTTCTAACACCATCTTTTTAATTTTGATGTTAGTGTTGGGACATTCATGCCAATTAATGCCTCATTTGTTCATCCATTTGTTGTTTTGTTTACTCCAAGTCTTTGTTCTATGATTTAGCTCCTCTTCAACAACCATTTTGGGTTAGCAATCCTTATCCGTGCTTTCAACCTTTTTTAAGTAACTTAGCAAACAAATTATCACTCATGCTTTGGGTATGAATAATAATTTTTAATCACTTTTAGTCTCTAGTTTATAGGGTGGATGAATATAATTAATTTTGCTTTGGGAATGAATGTTTTTTATATTGTTGTGTTAGTTATTTTTAATTGATTTATTTAATATAGTTTTGGATTTTTAAAATTTTAATTAATAAAGATTTTTTCTTTAAATAAAAATTAATTTTTAAGATTTTGGTTTATTTGTTTTTGTTTTTGTTTTTTGGTAAAATGTAGAAACGACCTTCTAACTATCAATTTCACACTACTTCAATGCAAGTTCAGCATAACTTTTGTTCATGTTTTCCAATGGCTCAAGAGTTCGATTAATGTATTTGATCTTAATTGATTGTTTTTAAACATAGAGAGAAAGACATTCTTATAATTATTTATTAGTTTTTATCGATTAAATTGTGTGATAAAAAAAAAATCATGATTTGATGAAAAAAATAACCCCATTAGTTTCCTTGTCTTGAAAATATGGGTCCCTCTTTTTGCTTTTTGTAGCTTTGTTTTTTTTTTAGTTTCTGCCTTGACACTTCGGAACTTCAGATCCCCAGAGTCCTGAAGTGTCATTTGCTTGTTTTTTAAGTCCTACCTCAGAACCCCAGAGTCCCGAGGTAGGCACTTGTTTTTTGTTGTGTTTTGACCTCGGAACTTTGGAACCCCGAAGTTCCGAGGTAGGTTTTTGTTTCTTATGTTTGTCACAAACTCGGAACCCCAGAGTCCCGAAGTCGTTCCTTGTCTCTTTTTGTCATTGAAGCCTTGGGGCTCCGGAGTCCCAGAATCCTGAGTTCTTCATGTGTTGTTGGTAGTCATTTCGGAACCCCGGAGTCCCGAAGTTGTGTTGTCTTCGCAACCCCGAAACCCCAGAGTCCCGAAGTTGATTTTCTTGTTTTTCTTTGTCCACCTCGAAACCCTGGAGTCCCAAGGTGCCCCTGCTTGTTCAAACCTTGGAACCTTGGAATCCCGAGGTCTGTTTGTGTTTTTTTCTTTTTTTTTTAGTTTCACCTCGAAAGTCTGAAACCCCGGACTCCCAAGGTCGTGTTGAAGTTGACTGTACAACGAAATATCGGGGGTATAAATAGAGGAAGTGAACTCTTTTGAGATTATTTGTGCATTCAAATTTTTCGATTTCCTTGCTCTGCCTCCCGACTTCGCGCCTCCGTATCGCCGAGTTTTCGAGGGATTTCTTTTGTCAGGTTGGTGGATTTCTTTGCCCTCTTTGTGTTCTCTACTTTAGATCTTTTAGTTTTTTTAGCTTAGTTTTGTTTCTTTTTTTATTTTCTCATTTTGCGTGTTCTTTTTCTTCCCGAGTCCCTTAGGGTTTTCCAACCCCAGAGTTCTGAGCTCGGTAGTTGTTTTCACCTCAGAACTCCGGAACCCCAGAGTCCCGAGGTTGATCTTTTTGGATTGTGCTTTCACCCCGAATCCCCGGAGTTCCGAATCATCCCTTTTGACCAATCAATTATACAACCCCGGAACCCCAGAGTTTCGAAGTCCTTTCCTCTTAGGTCATTGTTTTACCTCGGAACCCCGGAGTCCCAAAGTTTCAGAGCATCTTTTAGGCCATTATTTGAACTACAATGAGCTATGCATTTAGTCCACCTCAGAACCCCGGACTTTTGGGTTTATTGTTTTAGCCTTGTCTTACCCGGAACCCTGAAGTTCGGGTTTTATTGTTTTAGCCTTGTCTTGCTCGGAACCCCGAAGTTCCGAGTTTATTATTTTAGCCTTGTATTACCCCAGAACCCCGGAGTCCTGGGTTCCACTGTTTTGGTCCACCTCGGAACCTCGGAGTCTCGAAGTGGGTAATATAATTGATATATTTGATGTGTGATAGGCTAATTTGTGGTTCTTTCTTGCAGATCAGAAAAATTAGATGGACCCAACTTCCAGCAAGAAAGGCAAGGAATTGGATAGACTCCCCGCAACCATGAAGTACCATTATCAAGGGCAAGTTTATGTTTCAAAATTGGATGATCAAATCAAATGGGTAACTGATACAGAGGTAGGACATGTTGAATTAGAAGACATTGCAACACAATTGGATAAACCAAGACTAGAGGCTCCTTACAGAGGATCAAGAGATCAGGGCTGGTAGAAGCAAATATTTTTCCTCAATCCATCCAAGCCCCTGAATTCATTATGACCATGGAACACTTCTACAATGCAGACACTAGGAAGTGCAGTGATGCCCAAGGAAGGACAGTAATAGATTTAGCTGCTGATATGCTGAGATATGTGTTTGGTATTCCTTCAAGAGATGAAGAGATGTTGTTAATAACCGAGGAAGAAGGTGTTGAAGTATGGGATGGGGGTGTTACTTCGAGCAAAAGTCATATGAATGAAAATTGGCTCGAGGAGGAGAGGAAAACAAGATTAAAAGCCAATGACATCCTAAGGGCAGATTTCAAGGAGCCACAACGTGACTTGATTATTATGCTAAGCAAGGTGTCATGCCCAGACTTTTGGGCAAAAACGCAACAACAAATTTTTTTTAAAACAATATAAAAATACTAATTACTCTACGATAAAGATGAGATAAATAAGTTTGTCTAAGTTAAGGGTTATCTCAAGCGTTAAAAGAATGGGTTCCTAGAGTTAATTTAATTAACTCCACAATTATAACGCTACAATTTAAACTAGACTAATTATACCCCAAAGGGGATCATCACAACATTATTTATTTATTAATTAATTTTCTTCAAATATTCTCCAATTATTAATTATCTCAATTAATATTTTAATTGCTTTTGGACTAATTAAAACAATGTTAATAAATATTTTATCGAATTTTAAATTAACTAATTGAGCAATAGTAATAACATTTTTTTAAATTCGTCTATTAAAATTAACTAAATCAAATATAAAAAATAACCTAGCCAATAGTCCAAGGGGTTGAGCTTAATTGGTTAAAACATCGGGTTCTCACTATGGAGACCCAAGTTCAATTCCCAATAGGGACATCTAAAATGAATTCCAAAAAAACAACAACCAATAACCTCATTTAATTGACAAATTAAATTTCCCCAACATTAAATATTTAATATTTAATATTTGACATTAAACTACCTCCTTAACATTCAAATAATCATTATTATATCTAAAATCCCCATAAATAGTCAACTAATTAAATAATAACTTAAATTAAATGAGAATTCCCCATATCAAATTTAAAGAAATATTTTCTTCTTTATTCTTTTATTTCTTTTATCTTTGTCTCTTATTCTAACCCTACCTAGGGTTTTATTTTAAAATCCTTATGACTCTTTTTCTTTTGTATTTTTATTTACCCTAACCCCATTTGGGTTAGGGTTTTATTTTAACACACACACACACACACACACACACACACACACACACACACACATATATATATGTATATGTATGTATATGTATATATATGTATATGTGTATGTATGTATATGTATATGTATATGTACGTATATGTATATATATGTATATGTGTATGTATGTATATGTATGTGTTACATATGTGTGTGTGTGTGTGTGTGTGTGTGTTTAAATAATCTGTGTCGGTGTGTGTGTTTAAATAATCTCTCTCTCTGTGTGTGTGTGTGTGTGTGTGTGTGTGTGTGTGTGTGTGTGTGTGTGTGTGTGTGTGTGTGTTTAAATAATCTAATCTGTTTTACTTAGAATATAGAATGTTACACACACACACACACACACACACACACATATATATATTCCTACAATCTGCATTTTAGTTTTATGTTACATTAACTTAGAAAACAGCTACAAATAACAGAAATAATTCATTTAACAGCTGCACTATTTCTTTCACATTCTTTTTGATAATTAAAATAACAAGATGAAAATTTAAGAGATTTAAAACTAACACTTAAAAAACATTTTTCTTTCTACATTTCTCCTACTTTTGCAAATGCATATTTTTTTGAATGAATCTACTAAATAGTTCGAACAAATTTAAAGTAAGATGCATATGAAATTTAAAGCCTTCAAGGATATTTATTTTGACAATAACTAAATCTGAAAGTTTACAACTTAATTTTCATCTAAGAAATACACTTCCCAACTTTATTATTTTCTCTTTAAGAGGATTACAACAGAAAACATAATGCTTTTATTTTATTTTTCATGCTACGAAAATAATAAAACTTACTAGCTTAATACATTCTTTTACTCATAGTCTTTTGAACACTTTCAAATAAAGTACAAATCTTTTTTTGAATCCACTTTAACAATAGTAACAAGATTACAATCTCAAGCCTTTCACATTTCTACAAGAATGGAGCTTGTTAAAATACATATTTTCAAAATTTCCAAATAAATCAATAGGACTTGCACATGAACCTTGCTTTTCTCCATCCTTTATCCCAAATAAAAAAAACCTGCAAATAAAACTTATAGGTTGTGACCATGGAGGCTCACCTCTCAACCTAGGCTTACATGAAGCCATCCCCGAGCTAGGAGAACCAAGGCTAAACGGGATACAATCATTGCAAACAAAGCACAAGAAGACTCACAACCATAGAACTCTCATTCCAAGGATAAACAAAGTCACCAAGTGACTATTTCTTGTGGCGTGAAGGTGGACCAAGTACCTAGAGGAGAATCTGCAAATAGGAGAACAAAATGTCTTTGCAAGGCTACTAGGTAGAATAACCACAAGTTCAAACTTGTCCCAACAAATATCCTTATATCCCCCATGGCACACAAGCCCAAATATCCCCTTATGACCCCCATTGCATAAACATAAAACACAATGCAGCAAGGGTCGCATAACCCTTGTGTATCACTCTCTTCCAAAGAGAGTCTCTACACTCTTAGGCTGTCAAACAACCTTCACCCCCTCAAGGCTACTCTACCCTCCCAATGGTGAGTATGGCCTTGAAACACCCAAAATATATAACATGAAACATGCAAGAAAATACACAAGGAAGGACTCAAACAATCTTCCCAAGCCTACAAGGAAAACAACCATAGAAGAGCACAAACAATATTTTCACATTTACAATACATCATATAAAAGGAAGTATTTCAACCAACCTTAAAAATCTGCAAATGGACATGAGGAGAAGTTGTAGGAGAGTTGCCTAATCCACTATTCTTTTTCCTTCTCAAGACTTAGAAAAAAAATCCAACTCCAAAAACTAGAACCAAAATCTTCAGCAAAACTTCTATGTCTCCAAAAATGGAGAGTGGGTGATCAAAATTCTCCCTCTCAAACCATTCCCTAAGAAGACACTCCTCACTCTTTCCAATCCTCTTGGGAAGAGTGAGAGATTTTCATAAGTTGGTCTTCCCAACACCTTACAAGCTCTCTATACAAGGCACCCTAAAAAGGTAAAAGAAAATGGGGAAGAGCAAATATCACTCATTAGGAAGGTTGTCTAACCTAGGTAAGATCCTCAAAAGTTGAAATTCGGCCATCTTGAAAAACTCAACTTTTGAGGTGACTAGACAGTCACCAGGGAGTGGACACATGGCTAAAATTGGTCTTTACCCATAGGTATAACATATGGCCCATTAAAAATGTCTCTAACCTAACTTTAGGAGTTAGTTTAACCATCCAAAAACTCACCCAAAGTTTACCTACAGGTCAACCTTGAGTTGACATTTCTAATGACTCCCTATCCAAGACTTTCTTGGGACCATACTAGGATATTTTGAAAAATGCATTGGTAAAACAAATTCCCTCCAAGGGACATGTCACTGCCAACTCACTTTACAACACATGTCAAGTGACACCACAAAATTACACAATACTTAAATACACATGGCAATGTCCCTTTTTAGAATTAATAAATTTAACAATTTCAAATTAAACACACATCCAAGCATAAACATTTACAAATAAAACACATTTACACACGAGATGTTGTCTCTCCAGATAGACAACCCTTGGCTTCACAAACGCACATAGGTTTAGGCTTGATTCTCCAAATAGTTTCCATGGTCACATGGATCAATTTTCCTGCACATCTCACTTTGCACATTAGTAATTCCAATAATCACATATAATATTATCATATGAAAATAATACAATTCAGACATTTGCATACAATTTCAATTATAATAATCAAGTTTCCAATTATCCAATAAAATCCACATAAAATAATCTACTAAATGGCATCATCATAATCATCATGAAATTTAATCATTTATAAAGCATGCATTCATAATTTCTAGCATCAAAATAAAGTACTACAAATAAAATATAAGTGACATACACCACATCAATATTATCCAATCACTGGATCATATAGAATCTATGTCCATAATGCATAAAAATAAAGTATCAATAATAAGTCCAAAATATGAGAATAACTGCAATGCTATGATGGCTCAGGGTAGGGCCTCGCACAAGGCCTTCAACAAGATAGATTGTCGTCACTTCCACCCATGGATGTTTCATTACATGACTACTGTTCTGATTGGAAAAAAGTATTTTGATTGGGCTCAGATCTTATCTGACAATATACACAGGCAATTGGTAGATGTGCATAAAACAAAAAAAATTATCTTCACTTCATATGTTGTCTGGGTAGCGGCTTCAACAGGAAAATTTCTAGGATTGCAGATAGAGGACCAGTTCAAAGATGAGGAAGGACAAAAGAAGGCGTGGGAGTATTACACCCAACTCTCTCTAGGCAACGCGAAGGCACATTACAAAAGAAAACGATGCCTTCATTTTCCTAGTCATCATCAAACTCACAAGTGATACATGTCATAGAATAAGCCTAGAAGCAATGGCCATAATCAGAGAATGGGTATGTTCGTTCATTCAGAATGAATGTTCCACGTATATTAGGGTCAGTGGATTCACAAGGAGCCCTATGCTACTGCCAAGTTACTACAACGGCCACATTATATTATTAGAATATGTCAAGAAGATGCTTGGGTTGCAATCACGTTTGTCTTCAAAACATAAAACAGGTGTAGATTGTTCAGTTTTTATTGGTTATTTTTCATGTTCCAAGATTCAGGTAGCAAAGATGGTGGAGTAGGAGTTGCAGGATCTAAATTTAAAATAATTCAGTTATGCTAAAGAGTATTATGACCCATACGAAAAACTAAAGCAAATAATGTCAAAGGCATATGAAGGACATAAGTCAAGATTGGAGGATTTTTGGGCCAACCTCCAAGATAGTTTTGAAGTCAGAGAGAAAAAGTATTCCAAGCTCTTAGTTCCGCATGTAAGGAATTTTTAAATAGAGACCAATCTCTCTAAAGAGTTAAGGGATGATGGTGATTTATTAGACCCTACATATAAGGAACAGGAAATTTATAAGAAGCCCCTCTCTCCAATCAGATGGTCAGGCCATGAAGAGGTGGATATAGATAGAGTAACTCAAACTGTTATAAATAGAAATAGGCAGTGGCTAAGTTTGAGGGTTAGGCCGAGTGCTTCCAAAGGAAAGCAAAAGGAATCAACCTCAGGTATTCCTCAGCTAAGGGGTTATAAAGAGTATGCCCGCAAGACAAGGTCTAGCTCTAGAAAGAATACCTCTACAGACCCAAAAGAGGTGGCGCAACCCGAAGAGAGTATTGAGGAACTCTTCAAGCAAGTCAAGGAGCAAATGAGGAGGACCGAAATTCTAAAGAAGGCTGCTGATTTTGAAACCAAAGAAGGATTAGGAGTTGTGCCATTGGCAGAGGTACTCCTTGTTAGGGTATCAATTGGGTAAAGGCCAAGGGAAGGCATTCAGGAGGAAGATGAACAAGGGAAAACCGATGAAAATACACAACCTCCTCCTGATATGACAAGTACATCTACTCAACCCCCACCAACAATAGCTACACAAGCTCCAATTTTGACGTCAACCACTACAACCCCTCTGCCAACATCATCCGATGTTTTCATAATGACGTCAACATCATTACCTCAAGTAACTACAATGTTATTTCCTACTGTAGAAAATATAAGCATTCATAATATTGAATCAGATTTTGACCAAGAAGATGAGCAACCTATGGAATAATTGGTATAGAGATGAATCGAAGGGAAGAAGGAAAAGAAATTTACCAAGCTCAAGAGACAGGTACTAGTTGACCCTATGAACATAGATGAACAAGGTCTACCTGCTAAGCAACCACTTGGAGGCGAGAAGGAATGAAATGATCATGAGGATTCACAGGATGAAAGATTGGTCTTAACTCCATAGGACCAAGAAGATCTACTGAAAGAGATAGCTGCCAAGCAAGGTATGGAGGAAACTGATAAAGGTGGTAGGGAGTATGAAGAAGAGATGAGTGATAAGTTAGGAGAGTTGCATGAGCAATAGCAGTTGAATGTTGATGTCACTCCTCAAACTGCCTAAATTCCAGTGGCTACATCAACCCAGGGTAATCGAACCCTAGAGCAAGATGGCGAGGAGAAAGATGAATCAGAGGAGCAGTCAAACATACACATGGTGACGACTAACATCGTGCCACACAAAGGTGAAAAGGATAAAGATGTGCCACAATGGTTAAACTTCACCTTTGAGAAGAAGAAGAAAGTGGTGCTACCAAAGATTACATTACAACAAACCATCACTAAAGAACCACGGAAAACAAAGAGAGCAAAAACAATGCATCATTTGTCAAGGACAGGTTCTGGTGAAGTGATTGTTGATGTAGCAATTCCAACATAAGTTGAAGGTCAAGACTCCCCAAAATACCAAGTTTCACAGATCAAATTGGGTAAACAGGCCAAGTGGGGAGAGCTAGATACGTTGGAAATTGCTACTAGTTTCATTAGGAGTCAAATATAAAAGGAGCACATCTCCCATTCAGAGGTCAAGGCACAACTGGAACAATATAATAAGTTGTTGGTAGAGATTGGTAAGCCCATAGATACATGTGTAGATGATAACTTACCTTCAACCTCATCACTCCCAGAAGGAGATATAAAAGCACTGGTTGAGGTAAGACAGGTGGCAGCTACAACAAAGGCATGGGCATGATCAAATGCTACCAAAATTAGATTATTCTTGCAGAACACCATGAAAGAATATAAAAAGGCCATGTAGGTTGGAGGAGCGTTAGCTTCTCGTTCTCAGTAGTGGGAGTCGAAGCTCAACACTTTTGGCAAACAATTTCGAGTTTTGAATAAATTTTTGAGTCTTGGGGAAGAGGTTATAATAAGGGAAGATGTTTTAGGCGAAGACAGTTGTAAAAAATTACAATCCTACGTATACATTTTGGAGTTGAAGATTGAAATGCTTCAACATTATGTGAAGGATATAACAAGTATTCGGTCTCCCCTTCTCAGGGTAGTGGAAAAGTATGAGAAGTTTGTAGGGCAGTTATTAGGAGTTTTGGGGCTTGGTATAGCCAATACTGGAGGTATCGAGAAGGACCAAGTACTCCGCCAGTTGGATGCATATGAGGCACAACATTTTGTGGCTTCGACTCAGTTTAATGTTGCATTAATGGACATGTATACATATTTGATAACCTAATGTCAATAGATAGTGGAAACAATAGAAGAGTTGGAAGGTGAAAGAAAGAATGTAGAGGAGATTTTGAGGAAGTACAAGTTCAAAATCAAACATGTTGTTGATCCTCCTGCCGAAGTGATTGCATGTATCATGAGCAATTACAAGACCTATAAAAAGAAGTGAAAGATAAACATATAATTGCTAATGATAGCATGACTTTTTGAAGGAGTTTTTTCATAACACCACACTGAGGCTTTGACTGCACCTCCAACTTACGCTTTAGTTTTGAGCAAAATTTTGCATGACTATGAAATCCTGACTCATGCAACACCGTCTTCGTAGTGCTCTCTTAGTCCTAGTTTTGTAATGGTTAACTGGAGTCTAATGTAGAGACTTGCATGTCAACTGCAGCTCCTTGCTTTTTAGTTCTTAATTTAAATAGATTTATTTCCTAGAAAGTAGGACAAGAAACTCTATGAATTGAGGAGTTTAATTCATGTGTAAGGGTGCACAAATTGATGATTTGAGGCCCACTTAGAGATTTTAGATTATTTTTTGCAGATTGTTATGAACTGGATATTGACACATTCTTTGAAGTTAATATAAGAAACAACTTATAGATTGCCTGATCTATGCTTGTGTGCTATTAATTTGTTCTTTGCAGTTTGGTAAAGTCTATTGTTTGAAATCAACAACTTGTTCTGGTCTTATGTTTATTACTTTATGAATCATACTGCGCATGTAAGTGGTGTATGAGAATTACTGGGATAAACGATATTATGATGATATTCTTTCCATGAATTTGTGAGGTTGTTGACTTTGCTGGTTTATTGGAGGTTCATTATTGAATGTTGATTTGGATGATATTGATGATTTTTGGATTGCAAGGTACTTACTAACTAGCTCATTAAGTTGTTATTGAATTAGTTTCATTGTTATTTTCTTGTTTCCCTATCTTTGTAGTTTATTTCGAAAGAGAATCTTAAAACATAAAATACAAAAAAAAG
Source organism: Cryptomeria japonica (assembly GCF_030272615.1). Taxonomy (NCBI): domain Eukaryota; kingdom Viridiplantae; phylum Streptophyta; class Pinopsida; order Cupressales; family Cupressaceae; genus Cryptomeria; species Cryptomeria japonica. The sequence goes on from NC_081406.1 coordinate 145,205,971, forward strand.
TGGAGTTATTGGAGGTTATTGGGATTCGTTTAACCAACAGGCCCCTTTACAGGTACAATTGCATCAACCATTGAGCTACCCATCATTGTCGAGACCCGATTATAGAGACCTTGGAGTAGTTAGTTTTTTGGAACTTATTGATTTTTGGGAGAGGTGGTGAGTGTTTACACAAATTACCTGACTGTTGGTGAGTGTGTCAAAACACCCGTCAACACTTACTAGCATACTTATCTTTAGAGTTTTAAATATATGTAAAGCACATCAAGGGATATCTTTATTGAAACCTATTTTTATTCAAATGTAATTGTTATTGAACGCTTAACCTAAAGACATTGCATGTTTGTATCTAAACTAAGTGTCATATACCCAAATACTTCCAAATTAATATGCGAAAAATGCAGAATTCAGTCACCAAAATTAAGTCTTACCCTAGTTGTAACATAACTATAAGCCTAATAATAGTTATAATTGAAACATATGTAATTCTACTTGAATCATTACTCTACTTAAATATTGACCCTAAATGCACCTGTCCATAATTAAATCTTAACCTTAACCCTCACCTTCACCCTAATTCTACCCTAAAAAACCACACTATGATTGAACCCTCACTAAATCTTAATACCCTAATTGAATCATAATCCCAACATTGACCCTAACATTACTTGATTCTCAATCTTATACCTAAACCCAAGCTTAATCCTAGAACCCTAACTCTAAGAATGACTTAATTTGAACCTTAAGTAAATCCTAATTAAACCTAATAGCACTAATTTTAATTAAACTCCAACCTTAACTCTAAACCCTAATTAAAGCTTGACCTTAAATGAACCCTAACCCTAGAAACTATATAGTAATTGAATCATAGTTATAACTAAATTCGAACCCTAATTAAAGCCTAAGCCTAAGCCTAGGCCTAACCCTAACAATAATTCTAATTGAATCATATAACTAGCCCTAATAGAAATGTATCCCTAACCCTAAACTATACCATAATTGAACACTAACCCTAATTAAATTATAACCCTAGGTAAATCATGACCCTAACCATGAATATAAATGTACCATAATCCTAACTCTAATAATAACCTAATTGAATCACATAATGCTAACCCTAAATAAACCCTAACCACAATATTGATTGAAACCTAACCCTAATATATCCTAGCATTCATTTTCACACCTATACTTCTAAACCTAAATTATTTTAAAAAAAATACAAAATTTTCTCACTCTGATTTATCATTCATATTATTTGCGTTAGAATGTTTTAAATCTCACTCCCCAATTCATTATAAACTCATGATTATATGATTAAAAAATTTACATTTAAATTATAATTGAAGCAATTAAATATGGATTGAGATTAATCATTATTGTAAAGTTATCATCTTTGCACATTTATTTTGTTAAATTTTTTGAGAAGATGCCTATTTTATTTTGATATTATTTTTTTAAAAATATTTTGTCTATTTGTATAGAATTAATTATGATTTAGTTATAATTTGTTTATATGAAAATAATAATAATTAAAAAACTAACTAATTTATTATACAAAATTATTTAGAAACAATATAATTAAAAAGGGAAAATTAAATTTATAAATTAATGACAAATAAAAAATCAAAAGTTATTCCTTCAATTCAAATTGAAGCAAACAACACAATTATTTAGCCTGATTTAGATTGATCTCAAATATGTATACAATATTCACTAAGCCAACAAATATCCATCCCCTATACAATGAATCCTTCCTATAATCACTTCATTACTTGATGACATTGTACATGAAAATACAATTCAAATTATAGTGTCTCCTGTTTGTGACCTCAATACAACTTTAAACAAAGTATGATATGATGAGAAGTAATGTAAATTGTCACTCTAACCTACTAGGTTGCATTATTACAAATAGTCAAGACACAAAAAAAGGTAATATGAGAATCTAAAGATGGTTCACAGACAATACATAAAATTGAAAAATAATATATATGAAAATAAAGAGCTATCAATGCAACTTATAGCATGAAGGTAGTCTAAAAACTATACTGCAATGGTCAAAGTGGGTATATACTTAAGTATTTCATGTATTTAGTCATGACCGAACTCATCATGTGAATATGTGTGAGTCATAGGTCATCCACGCACGTGATAATGAGTGGATCTTATTTGGTTTTTTCCAAAGCTTCTTGCATTTGCATAGGTTTGACACTTTGAGACACAAAGAACCAAAAAAAAGTGATTGGCTCTATTTTTTATTTTTTTTGGTAGGTAATAGGCCGAAGCCGAATTCATTTTAGATGTCCCTATTGGGAGTTGAACTTGGGTCTCCACAGTGAGAACCCAGTGTTTTAACTAGTTAAGCTCAACCCCTTGGACAATGATTGGCTCTATTATTAATGTATTAATAAATATTAATATCATACAAACGACATTGTTGCATTCTATTAATAAGACATCAATAATTGGTTCATCTCATGGAGGCTTCACTGGCTATGCAATATTATATTACGTGCATTCATATTGGGGGTTTTAATATCCCAAAAATTAAAAATAATATATTACAAATATATTAAGGATGTAGGGGTTTATAAATTTAACATTGAAATACGAATATTATAAGGTATTTTTTATTTGACAGATGTCAAAAGTATGGGCAAAATTTCCTAGGGGATATCTCATTGATGTGCATTCTAATTGGTCATGATTGGGTCAAAGTGTACTTGACTTGTCCACGAGGTCATATCCCTTGTTGTTATTAGCATGTGCGAAAACTACGGGACACACCACCTTTGTCTTCATTCGACCACGTATGCTCACGGGAATTTCTCCTTCTTATTATTAGGGTACATATAGCCTTCCCTTTGTCTACCCCACATCCCCCATGGGCTCATTGTTGTTTCTATGTTTTCTCCCACAAAGGCACGAGGTACATACATAACCTTTTGTTTACCATGCCTCTAGGTCCGCACATTCGTGGTGCCTCCTTTCAAATAGCATCCTCATTGGCCATGCATGTAACATCCACATTGATGTCCTGTGTGTTGAGTTTATCTCACATGGCATTCATGTTCTTGTATAGCATCTAGTTGTTGACCCGTGCGGGGACCACTGGGCCCGCCACCCTCTTTAATCTCATGTTGTGCCTACGTCCATTTTGTCTTCCACATCATAGTTTTAGTGGGGTCATGGACCCACCTCTTTATCTATTGCAACAACCCTGCATACCCACGGGTTATAAGTCCTTGTGCCTTAATACGTAGAGGGGGCGCAGGGTACCAAAGGCTACCCTGTGCGCCTGCGCAAGTAAACTAAATTATTAACCACCCCCTAAGGGGACACGAGGCCAAGGCATGAGGTATGAAGTAAAGTGTTTGAGTTTAGATAATATTCGTTTAGAGCTTCATAAAATACACTTCAGTCAAATAGTGTTCATTTAGAAGGTGGGAAGTGGCTAAGCAATGAAGTGGAAGGAAACCTACAACTTCAAGTCATTAACAAAATTTGGATTCAAAGAGGATCAAGGAACAATACTTATATAGGTATTTAGAAAACTCTTATCCCCTCCATTGAACTATTATTCTAATTCATATGTTTTAACTTAGTAATGTCAACCATGGAAAGCATTATTTCATCTATCAAATCAATCTATAAACAAGGATGAACACATGAAGAACACCTTATTGACCATCATAACGATGTGTTGAATTAATATTTTCTTTCCCTAACCTCATCAAAGTATTAAAAAGAATGCCATTATAGGTTCAATCATGATATGGCAATATACAGAACTGGATTATTATTTTTTTGGATAAGTCTGTCAGTAGGGGGCAATACCCTTTCTATTAATTCAAAAAACAAGATATAGCCAAAAGTACATCAGTGGTAGAGATAACCAATGTTATCTCCAATTACTTTCAGTCTCTCTACAATAGCTTTTGGGATCAAGTTATTGTTTTCCTCCATGAATGCTAAAAACTTGTCCAACAAGTACAGTTTCCCCACTCCCTTCTTATACAGCTTCCATGCCTTCAGCATTTTGGTCTTCTTGCCCTCGACATTCAAATCAAAGAAGCCCATGGTCACTTGATATGTAGGCACCATCTCCACTTGGTTCAAGGCCATCATAATGCTTGAGACATTCTCCTTCCTAACCGTGCATCTCACTATCCATTCACGTTGAGAGTATATCCCAGGATCTGCACAATGGGGGCAAACAAATTTTCATACACTTCTCGCTCATGCACATGGCCTCTGAACCAAAAATCTAAACCTAGGATCTTGATTACAACCAGTTTTTCTTCCTCATTTTCCTATGGAAACAACTAATACACCTACTCCTTTGGTTATTCTATAACTGAGTTCAAACCTACACACCTACATATTACTCCAAAGGATTCTACCATTTTTGTTTGAGGGCTTGAATGAGAGATGTAATTGTTCTTCTATAAAAAAATCTTGCCTCTCTCTACGGTGCCATTACTATCCACATAAATTTTCATTTGAGATTTTATTGGAATCCCCACATGATTTATAGCCTGTTTCTTTGTTACCAATCTAAAATCTGACTATCAAAACCTAAAAATCTTTGCTTGAAGATGTCATAGTTGATTTCCTGTTGTATCACTTTGTCTTCTAGGAGTTCCTCAAGATGCCACCTTCAGGATTATTCTAGAGGTACGATGCCACTAAACTTCTTGTGTTCACCCACCCTAACAACACCATGCTTTTTCTCTCTTGAGATATTCCTCTATTTTTTGTAGTCAAGAGATGTGAGAGATAAGGATCTTCCTCGTTCTCTAGTTCTATCTTATCCATCAATTAATCGACCCCATCCCAAGGTGGGCTAGTTATTACCCCTGACATACTATTTCTAGGTTAAAGTATATACTATTTGATGAATGCCATATGAAGCTTTATAGGGGTTTTCAATTGCTAACAACATGATAAAAAAAAATCCTAACGTTGGTTTTAGTGTAGGATGGAAACATAGTCTATTTGTTGCAATGATATAAATGTGATTAAAATAGGCTTGGGCTTAAATTCTACTCTCAATTTGACTTACTTTATTTTTTAATTTACTTATGGATGCACCATGATGAGCACACACATAATTTCATAGCAATATTATAACTAGACTTGATTTTTTTATTATAATTTTATCCATTAGTTAATCAACTAATAGGTACATGTGGATTGAAATGCAGATGGATCTAATGGTGGATATGGAATATGGAATATTTAATTGTTACCGATGAATTTTTTTTGTTGTTGTTGGCTCAGTCATTTGTCGAAAAGGTTGTAAACTTGCTAACATCTCTCATGAAACTGTGGATGATGAACTCATTAAATATCCTTTCAATTTTATCAGTGAGCTTGGGAATCCTTTAAATGTAAAGCACAAACAAAAAAGGAAAGTTACAACAACACTTATAAGCATTAAGAAGAAACATGACATAATGGTTGTTGAAATGTTAGAGTCAAATATAGTGGAAAGTACACCAAACCCTCAAAACAACAGAGAAAGTGTGGAGGAAGGTATATGTAAACAACCAAGAATCAAAGATGGGTCTAAGTCAGTGGAGAAAAGGATAGTTGTTGATCCTAACATATTGGCATCTTGGAATAAAAAAGTGAATAGTTTAATGGAATAATTTGTCAAGGGGAAACTTACTCTCAAAGTATATTTAGAAAAGGGAGAACCTAAAATAAAGATCCATTGTGAAAGTTGCAGCATTGATTACAAAACAAGAGAAGTATCTATGGCAGCACGAATAGTTTGTAACTCCAAAAACAATCATATAAAAATAATGTCCCATCATGGTCACATTTTAATGGAGGGAAATGGTGAAAATCATTTAAGTAGCATACAAAAGTAGACAACAGTGGTTAGAGATCGAGTTGAGATTGATCGAGCAATTAAAATTCTATATGATTTCAACAAGACACAAGAGCCTTATTTATTCAAGGTGGTGGAAGAAACACTTGCAGGCTATGAGGATAAGAAAAAAATAAGAGTAGAATGTACATGATGCAATAAATGGTTTTGTTTGGTGGCAACAAGTGGTAAAATTGTTAGCTCTCTAAATGAACACATGAAATCAAAGCAACACACCATTGCTACAAATGAGGCTTCACATGATACAATTTTTTTAAGGAGTGGCACAGTTGAGAGAGCCAAGAAGCCTACCAATGATAAGTCCCAACAAAGTTTGACTAGGTTCTTGGTCCCATCATCACCAGCTATATTACATAGGGGTTCTACAAGTGCAAATCCTTCTACTTCAAGTGTGTTAACTACACTATTCTAAATTTATTTTGAATATGATAAGTTAGAATTTGTACATTATTTGTGTTATCATCTTATTACACTCTTGTTAAAGGTCATTCATTGCCATTGATACTGCAATGTTGCGAGTATTGGTATTCCCATATTAATAGAAATGGGGAGAGATTAGACACAAAGGTCCTAATGGATGATCAAAGGGGTGGAAAATTATGGACCATAGAGAAGCATACCAAGATGATGCTATGTTATGAGGGTAATGAATATCATATTGATGGCACATATAGGCATTTTCATTACAAGAGAGCTTCTGAGATAGGGATCTCATTTGAATCACTGGCATACAACTTTTGTAAGATGATTCTAGAATGTGATGACTTAATGATTCATTTATACTGTGAATCAAGGTGTGCCAATAACAGATATGGAAGGGATATAGGGAGAGGGAGAAGACTAGACTATTTGACTCAAAATCAACTCAAAATAGTTGCTAGGGTTTCAAATGCTAGCCAAAGATTAACAATGCAAGCTCTTTGGTGGGAAAAGACAAAGGTTTCTATACTCTCTATTAGAATGAGATCCCTAAAGGAGAAGTTGTTTGAATCAACAAAAAGGAAGGATGTCTTTAGGTTTTGCAAGGATGTGTGTGAGGTACATAAACAAGGAAAATTACAAAGTAAAGATGCAGTTTGGGATTTTTTCAAGGATATCATTCACAACCTGATGCATCCAAAGGTAGGGAGAAGGTATAGTACATCCACTAAATCACTTTATGAGATGATCAAGTCATGGGGAGGTCCTTGATTACATAGCTTTAGTAGCTTGAATCTAGATGGTCCTTCAATTTCTATAACTTTGAGGCAAGTTAGAAAGTCATTGGCATACATCTCGATGGAGAATGACTACATTTTTGAGGCAGTAGGAAAAGTGTATGCTTCTTATAAAACCAAACATGGTATATATGGCCCAATTCCTATGTACCTTGTTGAAGTTGAAACTATTATGAAAAAGTATGTTAGGTGGGTAGCAAAAAGTGATACATTGGAGGGTTTTAATGGTAATAAAGAAGAACATTGACGTCAATCAAATTTCTTGGTGAAAGTTGGTGAGGGATTTGGAGGCTATGATATCATAACAGATTCTTTTAAGAAAAATGTTATTGGTCACTATGCACGTGTCATTATTGCAAACCCTTTACATTAAAATATTCCTCATTTGGTTGTGGTTGCTCATCCAACATGCAAAAGGTTAAAGGCAAATTTTGTTCATCAACAATGAGAAAAAATAGATTTTTTATGAAAGAGACGTGGAAAATAATCTGGGACCTATTGTTGGTCATTCCTAAGATGGGGATAGTAGAAGAATACAAGTTATTTTGATGGACTATTGTTCAATAGAAGGTATTCGATATCAAATTCCTTGGGAAGGGTAGAGACTAAGTGGGTTGCCCAATGGTTGCAATGTAACAAGATTCCATGATCAAGACTACATCCACAATGGCAAAAATCTAGTTAATCCTTTATTTAGCGGTCAATGAGATTTCATTTTAGGAGAAGAGTTGATAAGTTTTAATCATGTTAGGATGGTTTATAACACTTTTATAGTGGATGATCACAAGCTTAAAATAAAAGATACAGAGAGGATAGATTGACAAAATTAGGGTCAGGCACAACATATAGCTTCAAGACATGTTTAGAGGTTTTTGAAAGAGATGAGAAGCACATCCAATGGAAGGGTAGAGAGGAAACTAGGCACAAAGATATATTATCTAATGATTGTTGTTGACTACATTGATATTTTTACCTCAGAGTTTGACTCTTTGGGAAAGAGTGTCAAATACTTCATGAGTTCATCATTTCTTCACGTTATGGTTATGTTGGCTACAAAAAGAATCTAATAATAACGTCAACATAAATTTCATCAGCAAAGAGGCATATCAAGATGTAAAAATTTCTTGTCACTTTGTAATTTTGTTGTTGAGATTAGTTCGAGATCAATATTCTAACTTGCCATGTGTTTTGCACCTAACTAGATCATATGTATGTGAGAACTTCTTTAGCAAAGTTGGTGGGATGGTTGGAGAAAAAAGGGCCTACGATTTAACTGACTTTCTTCATGTCGTTGCAACCCTTGATAGAGTTGTAGAAGAAGAATCAAATCCTCAAGGGCTTCATTTTAATAAATCTCATAAGAAGAAAGAATGTATCTGGAATAGATTGCACCAAGAAAGGATACAAAACGTTAACATATTATCAAAATATGATTCAGTATTTACAGTGTTGGTGTTTTCCATCTAGTAGTCAGAATATAGATGATTTCAAGGCTTTGTTGCATTTACCATTCTGAGCTAGATGACCAATTGACAAGAATTCTAGGGATATGGAATTCTCCTACACTTCGGGCTCTGAAAAACCCAAGAGGGTGAACCTATATGGTATTTATGAAAGTAACACAATTTTCACATAATCTCCCCTTACAAATAGATGATTCTCGGGGTTACACCAATATATATAAATATCCAATAACATCATCCCACTTCCATATTATATTGGCCTCAAAGAAAATAAGAACAAAAACATAAAAAAGAACAAAAAATAAAAGATAGATTTAGTAACTTTGAAATTTAGATGTCTGAGAAATCATAACAGAAAGCAGATCAGTGCCTATCCTGGGATACATAGTTGATTCCCCAAATTACAATAGCTCCACAATCACTCACAAATACAAATGCCTTACATCTGTACCCAATAGTTCATAACATGAATCATACTTGAAAGATCTCCGCCATTTTATCACTTTCTGTAATACCCATCAGGAATTTAATCTTTTATTTGAAAAGAGCCCTAACTAAGAAAATACACATTCACACATGACTATGAAGACAATACCTATTTATCCTTAATAAACAAGAATAATAACAAGTGATAAGACGCACAAAGAGACGAAACATGATATGATTTTCATTAATTCAAACTATGAAAACATCATCCAGAAAACATTGAAACTTTGAACTCAGAAAAATATTACGAAAGTCTGTCAATTATGAAAATCCCAGAACCCTTTGTCCATTAGCTTTTATTTACTTTTATAGAACAAGGAGCATAACAAGATTCAGGCCAATGATAGGTGTCATAATTATATTACCTCCTATGAAAATATGTTATAACATCTTTTCAAATTAAAACCGAAGTGCCATGCCTTCATAGAAAAAAGCTTAGCTTTCAACAGAATGCACAACTGCATGCCCCAAGTAATCTTCAGTCCTAACCAAAAGTCGACTCCTCAAATATTTTTAACTGATCAATGCTTCTCATGCCAGTTGTGCATTGAAAAACTGTTTGGCCACTCAACATTCTTAATCAACTCCACATGGTTAGGGGCCTCTTTACACTTATCATCAATAACAACCCTAACACATGTGACAAACTTGAAATAAGCTATTTTGGTAGCAATTAATTTGTCTATAGCATAATATTATACAAATTCATTTATATAATCATTTTCCATTACTTTCTGAATAGCAACATTTATTATTTCCTCATATTCCTTCCTCCATTCTAAAAAAACTTTTAACTTTGAATCCTGCTTGTGGAGGGAAGGAATAGTCCAATGCTTTAAGTCATTGAAGCTATATATTCTTTCCTTAATTGCATCATCTTTGTCTTCTAGAAAGTGGATTTCACTAACCAATATTCCATGTGCTCTGCAGAAATCTAACAGCGGCTATGGTGGCTTGGACATGTATGAAACTGCAACACTCAAATCCTTAATCTTTGGTCCTAAATCCTTCCACCATTCGAAAATCTCCTTTAGGTCAGCAAAGAACTTAGAACATTGCACAACTCCTTCAAAAAGAATACAAAAAGACTTGTAAAAATCCTCAATTTTATTTAAAATTGCTCTCAACAAATGTGACAAGGTTCCCTTAATCATCATTAGCACCTTATCTTTCACCATTAATTCCATTGCCACCATTTGGTGATCCCTGGTCTATATTTGTTGTTGAAGCTCAATTACCTTTTGTTCTAAATCTTGCATCTGTATGAAACTCTTTGCTAATTCTCCTTGTGTAAGCATAGGAGAAAATGCCACTATCTTCTCCTCTAACTTCTTCTTGAGTCAAACATTCTCATACTAGTTTGGAATTTAGAAACCTAGATGTTTTCTCTCATCTTCATCTTCACACTCTTCAAGTGGAATGGGTTGGCCAAATGCACTCCTATTGTGGGGCTCCTCCACCATGGGTACATCCCTTGAAGGTGAAGTAAGGATTTGTTCAATTTCTTCATCATGTGATCCACCTTCAAACTGGCCCTCTGCAATTTCCTCTTGTTGTTGTATTGGTATCCTCTACTGCATTGAAACATATTGCAGAACATACTCTCCTATTTGCTCATGTGCCATATCATCCTCAAGGTTGTAAGTTCCAAAAAAAATAGATTCAAAATTATCAAACATCTTCTCAATCCTCGCCACTGGCTTAATCTCTTTAGAAAAGAATCCTTGGAAAGTAGGGAACTTAACCCTTGTCTCATTTTTCAATTTTATAAGAATTGCCCACTTCTCTCTCCTTTGAATAACTTTTTCTGTGGTAAGGCAATTCCTTATTACATCTTCATTCAAATCCAACTCATGAATGAATGATGTTCTCTTTATTTTAGCCTAAGCCATTCTATAAAACCTTCAGGGTCAAAGTTTCTTCTCTTACTATATCTTAATGCATATCTTTGTAAAGCGGAAAAATCGAACCCTTAGTCGTTCTCCCCTCTCCAACTCCGAGGAGAGAGAAGGGAGAGTCACTAGGGTTGATGGTTTTCACTTAGGAGGAACTTTACATTCAAAAGAGGGGTTGAAATCCACAAGATCCAATCCCACGCAATGCAAGATTGGATTCTATATGAGTTTCAAGGGTTGTGATAGCAAGGATACCCTCTTTTGTAAAGAAATGTAGATAGAATGATTGAGCTAGGAATGCATAGAAAGTGAGAAAGATTCGCTTATAAGATGAGATAGGGATATGATATGAAGCTGCGGACCTGGAATTAGCAGTAAAATGTCGAGACGGTGCTGTCTTGCAAATTTGAGCAAAAGTTGACGGGACGATGGCGCCCGGCGTGCACACGGTCCTCCGAAAAATCCGCGAAACGAAGGGGGATCTGTTCGTCTCTGCACAAGGATTCCAGATCTTCAATTTCAGCCGCGTACCTGCAACCTACACACATAAAAGCGAAGACGATTGGGGGGTTAGGGATTAGGGGTTTGCCCTTAGGTCAAACCCCGGTTTTGGAATTAACCAAGAAATGAGAAATGTTGTAAATGTAATGTAAAACAAGTACTAGTACCTTGTTGTAAGGATGTTTGTATCCTTATATGCGAAGGTATAGATGTTGTTGTTTGTTGTATGTTTGTATGCTGTAGTATGTGATCTCCTCTTCAATGGTTGAATCCTTGTCTTGAATTCAACACCTAGCCTTGAATGGAGACTTAGAATGATCAAGTGCTTGAATGCTTGAATGCTTGAATAGAGTTTCCACGTCTTGTACACATATGTCCTTCCTTCCTCAAATGGGAGAGGAAATGTAGTTTATATACTTGCCAATTAGGGTTAAAAGACTGATTTTCTCGACCTTAGGCCGACCAGGAAATGTTATTTTCCAAATTGCAAACAAAAAGACCAGAAGTCCCATAGGAGACCGGGCCCAAAATAGGGCCAGGGACTAGGGCGCTAGGCGCTCTGGGCCCACCTCCCGGGACAACAAGGTGCAAGGAGGATCAGGCCAGGGTGCTGGAAAAATGCAGTTTTTGATGTCATGGGCAAGTTTCAGGGTCTCCATTCAGGTTTAGTGTTGCGTCTCCATCGTGAAGACCCAAATGCGGTCGAAATTGCAAGTGTCGCAATTTTAGGACGCTACATTTAGCCCCCACTTTAGCGGGAGTATAAGCGTACGCTCATACTTCCGGTAAAGTACAAGGAAACAACATTGAAAAAATTTCACCACGTCAAGGAGGCAAGATACACCAAGCCCCCAGTGGACTAAGGATCTTACGACTTCGATTGACAAAGTAAAAGGGAAGATCACGAGGGAGAACCATGACTGTCAGTAGTAAGGTTCCCTCACTATGAGTCATGCAAGAAAGATATCAAAAATTTTCAAGGCAAAGCTAAATTTGTCAAGAAATTTTCAAGTATCTTGAAAAGATATGAACGGGATGTATGCCCCCCTATGTTAAAGCGATCGCACACGCCTCACCGGGGGTGATTGCTTTAAGGTAGTGATACATATAAGAAATGAGAAAGGAAAGGAGCACGTTATCGCAAGGATTTAGCCCCCAAGTGTGAGATAAGCCCAAGGATAATAGACACAAAACACAAAGCACAAGGTGACTTCGCTTTCCTCGGGGTCAGTATGTTGTATGATAATTCATGTATATCATATGTATGTATGCATAATTGTTCTTCATTCCCCAATCAAGGAAGGTCACCTAGAAGAAGGGAACACATGTGTCTTTTGAGTCAACATGAGAGAGATCGAGAGATCTCAATGTTTTGCATCATCCTCAAGTAGACAACACTAAGGACAACAAATAGAAGAATGAGAATAACATATAGAAGAAGTAACAAAAGAGAGGGGGAGAGAATCTGCTATGCTAATGAAACTAGTCTAGCACGTCATCTACCCCCCGATCTTGCTGATCAATGTTTCGGGAAGGTAGGGAACACGCTAGAGGAGGAACATCCAACACAGCAGATGGAGCTATCACAAGATCCAAACAAGGGCTATGTTCATGTTCCGAGCCACATTGTTCTTGTCTAGGAGCTAGGATAAGTGCTTTAGAAAATTCGTTAGATAGATGGTTATCAATATCCACAAGTTCATATTCACTATCAGAATGAACAGGAGTAACATTTGCATCATGAATAACATTTTCATCTATATCATCATCAAGATTTATAAAAATAGGATCTTTAACTCGCACAGGATCAAGACCATCATGCATCTTATGTTTAGGAGATTTTGGCTTAATCGTCGGTTGAGGAGAGAATGGAATAATGCTTGTTGAAGGTGTTTTTGGGGATTGCAAAGTTTGAGAAGCAGCTGCCTGAGCTCTAAGACAACGCTTTCATCGGCGTTCACGTGCAGAACGATTTCGTCTAGTCTTAGTAGGAAGTTGCGAAGATTGAGGAGGAGGAATGTTCTCATCCTTATCACTTGGGTGTTTAGGTTGTGGTCTCTTAGGTTGAATAATAGGAGAAGAGGAAGGTCTCTTCTCTCCATAAGAGGAAGGAGGAGGAACTGCTCCATATAAGGGAGGAATATTTGGTTTAGGAAGGAGACCAAGTCCATCATGACGAGGAGGTATAGGTCTACTTTTAGGAAGTTTATCAGACATAGACATAGTCACATCCATAGGGATGGGTTGGGAATCTTCTTGAGGAAAGACATTAGTTTTATCTTTCAAAGGAAGAACTTCCTTCTCAAGAATGATAGGAATGTCAAGTTTGGGTGTTCTAGGTTCACTTAGAGATAGGATCATATCTTTTTTCCACTTTTGATAAGATTTGAAAAGATGATCCCTTCGCGGAGGAAGAGATTGGAATTGTTTAGGCCAAAAGTAATCTATAGGAACACTAGAAGTTCTTTCAGCTGGTTTAAAGAGACTATGATTGACAGTAACAACTTCACCATTATGGGGAAATTTCAAACACTTGTGAATAGGAGAAGTAATAGCTTTCATGGAAGATAGCCAAGGATAGCCTAGCTTCACACGAAATTGTTCGGACGATGGAATAATAGCAAAGCTTACATCAAGGGATTTATTATGGACTTCAATAGGTAATGTAATAGAACCAATTGCAGGAGAAGAAAATGCATCAAATAGTTTCACAACCACATCTATTTTGTCATAGATCACTTGATTCAATTGCAAAGTAAAAAGAAATTCTTCAGTAATGATATTAATCATACAAGAAGGATCAATAAGCACTCCACGACAAGGTGTATTCTTGATTTTTGCAACTATATATAAAGGACCATCAGGTGCCCTGATAGTTTCACTGGAATCAAATGTGATGGAAGGTTCTTTGGGGATTTTCTGTTGCTCCACAAAGTTAATCACATTCGGAGTCATAGACACGAGATCATCAGGTGAGATAGAGGAATCGGTAGTATCAATCGTATTAGAGGTATGAGAAGGCAATGGATCAGTAAAAATCTGAAGATTTTGGTTAGGAGGAGCTATAGATGTGTTGCCTTTATCATTCACACCAGAAATAGAGATAGTATTATTATCAATCAAATCTTGAATTTTCCCCTTTAAAGCAAAACATTTTTCAATATCATGCCCAAGTTGACGATGAAATTGACAAAAAGATTTGTTATCAAAATAGGGTGAATTAATCTTTGCAGGATCAATTTGCCTTATAGGAGGAAGAGTAAGCACATTTTGTTCCAATAACTTATTCATAATACTATGCAATGATTCATTCAAAGGAGTGAACTTTCTTTCTTTCCTGAAAAACTTAGAAATAGGAGACACACCTGATGCTGCATTCACATTGTTGTTGATGATGTTTTCATTGAATTTAATGGACTCTCTGTTCGGTTTAAACTTCCCAAAGGGTTGTTGACTACTATCACCCTTATCACTCGAAGCCATAGGATGTGATTGTTCCATTTGACTCACAGTCAGTTGATAATTGTGAAGAGTTGCACACAACTATTGGAAAGAAGTAAACTCAGAAAACAAAAGTTTTTCTCTAATGTCTTTTTGTAAATTAGAAATAAAGATTCTTTGAATATCATTGTCAGGCACTCGAAAAGAAATTTGAGCATACAAATGCTTATATCTACCAATGAAATCAGTCACTTTTTCTTTAACACCTTGTTTACAATGCATTAAATCAATCAAAGTAACTTTAGGACTTATATTGTTTTGAAATTGTTGAATGAAAGCATTTGCAAGTTGTTCGAAAGAAGTAATAGAATAGGAAGGCAACGAGCAATACCATTGTAGGGCTTTGTCTCTTAATGTTCTAGTAAATAGTTTTGCAAGCAACCTTTGGTCATAAGCAAAATCAGTACATATTGTTTGAAAGGTCTTAACATGTGTTAGAGGATCACCCTTACCATTATAAAGCTCCAAATGCGGAATTTCAACATGTTTAGGGGGAATAGCTCGGACAATGTCAAGAGAAAGTGGGCTCGCAACATCAAATGTGGGCACACTAAACTTAGATTGATTCATAGAGGCAATTTGTTGCTGTAAAGATGAGACAGTTTGTGCAAGATTATTAATGGTCGCTTCAGTCGATGAGTTCATATTAGACGTGTTAAATTGTGATGGAGGTGTTATGTTATTGAAAGAAGGTAGAGAATAAGGTGGTGGGACACTATGATAGTTAGTCATAGGAGATGATTGGAAAGGAGGAACACTACAAGGAGGAATGGAATGGTTAAATGAATTTCCCCCTTGTGTCATGTTCATTTGTGGAGATATAATAGGAACACTCATTGAAGGAATGAATGAAGAAGTTGGATTGAATGAAGGAAGAAGGTTGATTGAAGAAGAGGGATTGCCCCCATGACTGGTGATCATAGGAGGAATGTCTTGTGTTGAAGTAGTCATTATGTTTGATGTAAAAGTAGGTATATTAGCAATAGGAGTCGTCAAAGGAATAGAATGATTGTCTTGAGTAGGAGGTTGTGTATAACCTAAGGTTTCGGCACAACTTTTCATAGGCATCACATTTGAATCCACAATGTGTGAAATACCACGCAAAATATCAATTCCATTCTTATCACTTTGAAGCATATGTTTTAGACCCTCAATTAAAGGAAGAGCTTGACTATCAGGGTATTCTTGAGACATCCACTGTCGAAAATCGTCAAATTGGTTATCCAATTTTGAAAGTTGTTCTACAGAAACCTCATGGAGAGCTTCTTCATCATTAAGAGGATTAGAGGAATTACCCATGTCCTCGTTAAAAAGACCATTCAAATTAGGTTCCATCTCCTCAGTAATTAAACCTTGGAAGGACTTAATTCTAAGGCTTCGTCTAACGGGAATAGTGTAAGTAGGACTTATTGTTGTAAAACTCATGCACTAAAGAGAGAGAGAAGATTTTGAATTTTAGAGGTAGCAAATTTTAGTAAAACCAGCCAATCTTCTAGATTTAAGCTGTTAAATACAATCAGGACAATCTCCTGAAATTTTGGAAAAAATGTCCGGGATCGTGGCGCTCGGAGTGCACACGGTCCTCGCAACTTTTTTCGAAATTTGCAGGGATGAAAGTTATGATGATTTTACAGCTAACCTGAAAAAATTGAGTGATTTTACGATCTGTAGATAGGCCAAATTAAAGTTGCAATCTCAAAATTAAACCCTACCAAGATTGTCGAAAAATGCAAAATTTGAATTTTGAAAAAGAGAGGGAAACTGAAATTTTGAATTTTATGATTTTAGAGGGAATACCAAAAGCAATGCAAGTTTTGAAATTTGAAAGTTGACTCAATTTCACGCAAAATTCAATTTTGAAAGCGGAAACCAAAGTTGTTGTAATTAAGCACTTAATTTCAAAAGTCACAAATTGCAAGAATTTGAATAAATCACTGAAATTTCGAATGAATGATAACACACTTTTCAGATTTAGGACTGTAAGAAACACAATTTTGACACAAATTTCAATTTCAACAATTTTTGAATGATTAGAAGCCTCAATCCAAGTAATCGCTAGACCAACTTTGACTGTAATTTTGAAGGTGTTAAAATTGATAAAATCAGCCAAAATTCTGGATTTTAGCAGAAAAATACAGTAAGATCTAGCTCCCAAAATTTCGGAAAAAATGTCAGGGACGATGGCGCTCGGAGTGCACACGGTCCTCGCAACTTTTTTCCAAATTTTTAGGGATGAAAGATATTGTGATTTTATTGCGGAATCCAAAGTTACAGCCGATTTGGAGATATTTTGATCAGTGAAATTGTCGGACAAAGGTTGAATCAAGAGGGTTTCAAAAATTAGGGTTTTGACACTTAACCACTTAATTTTCAAAATTAAAGCACAAATATGAATTGATAATTTGTAATAGAAGGGCAGATCTGAAACAAGCATTAACAATTAAACATTCCACAAGTTTAATTACTAAAAAGAAAATTTTAGGGTTTTTATGCAATTAACCTCTAAAATTTGCAAAAGATCAAACATGGAAATGTAATTAAGGAAGCAAACTTTCAGATCTAACCATGAATAATCAGAATGAGGATGTTCACATCGGGTTCACCAAAATGTAAAGCAGAAAAATCGAACCCTTAGTCGTTCTCCCCTCTCCAACTCCGAGGAGAGAGAAGGGAGAGTCACTAGGGTTGATGGTTTTCACTTAGGAGGGACTTTACTTTCAAAAGAGGGGTTGAAATCCACAAGATCCAATCCCACGCAATGCAAGATTGGATTCTATATGAGTTTCAAGGGTTGTGATAGCAAGGATACCCTCTTTTGTAAAGAAATGTAGATAGAATGATTGAGCTAGGAATGCATAGAAAGTGAGAAAGATTCGCTTATAAGATGAGATAGGGATATGATATGAAGCTGCGGACCTGGAATTAGCAGTAAAATGTCGAGACGGTGCTGTCCTGCAAATTTGAGCAAAAGTTGACGGGACGATGGCGCCCGACGTGCACACGGTCCTCCGAAAAATCCGCGAAACGAAGGGGGATCTGTTCGTCTCTGCACAAGGATTCCAGATCTTCAATTTCAGCCGCGTACCTGCAACCTACACACAGAAAAGCGAAGACGATTGGGGGGTTAGGGATTAGGGGTTTGCCCTTAGGTCAAACCCCGGTTTTGGAATTAACCAAGAAATGAGAAATGTTGTAAATGTAATGTAAAACAAGTACTAGTACCTTGTTGTAAGGATGTTTGTATCCTTATATGCGAAGGTATAGATGTTGTTGTTTGTTGTATGTTTGTATGCTTTAGTATGTGATCTCCTCTTCAATGGTTGAATCCTTGTCTTGAATGCAACACCTAGCCTTGAATGGAGACTTAGAATGATCAAGTGCTTGAAGGAATGCTTGAATGCTTGAATGCTTGAATGCTTGAATAGAGTTTCCACGTCTTGTACACATATGTCCTTCCTTCCTCAAATGGGAGAGGAAATGTAGTTTATATACTTGCCAATTAGGGTTAAAAGACTGATTTTCCCGACCTTAGGCCGACCAGGAAATGTTATTTTCCAAATTGCAAACAAAAAGACCCGAAGTCCCATAGGAGACCGGGCCCAAAATAGGGCCAGGGACCAGGGCGCTGGGCGCTCTGGTCCCACCTCCCGGGACAGCAAGGTGCAAGGAGGATCAGGCCAGGGTGCTGGAAAAATGCAGTTTTTGATGTTGTGAGCAAGTTTTGGGGTCTCCATTCAGGTTTAGTGTTGTGTCGCCATCGTGAAGACCCAAATGCGGTCGAAATTGCAAGTGTCGCAATTTTAGGACGCTACAATCTTGTTGCCAGATACTTCTGCAACCTATCAACAACCTTGCTACCTACAACAAGTTCAACAAACCTTGTAGACTGGGGAATTAATGAGCCCTTCCTTTGTTCTTCTAAATGTAACTTATGAGTCCATAACATTTGCCACGTAAATTTAAAGAAGGCTAATTTGTAGGAGACATAAATGGGCAATTGATGAGGAGGCTGAGGGCACCCATAAACCCTTATTATTGTATGATCTAAAAAGAGAAAAACATCTGCAAAGTTAAACCTTCCCTGCTCATCCATACGATTATGCTTTGATCACAAAAAAATCATCACCTTGGCTGGAATTCTATCCATTATCACCCCTAGCCATGACATAATCTTCACGATGAAATGTTCATGGTATGTCACATAATCAACACTTTCACACGTCTTATCCCAAATGTGACACTATCTATGTAAAGGGAAAGAAACAACATTCTTATCAAAGAATTTGAGTTCAAGACTTGGGCTCCACTCACACTTATGCTAAAAAAAGAATCAGATGAGATAACAAGGAAGAATACTTCATCTCTATCTTCATGGGCATATTCACTGCTGCAATCAACCCCTCATGGATCTTCCTAGAAATGTATGCAGCATAATTGAATTTCACATTCACATATTTGTGTTAAAAATTTCATTCCCATTAGTATCATTCCTACTGGCATCCTTTTCTCTGCATCTACCCCCAAAATCTGACACAAAGCAAAATATGTTTTGACAAAATATTTTTCAAAGGAATCAACAACAAAAGGCTCTTTATCAATTGGGATAATTGGGGCTATATGTCCATGCCAATCTCTCTTCCTAAACAACTGAACCTCCTTTTCCCTATAATGTTGCTTTCTCTTCTGGTAGTCATTTTCAAACCTTTCCATGTCATTGTCCAGAACTGCACATCCAATTACACCAAAGCATTTAACAATCTCCATGGGGCTTATATCAACCAAAACTGACCCTTCATTCATCCTCATTGTTGTAGAAGTCGGGTTATACATTTCTGCCAAAGCCCTAATTAAGTCCACTTCCATAAAAACATATGGTACTATCATCTTAGCCATATCCAATCTCCAAGGATTAGACCTAGGGATTGGTTCATCTTTGTTATTATAGAAATATTAGAATAAATTCCAACCTCTTTCTGGAGTATAAGCATTACCACATTGCAAACAACCATCCATTAAGTCATCACCATCCTTTATCCTTGTGGTAGACATGGGGAGCACATCCAACAAGTCTTGATACAATGGAGGTTCTTCTTTATCATACTATGGTCCTTAATAGCAGCCTCGAGCACTTGAGCATGTTCCTCAAGTCACTATTGTATTTGGCACCAATTTTCGACGCATGTTTGTTGAAATTTCAACAAACTATCATTGGATTACTGACAAAATAACTACCAAAATTTCATCGCTAAAATTTTTGTCGATTTTCTAACATTCCTATTTTCGTCAAACTCTCGACCAAGTGTTGTTAGACGATGTCGCGAAAAAATGCGAGTGATTTTCGTCTGAATATCGATGAAAATCTCATTAGTCTTGTGACGAACAATCAACACAAAATATTGATAATTACAACAAAAAAAATCATCGCACATACAACAACTTCGTTGGATATTTAAGTGGTTTGTCACAATTGCGACGATGTGGAGAATGCCAATTCGACGAAAAATATCGTCGCACATACAACAACATCGTCTAATGTCAATTTCGCAAAAGTCAAAAAACAAAGGATGTGAAATGGTGAATCTTTAGATGTTTCACGTAGTCTAAATATGAAGGATGCGAAATAGGGAACCCGTCGCTGTTTCATGAAGCTAAAATAATGATTTGTGCCTCGTCATTTCCTGAAAGACAAAAGTGAGGATTGCAAAATAGCGAACTCAACACTATTTCAAAAGGAGGAATAAAGTGGGTTTGTGAAATGGCGTTAGAACCTTTAAAGGGATAGTGCACACAAGTGGATCGACCTGAAAAGAATTAAATGTTGTGAACTATCTTGAATACTTTTGAATGAACTGTCTTACGTTATTGCCTTGTGGTGATCAAGAATGTTGATAAGCAGAGATATTGTCTTGTCATATGCACTGAATGGTTAATATTTAGATGGATTTAATGCCATCTTGTGTGGACGAATTGTGAGAATGAACGAGAACATTCAAAGGAATGATGGCAGAGATTGTGATAAATGTCGATGATGGATGGTTGTTATAATTGAGTGTGAGGTGTTTAAATCTTAAGTGGATTGGGCAAAGTGTTGTTGGAGTGCCATTTTCTTGGTATCATACTATATGTAGAGTTGTCTTGGGTGCCTTACGCAACATGGAAGCCAATCTCTCCTTCCACACTGACAAGAAATTAGTCCCATTTCTTGGATGATTCATGGATAGGAGGCTCAAAGGTTTGTTTTTGTTTAAGGATGAGCACCTATATGAGGTTGTGAAGATGTTGTTAGGAGAGGAAATTGTCCATGTAATTCATCGCCGCAGGACGAACATGGAGGCATATTCATTGATTACATCTTGGGGTTTCTAGTTTGAGGGTGAGGTGGACAAGGTGAAAAATGCCTTGAGAGTTGTAATTAACTCAAGGTATCTGTTAAGCCTGGATAGTGTGTGTTTTTCGTGTTGTCCCAATGGTGGGGATTGTTCCTGAGGTAGGGGTGGCTGGTCCGGTAGCACCGCTACCACTCATTCAATGGGCTGATGATGATTTGAAGGCAAGATGCAGAGCTCTTGCTTTTCACGAGTGGTAGGCATTCAAAACTTTCAAAAGGTTGAAGCGATGTGTTGAGGTTTTAGGGGTTCTTCATGAAGTGGCACGAGTAGAGGTGGGTTGAGAGTTGCGACTGAGATCCCAGACTTCCCAAGCAATAAAGCGGCTCTTAAATTTCTATGAGGACTCGAAGTATAAGCCACTTTTGGGTTAATCCTGCCATGGTCGATTGAGTTTGTGTTGTCTGTTTGTATCTTTTTGTTCTATGTCTGTTTTCTCCCCAATTCTGTATGTACATGGGGATTTATGCTAATAGTTTTGGTAGGCCGATTCTGCATGTAGTAGGGTTTGGTTTTTGCTGGGATGGTGGTTTTGAGGGTAGTTTTGGGGTGGCAGAACTCTAGTGGTTTTTCAATACCACCTATACTTGCATATTTGTAATATTTAATTTCTAGCAATACAATACATAAATTATCGATCAATTATGGATCAATATTTTATTTCCAAGCAATACAATAATGAATGCATTCTAACCAATAAGAAGGGTCTAACAATGCATATATTCATGTGTATACTTTGTGTAAGCTCTGCGTCTTCATATATCCATGTGTATGCTATGTGTTTGGCTCTCTATTTTTAGTTAATCTAGAATACGAGAATAACAAGAGTGAACCAAAGGGGATATGAAGGTCATAGATGTGTCATGCTTCTAACCTTTGTTTGAGAAAATTAAAATCAACATTGCTTGAGGACAAGCAAATTTGGGAAGGGCGGACTGTAATGTCCCTACTTTGAAATATAATTTAATAATTTAATAATAAATAATAGTAATAAAATTAAGGATTAGAAACTGTAAACTTATTTCTTGGATTAGAAGAATAAAGGTATTTCCTTTGCATAAATTTACATGATTTGGCATGAGGCTTATTGTACATGTGCTAAACCAATTTTGTACCTAGAGCTAAATTTATCATTGAGATATTGTGTTACACAATCCACATTTAGACTTATCTAAACTCATGTTTGCTAATGAGATTAGACGGATTTTTATTTTTTATCTAGATTTACTTTCCAAATGAAATTTTTGATAGCTCTCTAATTTTGAGACTACTGATTTAGGAGCTTTCAAAACAACCATGTAACAATTGGGAATGGTGTCAAGAGCCGATTTTATCATTTGTATTCTAGATGCCATTGATAACCATTTGCCTTTCCAATTAGAGATCCTACTTTGTAAGCTTTGAATGACTTTTTGATAGTTTGAAGGTTTATTTTGAACTATGAAGAAAGGAATGCCAAAGTGCTTTCAAGGTAATTCTATCATTGGAAGCGTAGGACCCTAGTAATATTAGCTTTTACAAGACAATTAGAGTTAAGGATGTATACCTTGGATTTGGATGAATTTATATTTTGACCAAAATCTAATGAGTATCTTTCCAGCAAGGACTTAAGAGTTGCATAGGGAGAACTGCCATAAGGCACCCTACAAGAGAGCATTGAATAGGGATAACTGCTATAAGGAACCCTACATAAATATATTTTCACCACTATCTCATGGTATGAATCTTTCTTTAATAACTAATTTGACTATACTTGTTTATATGAGCAACCCTTAATATAATTATTAGTATCTTTTGATTCTGTTTTGTAGCTGTAGATCAATAGAGGTTAAAGGTCTTTGCTTCCAAAATTTGATCAACATCTAAAATCATAACCTTATTTAGTCATTTACCCTAGGGGACATTACAAATTTGTAAAATCAGAACCTTAAGGAACCCTATAAGTAAGCATTTAGCTAACAAGATGAGAAAACAACTTGCGAGTACATGGGAACTATGTTGGACACACATAAAAAGGAACATGCAACTTAAAACAAGAGTACTAGGGGTCGTTAGGGTCCTAGGACCAAGGGGACAACACAAAAAGGCTCAAATAACAAATAAAACCTTAGCGAATCAAAACCTCCTTTTAGAATGAAAATCACAAAATCAAAACCCGATCCAATGACCAAAGAGATGTAACAAATTTTGAAAAACTCCTGGGATAAGGATGCAAAAATTGTAGTCTTAACATATAGATGATAAAATTATGGAAGCCATCAAGATAGGTTTGAAGGATG
Organism: Cryptomeria japonica; assembly: GCF_030272615.1. NCBI lineage: Eukaryota > Viridiplantae > Streptophyta > Pinopsida > Cupressales > Cupressaceae > Cryptomeria > Cryptomeria japonica. Next base: position 145,229,598 of record NC_081406.1, read on the forward strand.
CACAATACATTTTATCGACTCTTGGCATGCAACTAGAGAATCCCACACAATCTTCTTCATGGGTTAAACTATGGACAAAGGACCAAAATTATCTAACATTCCAAGTTGTGGATGAAGTAGCTAATGACTCTCCACCAACTCGTTCCAACTCTATATTCCAATCTATATCTTCAATGGCACACAATCATAGTGAATTGCAAATAATGGAAAGTGAGTGGAGGCATGAGTTGGATGAAATTTTAGATTCCATTGAAGAAAACGTATATAAAACTATAAAACTAGTGGTAGAGCTTGATGATAAGGATATGTTCAAAGCTTTTTTGGTTAGTTAGTTGATTGAAAATCCAATGTTATCCAAAGATAGGCTGACTAAAGTGAGGAATGGGGTCTACTTTAGGTGAGATGAGAGGGTCCCACAAAAGGGTGTTTCAATTAGCTTTGGAATTGGATTAGATTGTGGGGTGTTGTTTCAGAGCAATTCAATACCTCTCACTGAATGTACTTCAAGAAAAGGTGTTTCTCAAAGTACAAGATAAGGTGTTTCTTATGGAACCTGGTACATTGGAAGGGTTCAAAGAATATAGAGGAAGGATGGTAATAGGGTATTTGATTACCATAATGCCATTGACCTTTTGGATAGGCCGGGAGGCATCAAGCTTCAATTATGTTTGTACAATAGAATAAAGGGGCAATGCATGTAAAAGTATGATTTGATAGATCATTCTTTTGTGGTACTTGATTCTATCATAGTAATAGCCAAATTATATTATAATAATAGGAATGATACATACAAATTAGAAGAAAGAGATCAATAATTTTTTTAAGATTTTGTTAAAAAAATTAACAAGGTGTATTTTCAAAACACTCGCTTTCATCTTCCTTATGTATTCCCATATATTAGATTGTTTAACAAAGTTTATTTTATCAAATATAATATTGGTTTTATACTTTTTGGCTTCAGGTGCAATGAATAGTTTGTATGGCGAATGTTTGGGATAACTCAACTAGTTTTTTGCTACCTACTTCTTGGTGTAAGTTTCTTTCACTGACCATTCATATTTTGTAGTGAAATTAAATTGGAGAAAAAATAAAATATGTTCTATATGAAATTTCAATACAAATTTGGCTCTCACGTGGAAATCCAAATGTGTAGGTACATGGGTTGAGGAAAATTCATATGTCATTCATGATGTCAATGGGGTTTTCAATAAAACTTAAAGGTGCTAGAAGGTCATCAATCAAAAAACTTGGAACCATGGAAGATGGACCCACAACTTTCCTTTATCAATACTATTGATTATATTGCACTAATATCAATGGTGCATACCCTATAGACTTTATATTTGTGTGTATTTAAAATTAGGGAAATGCTCTCTGTGAACTTGAATAAGACCAATTAGGTTGTCCCAGTACAAGTTGATTGTTGGTGTTAATTGTTGAGGGTAGATGTGAGTTTGTCTAACTCTCTATTGCACCATTAATTTGTATCCTATTTCAACTTTGCATAATAATAAGCAACTTGATAAATTGCAGAAGCTTCCTCATGATTTTTTTGTCTTTACTTTTTGCTCTCATCTAAGCTAGTTGTTTCATATTGTCTCCTATTTGAGTTTATCTTTGTCGTATGAATTTGGTTATCAAGTATGGCTAGGAGTTGTCTTTATTTTTTGTTATGAATGTGTAATGAAGTTGTAGGTTCTCCCAAGTTAAATATTGGTACCTAATCCAGGGTAATAGAGTCAAAGTAGCAACAACTTAAATCATTTCACATTCATGTGATGACTCAACCATTCATTCCTAATACACTCATGCCTAACATGAATATAAGCTTGCAAATCACTCGATTTATACTTATCAATCACCACTGTATTCTCTAAAAAGTTGAGACACATTTACAAAATTTAATCTTTTCTTTAAAAGAAACCTGCAAATATATTTCATGTCTGCAACTGAACCTTGTAGAGACAAATCACTCCATATTTAATGGAAACAATTCATGCATATCAAAAGAACACAAAATGAGATACAATTTGGAATTTTTTCTATTAATTCATATAAAATGGCTAATAGATTGATGAAAAATACCCAGTTCTTACAAATTAACAACATTCTATTACTCGAAATGAAAATATTCCATTCACCCCCACCCAAATACAAAAACTTGACATTCCAAAACCCTTTGCAAATGGCCTTGAATTCCCCTTTATAGAAAAGAAGGGAGAAAAACAATCTTTAGGCTGAATTGCATTTGTGTCAAAATTTTATTTACTTAAATAGGAATATGACATGGTACCTTTACATCTTCATATATGACAAAAAAATGTTTGCATCCCTCAGGAGGGAAATGCATATATAACTGTCTCCTTAAAGTACTCAAAATTATCATTGCATGGGCTTGTTGATGTAGCATGTTGATGTGTCATATCTGTGGACTCCTTTGAAATTAAAGATAAAAGTTGTTGATGATGTGGCTGGTGCTGAGGTGGAAAGAATATAAACTAAAGAATAAAGAAATAGGAAACAATTAGAAATAAGCCTTAACCAAGGCACTGAAATTTGATTGACTGAAGAATCTATATTCCATAAACAACTAGTTGCTTCAAATCTACGTAGAGTACCCATGAACTGCATGATCTAGCAAGGTATCCATATATATAGCTAAATTGTATCTAGAACATAGTCTATCCCTCCTTGCATGGTGTTTTTCTCTTTATGCCTTGCGTGTGCCTTATTGGTTATGCAATTCCATAACTGTTAATTCATTAGGCCACTGAATTATTTGAGTTTTTGTACTTTGGTAGGGATTTCCATGGTTCTATCATCAAGGATGGCTCTAGTGCTATTGATGAGTTTGATGTATCCTATGTTCACCTCTATTATTTTATCCAGGGTATTATTGAAGACACTCATGCAAATTATTTCCATATCTACCATGTAGATAATAAATAATGCACACATTTCAAACTCATTTCTCCAATATACAAGGTCCTTTAAATTTCCATCATGGTTGTGTATATTTGGGATGGACCAGTGTGTCAAGGACCAAAAATACTTCAACCTGCTCATTATTGGTTGTTCTTTTGTTTCAATGGAAGGAAACTCTTCGTCTATCATAGCAGCATGTCAAGGACCGAAAGTACTCCAACCTGCTCATTATTGATTGTTCTTTTGTTTTAATAAAAGGAAACTCTTTGTCTAGCATAACGATTATCTTATCAGTAGGTTGTATTTGAGGAGGAGTTGTTGATGCATATTGTGTGGCCAAAATTAGGGTATTGAATATGTGAACTTTGGGCTGCCTCCTTTCAAAAAGTGGTTTCAATATCGATATCATCATTTTACACTGCTTTTCTACTTGTACAAGGGCTTGATATCCTTTGTGCACTTCTTCAACCTTCCCTTGTATCTTTTGAAACATATGATTCAATGTGCTTATCATGACATTTGCAGCCTTTTCCTTTGCAATTTTCCTAGCGCGATGCAATGCTTCATCCAAGTCATCTAATTTGCCTACATATCGATTGAGCTTGTCCCTCAACACACTTACTCTATCCATAGAAGATTCACCCCAAGTCATTATTGGAGGGTGGTAAATAGCTACAGTGTCCTTAGGAGAAGGAGGTTTCTCAATAATTCCCAAGGCTTTCTTTAATATCATGTTTTCCATATAAGCATTATTGTATTCCTCATTCAAACTAACATGCCTTTTCATTAATTCATCCATTCTCTTTTGTTGATCCTCTATTGCGGCTTGAGCAAACATTGCAAAATGTAGAGAGATAATGATAATCTCTAATGTAGATGTATCCTTCAAGGTTCTTACCACTACATTTCCCACCATTTATTCAACACCATGAACCAACTTCGTCTTATTAGTCAGTGCCTTTGTCCACTATGAAAATGCCTTAAGTGTGGGGTGATATCCACTTCCCCTTACTCCTCTCACACTATCAAATTCTGCAATAAACATGGGATTCTCTTGTTTCCTAATCTGATCTAGTAAGAAAAGCTCCTCAAGATCCTAGTTTCCAGGAACCAAAAGCATTCCACTCTTTTTCACCATCTTTCTTGCTTCCTTGAGGGATATCAATATCATCAAGACTGGTGTGTGATCCCTCCTCCTCTGAAGATTCCTTTAATTTTATTTGCAAGCAAAAGCTTTTGAATTCAATAGGCTTAATAAAATCATCATCAACAATGAACTACATTTATGCAATCATTTTCTCATCTTCCACTTGCTCCATAGGAATAACATTTGGCAATGTTACCCTATCTTCTTCCTATTCTCCTTGTTCCTCATTATCATCACTTTAGAAGGGGGCAGTGATGGGTCAGGTTCTTGTTCAAATCTGGTTCTCAAAACATAACTATCTATCTCTTCCACTCATCTTCCTTCCTCCTCACTCACTTCTTCTATTACCACATTAAGATGAGGCCCAATTATAGGCCTTTTAGGTGGGTGTGTGATACTTGACCTGTTGGATTGGTTGAAAGGATTGGAATACTGAGAGGGGGGTGAATCAGTATTCCCATAGATTCTAAAACTTTCACAACTTCTTAACCTTTGTTGATATATCAATTTCAACAATTAAGCTCACTAACATGAAATAACAAAGTCAGTCTCCAGAAAATCTCCACATGCTTCCATTACATATTTAATTTACCAATGAATATACCTTAATTACCATAACAGAACAGGGGTCAAGTGGACCCATGGGTATGGAGCCATAAGCATAAAATTCTAAGCACAATAATTTCAAACTCCAAGATACAAATACCATGCATACCACAAATATCAGAACACAAAATATGATAGATACAACTAAAATAACTGACATGACAGATGTCGGAACACACACAACTTATAAGGGGATAGAATACAAACCAAAATAAGCACAACTCAAGATTCTGGAGATGAGGATCTTCTGAAAATGACTCTCATAGATCATATCTCATAGCTTTCTTCCAACAATACCAAATTGCAACATTAATCAACATACACCATCTGGTCCAAACTGGATAACCGGGTTTGACATCAATGAAAATAATAACACACAAGTCTAACAATCTCCCCCTTTGTCATTGATGGAAAAACATTTCAAAAAGGTATCTGCATGCAACTCCCCCTAACTCATATATTCTATTCCATTACCTTTCTCCATTTGCCTTTCTCCCCCTTTGACATCAAGGACAAAGGATGCCTCTGATGAAAAAGGAAAGAAAGAAAGAAAATGAAACCGTAAAAAGAATATCGAAATTGCATACCAACCCAAAGGAATTTTCAACTGCTCTTCTTCTAAAATATCAGTTTGTACTTTTCCTTCAGTTCTAGAAGAAGAACTTCCAAAGAGTGAACAACCAATTTAATGTTAACTAATAAACTTCTATATTCTACCAACAAATCAGCAACATGAGAAAATTTTCTCCAAAGCAGACGGATTCTGCTCATACTCAACTGCACTATCAAGCAATGCTAAGAAATCTTCCAATTTCACTTCAACGATCTCTTTCACTTTCCTAAAAAACATTCATAAAATCTTCTCTTTGCCTTTGTAGAAACAATAATTCAGCGTGAAGAGAACTTATCTTTTTCCTTTGCTCTACATCTTTGTCACTTAGAAAATCAAATGACTTACCCAAGGAACTCAATTATTCTTCAATGGCATTAATCTTTGCCTTATGCTCTACTGCAGTAGTCAGCCATGAAAGACAATACCTGTAAACTTTGCTAGCACTGTTGATACATTCTCTCATTTTATATATGCATACAGAATGGGCTCTTTGTGCATCATTGCACTTATTCAATATACTTTGCATATCATCATCATTTTCTTTTGAATCTTCACCATCAACAGGTTGCTCAATCACTTTTTCTTTGACAATCTTAGACAGGGATTCCAGAAGCACATTACTAACATCTTGAATCTTGATGTTGTTCCAGACTAAATGATCTTTCGGGACACTCTCAATCCTATCCGCCTCAACTAAAGTCAGCCACATCTTTCCAAACTTCCTTAGTCCATTTGTACCGTCAATGATCTCCAACAAGTTAGACTCATCATTAGATTCTGATGCCTTTGCTTTCTACTCTGTAATAACCATCTTTCCCTTAACCATAGGAGATTCTGGATATTCAATTACAACAATGTCTTTATCCTTCAAATCCTTCTCGCTCTTCTTAGATTCTGGGGCACTAGAAGGCATAAAATCTCTCCTTTTCCTCTTTTCGGAGGATAAACCTTCTCTAGTAGAACCGGTAGCAAGAGATACTAGACTGATACTCCACATATCTAAGAAAGATTTGAAATAACATTGCATTCATCCTCTCTCTTGTCCAATCCATTCAAATATCTAAGTATTTGTATCACAACCGAGACTCTAGATTCCCATATCCCATTCTCCTTAGCTGGAAGGGATCCCAGACACTACATAGCTAAGCAAACAAGAAAAGATACAAACTAGAAGGGCTAACCTTCCTCTTTTGACATCTTGATATTTTCTAACAATAAATCCCTTAGCAATTCACACAAGTCGAAAACTTTATCTTCCATAACAAGCATATGCACCATATATACAACAATAGTCGAAGTGGAACCTTACCTATTTCTGAAATAAATATTGTAAGAAATGCCATATGCAATATACCTCACCACGAAATTAATAATTTTGTTGATAATCAATGCTCTCTGATCACCTGTTACACTAGTTAGGGTTTCAACTTCTTTATTCTTTATAGACTTCTTAACTAGAATGAATCCATTGTCACATAAACCAGTAACAACTGAAATAATCTTCTTTGTGATTGAATAGGACTTATCCAAAATAATGTAATAATCTTGCACATGATTAAGAATTCCTATGATCACCTCCTCATCATCAAACCAAGAAAATTCAGTCCATACATTCAATCCTTTATTCTCTAACTCCTTGATCTTCTAAAAATATGCATCACTCAAGCTCTTTTCCACTTTTTAAGTCTCATCAAGGTTAAATTCATCTAGAAATACCTTCTCCATAATCTGAAAGTTTCCACTGCTCGATTCTCCTATGATCATCTTAGCTTCCATGATTATTTTCTCTACTCTATTATGTTACCATTGTATTATGTGTTGCCATTGATGTCAAATCCCTTGGTCTGGATTAAGTCCAGATGTGGTATACACAACAAGACTATTTGATCTAGGTATGTTGTGTGGTTCAAGGTTTTCGGGTCTCACTGGATGCGTTTTGATATATCGGAAGATGTTTCTATGCATTATCTTTGGGTCCGGATTGGTTCGGAGCTCGAGGCCTTAGACCAAATATTGAAGTTATGTAGTGTGCAGATGCATTTTAGGTCCGACTTTGGTGATGTATGTAGCATGTTGATATGTTCGATGAGGAATGGTGTGATATGGTCTAGTTCTCATTTCTTACCACCACCAAAAATTTTAGTGGAGACATATTTTAGATCTTTGTCTCAGTCGACATTGATTATTATCATTTCCAGATATAGTATTTATAAGAGTTTGACTTGATGGTTTGGGATATGGCTTTTTGTGTTGAAGACATGCAAGATTGAAAGGATCCAGTGATTGTGTGAGTTTTTGTGTTGCAGATTCTATCGAAAGGAGTTTCAATAGTGCAGATTGTGTTTTTCTTATGGTGGATTCTCTTTGTCTTTATTTCTTCTTTTGTAGTGAGCCCATCTGCAATGAGCAGATTGGCAGTGAGCCTTTCAGGGCAGTGAGCCCACCAAAAGTGAGCACATTGGCAGTGAACCACCCTTTATAAAATCACCTTAATTGGTGTCACCTTAACCGATGTTTAAATATTAAGAATTAATATTCTCCGTGGTTTTTCTCTTCTTGGGTTTTCTACGTAAATTCTGGTGTTTCTTGTGTCTAATCTAATTCTTGCAGGCATTTTTAAATTATGTTAATTGTTTAAATATTATGGATTTGTGCATTAAGGTTAAAAGAAAAATTTATTGTCAACTCATTCACCCCCCCTCTTAGGTACCCAAATATTCAATATACTGCTCTACTTCTCTTCAACTGTTCACAAGCTCCTCAAGCACTATTAACATGATAAAGAGAAATGATTTCAAACATCAGTACTTATCTTGCCAAAAAATCTCCTTTAGGGTTTTGCCACCAAAAAGTGTCTTTTTTATGATGTCAGCACAAACCTCTAATTACCAGATAGCCTCTCTAATGCAGTCATATCAGATCGATGACATGATCCACTCAGAAGGGGGGAAACAAAGATTTTCCTTTAAGAACTCCCCTTGAGTCGAAATAATATGCTCAATTACCAGAGGAAGAGGTGCTTGCACTGGTTTTCAATACACCAGACTCAATTCCATTGTTCACTTCTTTCTCCAAACCAATACTTCATTTTTCTTTGATCCACTATCCTTTACAACATTCTTCTTGCCAGACTTTTCCATAATTTCATTTTTGCACTGATTAGCATAATGTTTAGATTGCTTGCACTTGTAACAACTAGTTTTCTTTTGCACTAAATTTACTAAATGTGTTCTAGATCTACATCGATTAGCTTTGTGACAATAACCATTGCATGTATGACAATATCTATGAAAGTTATTATTCTCTTTATTTGCTCCAATCAGATTATAATTTTGACAATAGTTATCTTTATGACCAAACCTCTTGCAATTGTAACACTAAATGCTTATATAGTTTGTAGCCTTATGACAAAATTTATTGCATTGAAAATAATAGCCATTAAATGACGAGTACCTTTGTGCATTAGGTTGATGAACCAGTAGTTTCCTTGCATTGGTACTCTGATTCCGGGTCTTTCGTGCATCTTCTTATTTCTTCTTTGCTTTCACCTTAACCTCGTTGCTTTTGTCTTTGTCATTCTTATTTGAACTTTCACTGGGCTGAAATCCAAGTCTAGTCTTGTCTACATGGGATTTTTGCATGTTGATCAATTCTTCCAAGAGCATACTGCTATCAAGTGTATACGGTGAAAATGGATAACAACAATATTGAAAGACTAAACGAATTCAACCACAAAACCCTAGCCTAACAACAACAAAGATCCACCATAACATATGAAGATTACCTAAGACAATGAAAATCAAATGAAATCACAAAGATTATACCATCACATGCCCAATAGGGTTTGAATCTCCATTCTTCCTATCTCCATTGATCTTGCTTGATATATTTGCTCTTAGATTTTTATGTGCACAAGAGCTCAACAAAGAACGAAAATGTGGTTGCAAGTAGGATCGCATATGAAAGATCGAATGCTAGGATGCTTGATTAAAATGTATATGTCTAGGGGTTGATAATGAAGGAAGCATCTCCTTATATAGAAGACACTATAAGAATTGGAGGGATAAGATTGAGAGGTGTAAAAGATAAATGGTCGGCTATGATTAGAGGGCAGGTAAAAGAAATAATAAAATAATGAGAGGGCAGGTAGTGTATGAATTAAGAGATGAATGACATGTGTCATGAGTAGAAAAGTTTAATGAATTAATTAAATAAATAAAGATTTATTTAATTAATAGAGGAAGTGGGATCAATTAAATAAATAAGATATTTATTTAATTTAGGAAAAGGGTAATTTAAATAAATAAATGTATTTATTTAAATGAGAAATAAGGCTAGAAGAGAATAAATAAAGATTTATTTAATTAATAAAAGAATTAGGCTAAAATAATTAAATAAATAAAGATATTTATTTAATTAGACTTGGATAATTTTAGGTGTCTACATTTTGCCCCTCTTTGAGACAATGCAGCTTGTCGCGTTGTTTCAAAGAAGATAATATGAATTGATACAAAGTTGCCCCAAGATGGGAATGATATGCCTCCTCGAGAGATTGGATGAAAATGTCTGAAAAGATCACAGACAATCTCTCGATAAGAAAGAAAGGGTAGAAAGGACTGACTGGATAGGATAGAGTGATAGAGTCACGGGATAATGAAGACTGACTCGGGAGACGAGGGCTAGGGCTAGGGCTAGGGCAGTCTATAAAATAGACCATGAGGGGAATACGTCCTCATTGTCATCCACACATCCAAGAGATCAGAGTGCAGAGAGAGAATAGAGCAACAACAGTCAGCAGCGATGGCATTGGTGCATAGATTCGATCATGTTCGCCGATTTCAGAGGCCAGCAGATGTAGGAGAGCCGGTGAGTACCGCAAAACCCCCTTGTACTTTGTCGCAATAAATGTTGTCATAAATGCATTTTAGGTAGAGAAATAAATGCACGTTTAGGTATGTCAAACAAGGTAAAAAAAAATGCCAAGGCGCGTCTGTGCTAGTGCCAGGTGTGTCTGGGTTAGCTAGGCGCGTCTGTGTTTGTGCTAGGCGCGTCTGTGCAGGAGAAGGCATCTATGTCAAATGAGAGTGCATCTGCATTGTGCAGGCGCGTTTGTGCTATGTGGGCACGTCTGTGCAGAGCAGGCGCGTTTGTGCAGAGCATGGGCATGTCTGTCCAGGAAAAGGCATCTATGTCAAATGAGAGTGCGTCTGCATTGTGCAGGCGCGTTTGTGCTATGTGGGCACATCTGTGCAGAGCAGGCACATCTGTGCAGAGCATAGGCACGTCTGTGTATTCCAGGTGTGTCTGTGCAGAGAAGGCGCATTTGTGCAATATGTAAGCACGTTTATGTCATGGAGGCACGTTTGTGTCTTCTAGGTCAAATCGGCAGTTCTGTGATGAACATACGCTATCGATTGGATAAGCTGCTGAGAGGATACACTCAAGCAAGTCCTCTAGGGAAGACTAGAATAGCAGATAGGGCTAGTATTGACAATTATGTGATAGAACATACGTTGCCAAGTAGGAAACTACTCAAGAGGATACACTCAAGTAGAGGCCCTAGGATAGGATAGATCGAGACACTTTGTGATGAACAAGGAGTACCAAGACATAGTACTTTGTGATGAACAGGGAGTACTAATATGAGCAACACTTTGTGATGAACAGGGAGTGCAAATATGAGCAACACTTTGTGATGAACAGGGAGTACCACTAGGATAAACAACAATACTTTATGATGAACAGTGAGTGTCACTAAGCTAGAGCGCCATATGATAGATATAAGCACTAGGATAATAAGCAACATTTTGTGATCAACAGGGAGTGCCACTATGGCTGACATGATTGATTTGCTTGACTGCAGGAGTACCTACCTATGTTGGAGTCATGGGAGAGATTCCCATCAACTCTGAGTTTACGACCAGAGATGGCATTTGAGGATAGAGCAGCTATTGAGGTTATAGGCTTGCAACATATTCTGTATGTGCCTGAGTTTTGGGTGAACATGGGGTTGTTGACTGCGCTAGCTGAGAGATGACACTCAGAGAATTGCATGTTTCATTTACCGATGGGTGAGATGACAGTCACCTTGGAGGATATATATAGGATACTGAGGATACCAATCGATGGGGAGTTGATACCCTACGATCGAGATGGAGACAAGGATGCCCTGAGACGAATGTTTTAGGATCCGGGATTGGAGATGAGAGCAGGACACATGGCATGGGATACCATGACACGGATAGGATTGACATTACCATCAGTACTAGTAGGAGTGATCAGTGGGTTCCTGTGTCTGGATAGGGTGACACGAGGGTTGGCTGTGGGCTGGGGGAGCACATTGGAGACATTGGTGATATAGCATACTAGATATGCCAGGGGACCGTGCATGCTGGCACATTTGTACTATGAGCTTCATCAGTTTGTATACAATGGATCCGTAGGATTGGGCTGTGGAGTGACATTATTGCAGGTATGGGCTTATGAGCATCTGCCGGTTACCCGACCGATTCATTTCAGAGGCAGGGGCCATGGGCGCAGTTTTGTCCATTTATATGATATGATTACATCTTAGCCATGGATTAGGAGATTGGAGTACTGGCGCCGAGTCATCGATGAGATTGACACTATGGTATGGAGACCATACTGTGAGTGTGAGGAGTGGGAGGATGACACCGTGGAGTTGCCATACACATTCAAGAGCAGGTATCTGATTGGGCGGATGCCCTATATACTGGAGAGGCAGTTGGTGGACAGGGTTGGCAGGCAATTTGGCAGGATTCAACGGATGCCACGGGGTTCCGGGATGTATGCTCGGACAGTGAGGGATCAGGCACACTTTGGGCCGTTATTGTCATATGATCAGGCAGTGATGCAGCTGGTAGAGATGATTCCTTTGCCTTGGGATATGTGGCTAGAGATAGAGGATGCAGGGATGGATGTAGTGTATACTGCATATTGGGCTGAGCATCCATTTCCATGACAGACAGACCCGGGGGAGCAGATAGATGGAGACGCATGGAGGTGATGAGGATGATGATGGAGATGGCAAAGGTAGAGGTAGAGGCCGATGGAGGAGGCGAGGTGTGATAGGAGAGAGGAGAGTGGCTCTGTGGAGAGAGGGTGGAGAGGAGAGACAGGCTTGTGTGGTGAGAGGCAGAGGTGGATTGCCTTTATAGGTGCCAGCAACACAAGGTCCCAGACAGGTATAGGGGGGACAGGGATGAGGACAGGGGCAGGGGCAGCCACAGGAGCAACCATAGGTACAAGGGCATGAGCAGCCACATGTATAGGGGGAGAGGAGGAGGATGAGCTATTAGAGTTGAGGGAGATCTACCAGGGACAGGCAGATGAGGTCTAAGATCTCGAGTGAGAGAGGGATAGACTCAGGAGACAGCTGAGGGACATTAAGCGGGAGAGGGATCAGGCTATCCAGCATTACACAGAGGCTGAGATAGCACTGAGGGCAGGGAGGCAGGTGACAGAGGACACAGGACTTGGATATGCTTATGTTTTGCATGCTGGGGAGAAGATAGGCTATTGGAGAGGCCCTATACTATGGGGCTGTGCCACTAGAGCAGTGGGTTAGGAGCTTCCGTAGACCATCACAGACAACGACATCCATTGGAGGGAGGGACGGGAGACAGGCATCAAGTGGTGGGGTCATGGGTCCTCCACCACCACCAAATAGAAGGGATAGGAGAGATGATCCTGGGGCAGGTCCTTCTAGGGCTCAGACTTTGTCGAGGCCAGGTGGCTCCGAGGGAGGGAGTTCATCATAGCCTTAGAGGGCTCCCTATGTATCAGTTTTGTACTATTTTGTATGATGACACCTTTGGGTGATTGTAGCCATATGATTTTGACATCATTGTATCATGATACCTATGATTATATATATATGAGATTCCTCCTTGCGATAGCTATATGCATGTGTATCTATGTGATGAGATGTTTCATGATGTATGTTTCTATATGATGCTTATGATATGGATGCAAATATGTACATGATGAAATGCAATATTTTTTATTCTTTTATGTTTTATATGTTGATGCAAATGTGAATGTAAATGTATGAAATGCATATGAATATGATAATGCAAATAACTATTTACATGATGAAAATTTAAAATGTGCTAACATGTGTTGTGTGTAGGATGTGATGCAATTGTGATATCTATATGTATGTATGAAATGCTTATATGTGGTAATGCAAGTGCAACTACATGAAATGCAAATGTTTTTGGTGTGTCATTATACTCAGTCATGTGATAGCAGGCTACACAGACTCAAGAAGGATGATGGAGGTCAATCAAGAAAGGGGGATGGAAGATAGAAGATATGAAAGTGCAAGAGCTTCTTGTGCGTTATCATCATTGAGCATTATTATGGCAAAATAGGTTATGACAATGGAGGCATATGTTTGACCTAGAAAGTCATTGTACCTGTTTGCATGGAGATAAGACAGACACAAACAAGGAATGCCCCAATTCACACTAGACTCTCAGTGTCCTCATATCCTTGGACAAGTCATAGTATTACTAGGTGACAATCCATAGGAAGCAAAGAAAAATAGGTGATGATACCCCATCCTCGCCTTTCTAGTCAAAGACATCCTGGAGATAGAATCTCTAGTCAGAGACATCCTGGAAAAGCTAAAAGACATGTCACCAAAAAGATAAAATCAAAAGAAAACCAAGGCTCGACATGTACATCCACTGTAGTCCTCAAGTTTAGTGTCTCTTGTCACTTGTATAAGTCTATTTGATTTTGGTCACAATGTTTACTTTCACAAAAGGATAGATGGCACTGAACCATAATGTTGTCTAAGTCTGTTGAAAGATTTGATTTGTTGAAGCCCATTGTTGCTGTGTCTCATTTGAAACTGACTGAATCCATGAAACTGATACTTTATTGCGGAGAAGATGGAACTTTATTGCGGATTGGTGATGCAAATGTTGCTTTATTGCGGATTGTACACGGATAGACTGAAGAAAACTGGAAGAAACTGTACTCCTCAGAGGCGATGCTCTCAGTTCCACACCCATTACTAGACGTAGGATTTTCCTTAGCCACAGATAGGAGCTGATTTATTATGAATGGAAAAGGGGTGAAAAGGGAGGTTTATGAATGGCTTAACCAATCCTATGTAGATCAATGACAAGCCATGATGGGAATGGGTAAAGTTTATTATGAATGAATAGGTTGTGAGTGTGTGCAAAGTGAAAGGATGAAATGGAATCCTGAAGGAGGGAGGAGCAATGTCTCTACTCATGGTACCAGTGACCCGGTTTTCACCATGGTACTTGCCCAGGGCGCCACCGAAGTGGTTTTCATCGTTGGACGAAATGTTTTTCTGTTTTCCAATTTTTTATTTTTTATTTTTATTTTTTTCAATTTTTTTTGTGTCACAAGGCACCTATTTGCCAGGTTTTCACCAAGTAACAATTTTTTATGTTTTATGATTTTTTGTATTTTTGATATTTTTTAATTTATTTTTTTTGTATTTTTGAATTAGGATATTCTGAAGAGCTATGTGTAAAACCTGCGAAGGTGCATGCTATTGATAGGATCCTCCAGAGGTTCACCCACTGTGGTTGAGAGCTGATATGCACCATATCCATATGCTGTTGTGATGATGTAAAGAACAAGCCAGTTTGGTTCGAACTTGCCCTTCTTCTCTCCGTCTTGCTGATTTTTAGGATTTTCTCTAAGAACCAAGTCACCTACCTCAAATGTGTGAGGATTCACTTTATGATTGTAGCTGTGACTCATTCATTGTTGATAAGCCTTGAGGTGATTAAAAGCAGTTTGTCTTCGTTCATCCAATAGTTCAAGTTCTTGTAAGCGAGAGACCCTGTAGTCTTCATCACTGATAATGTTTTGCAAAGAGACTCGTAAAGAGGGTAAATCAACCTCAATAGGCAAGATAGCTTCAACGTTGTAGACAAGTGAATAAGGGGTAGCTCCTGTAGGTGTGCAGACACTTGTGCGGTAAGCCCAAGGTGCAAGATTAAGTTGGATATGCCAATTGTGGCCAGCATCGTCGACTGTCTTTTTTAGGATTTTAAGGATTGTTTTATTAGATGCATCAACTTGACCGTTGCCTTGGGGGTAATGAGGTGTGGAGAAATGATGGGTAATATGGAAGCAATCATAGAGCTCACGAACATCCTAATTTTTGAAGGGACGCCCGCTATCGGTGATGATGGAAACATGAATACCGTATCGACAAATAATATAGTTGAGAATGAATGTAGCAATTTGTTTTCCAGTGACTTGTGTAAGAGGCATGACTTCGATCCATTTTGTGAAATACTCTGTGGCAGTGATGATGAATTTATGACCATTTGAGGAAGGAGGGTGAATCTTGCCTATGAGATCGAGTCCCCATTGGCAAAAGGGCTAAGGAGTCACAATTGGTTGAAGTTCTTATGCTGGCGCATGAATGAGGTCTCCATGAAGTTGACATTTCTTACATTTCTTGACAAACTGATATGAATCTTTTTCCATATTGGGCTAGTAATATCCAATCCTGATGAGTTTCTTGGCTAAGGTAGGACAACTAGAATGTGGACCACATATCCCTTCATGAACTTTGCATAACACAATATGAGCTTCATCCCCTTCTAAACATCTAAGAAGAGTGCCATCTAGACCTCGATGGTATAGGATATCGAATAAAATGATGTATCAAGAGGATTGGTGAATGAAAGTGCGACATTGATTGTTGGATAAGTCAGGAGGAAGAATATTATTGCGTAGGTATGTGAAAATGGAGCCATATAACGGGGAATCAGGACCAACGACACATATCATTTCAGTAGGAGTGATCTCATACGAGGGAACCAAAAGGTTATCGACCAAGAACTCATAGCGGGTTTCATTATGTGGTAGATCGATCAGTGAAGCAATTGTAGCCATGGCATTTGCGGCTCGATTCTGCTCTCACGGTATCTGCTCAAAGTCTAACTTCATGAAATGTTGTTTCAAGTCATCCACCATTCTTTTGTAAGGCATTAATTTCTCATCCTTTGTTTTGTAATCATCAGTTGCTTGACGAATCACAAGTTGGGAGTCCCCAAAAACATGAAGTTCCTGGATCTTCCACTGAATGACAATCCTTAATCCAGTTGTCAATGACTCGTATTCTGCTATGTTATTAGTGCAAGGAAATGATAATCGATATGATTTTGGTATAGAATCCCCTTGAGGTGTTACGAAGAGGATGCCAGCTCCTGCACCATGCTGTGTGTATGAGCCGTCAAAGTATATCTACCAAGGCTTTGTGTGTGACACTGTTAAGATGGATTCATCTGGAAATTCCGAAGTTAGAGGAACATCATCTATCATGGGAGCATCTGCTAATTGATCTGCGATAGCTTGTCCTTTTATTGCTTTTCTGTCCACATATTCAATGTCGAATTCACTCAAGAGAATCATCCATTTGGCTAGTCGACTAGTAAGCGTTGCTTTATTAAGAAGGTATTTCAATGGATTGATCCTTGCGACCAACTTAGTTTTATGAGTTAGCATGCAAAGTCATAATTTCTGTGAAGCAAAGACCACATCGAGACACACACGCTCAATTGGTGTGTAGTTTAGCTCATATCCCACCAATGTGCGACTGATGTAGTAGACTGCCTTTTCTTTGCCCTCAGCAACCTGTTGTGCTAAGAGTGCCCCCAGTGCTGTTGAAGTAGTTGATATGTATAGTAATAGACCTGAAACTGGTGGCATCAAGATTGGTGGAATTAGAAGATAATCTTTGAGTATCTAGAAAGCTTGTTGGCAATTATCATCCCATTTGAATTTGATGTTTTTGTGTAGCAAATGCTGAAAAGGATTACATTTATCTGCAAGTTGTGCTATGAATCTTCATATGGACTGGAGTCTCCCTTGCAAAGATCAAAGTTGGCTGATATTTATTGGTGGTTGCATCTCTAGGATGGCCTTTACTTTTGCTGGATCGGCTTCGATTCCTCTTTTTGAGACAATGAATCCC
Source organism: Cryptomeria japonica (assembly GCF_030272615.1). Lineage (NCBI taxonomy): Eukaryota > Viridiplantae > Streptophyta > Pinopsida > Cupressales > Cupressaceae > Cryptomeria > Cryptomeria japonica. The sequence continues at coordinate 145,246,890 of NC_081406.1, forward strand.
AGGAGCTTCCCGGAGGTTACTCCAAAGACACATTTCTTGGGGTTTAACCTTACTTTGTATTTTTCCAACCAATTAAAAATGACTGAAAGTATATCCAAATGTGCATCTCTGTCTATTGATTTGCCCAAGAGGTCGTCAACATAATCTTCCATAGTAACGTGCATGAGATCATGAAATATAGTAGTCATGGCTCTTTGATATGTAGCACCTGCATTTTTTAGCCCAAAGGGCATGACATTCCAGCAGAGAGTTCCCCAAGGACAAGTGAATGCTATTTTGTGCTGATCCTCGGATGTGATTTTTATTTGATTATAACCAGAGAATCCATCCATCAAAGATAACATCGCATGACCTACTGTGAGATCTACAATCAAGTCAATGTTTGGTAATGGAAAGTCATCCTTAGGACAAGCTTTGTTGATGTCTCTGAAATCTGTACATATTCTGATGCTACAGTCTAGTTTACTGATAGGCACTAAGTTGGAGATCCATTCAGGATAATCAATTGGGTGTATGAATCCGACATCCAATAATTTTTCAAGCTCTGCTTTGACTAATAATGCCACTTGTGGATGCATCTTTCTTAATTTCCATTTCATTGGTTTTGCCCCCGGTTTAATTGTCAAATGATGCATTACCAAACCCGGATCCAATCCATGCATATCAGAGTATGACCATGCAAAATTGATTTGTCGCTCTATGAAGAAACTTATGAACTTTTATCTTTCTGCCTCTGTCAGGGATTGAGCCAGGAATATGTTATGTGGAATTTCTTCTGTACCAATGTTTGTTTTGATGGTCTCCTCTACCAACATAGATGATTTTTCTTCATATGATGCTGGGAGAATGTCGAGCCTTCCATCCTCGGGTGCCTCAAAGAGGTTTTCGCCCTTAGATACGTCCTTTCTTTTTACTTTTTTGGGGTCAGATAGCGCCACCATGTGGTTTTCACCATAAAACCCTTGATTTGTTTTTATTTTTATGTTTTTGCGACTGGAAGGCTCGACACCCTCACCAAAATATGCCACGCTATTGAGTTCTATAGTGTATCCCGCCTTATGGTCCCCAGGGGGAAGATCATCTCGTATGCCTAGATAGTTAATAAAGGCTTCATCATTTTGGAATGTGTCGAACTGTGTCAGTCCTTCATGGTCCCAGTCAATAAGTTGGTGGTGAACAAGGGGAAGGCCTTTGATATCTTCAAAGTTAGTGGGGCTAAGGGTGAAGATGCAGTTATATTCAATTATGTCGAGGTAGTTATCGAGGTCATCATTGGAACTCTCCTCATCCATCTCGATCATGAACGAATCCAAATTGTCAGCACTAGTAGCGCATTCCAGGACAGGTGTTCTCATTCTTCGTGATTTCGACCTAGAACCTAGAGGCAAGGACTGTGTGGGATCCTCAGGGGTTGTACTTTGAATTTTCTATAAAATTCCTCTTCTTCTATGGGTTCACCTGGTTCTCTGAATGTCTTGGTGAGTTCATAGTCACTGGAGGATTTGTTTGAATCCCATTCTCATTCATTGGAGTCTGTGGAATAGCAATTCTCTTGTTGAATTTTGGTAGCTTTGATTTGTAATGCTTCTTTTGTCTTTCAAATGTTTTTCTTGGAAGACATGAAACCAAGTCCTTTTGAGCGTTCCTTTTTGAATGTCAATTCAAGTTGTAAAGGTTCAATGATGCCTTCCTTTCTTAAGCCAAGAGGACTTTTGCCATTATACCCAAATTTTTGTAGGATCTTGAACCCTTTGCCATATTTTTCACATGGTAGGATGATGTGATCTTGTGTATCATTTTCAGGGTCTTTGTAAAGCATTTTGTATAAGTCTTCTTCTTCCAGTTCACCCCATCTTTGAAAGATAGTAGGCTCCTATTTGAGTATAATGATAGATACCTGCTTATTAGGATGCGGTCTTCCATATTCTTTTGGTGAACTCCTAACTTGTTGTAAGCACATGGTTTGATTCAAAGTGTATTCACCCATGCCCTTGTCCTGATATTTCCCTTTAAGCTCACCTTGTTTTGATGTCGAAGGTTTTAATGATTCAGGATCAATGTATGCAGAAGAGGGATAGCTTCCCTATTACTCAGAATGATCGTCTCAGTTTTTGGTCTCAAGTTATTGCAGTATATGAATGGATAAGGACCACCATTAACTGTTATTTCAACTCCATTGTGAGGAACCTTAATGCATTGGTGATATGTAGATGGGACTGCCCTCATTTCATGAATCCAAGGATGTCCTAGTAATATATTGTATGTGAGATCCAGGTCTAGGACTTGACAAACCACATCCTTTGTAACTTGCCCAACTCTGAGAGGCAAGGTGACTGTGCCTTTGGATGAATGCTCTTCATCATCATATGCCTTGATGGTAATTTTGTTTGTATAATTCACAGCTTTATCTGAATATCCCAATTGTTTAATAGTGCTCAATGTGCAAATGTTTAGACCTGCTCCTCCATCTATTAGGACTCATTTTATTCGATGTTTGTGTATGAAGGCTTCAATGTGTAAAGGTGCATTATGTGGCTGACTTATAGAGGCATCGTCAGCTTCTGTGAATGTAAGGGAGTGTGAAACGGAAAGGTATCCCACCATGGCTTGAAACTAGTCCATGTTCAGATCAGTAGGGACATAAGTGTCTCTCAAGATTTTGTCAAGAATAGCTTTATGTGCGGGGGATATGTGTAAAATCTCAAGGATTGAGATAAGCGCATGTGTCTTCCCTAATTGTTCTACAGGGTCATACTTAGGTTTGGTTGATGAAGAAGCGGTGTTTTTAGCTGGAGCACCTTGCAAAGTGAATTTACCTTGACAAGTTGTAATATTACATTCAGAGGTAGGTTTGGAAGAAGATCCAATTCCTTTCAGGACGATCTTGGGTCTTTGGGTAGAATTCTCAGGCGTTTTGTCCTTGATGATACTGGTAGAGACATAATTGTCCATTGAAATGTGATTGATAGTTGAATCATAGCTATAGGATGCTCTGGTATAGTTGGTTTGGTCATCTATGGCTTTAGCTTTTCCCTTGTCATGCTTTGGGAATGGTTCCACAGACATTTCATGTTCTTGGTTGGATGAGTGTCCTTCAATCTCAATGTCACTTCTATCAATAAGATCTTGTATGATGTTCTTCAACTGATGATAGTTTCCTGTTTTATGGCCCTTGTTGTTATAAAATTCACAATACTCATCATCATTCCACCAATTTGGTTTGACCTTTGGCTCATATGGAGGCAAATCTGGAATTGTTATTATTTTGTTTGCCACTAGCTTCTTGAAAACTGATTCTAGTGGTTCTCCCAATGGGGTGTACTTCCTTTATGATTTGGAAGTTGTTTGAGTATTCACTTGATTGTTTGTAGAGCTTGTTCCCGAAAAAACAATTTTGGGTCGCACTGTATTGGCATCAACAACACCATCATTGACTGTGTTCTTGTCTTTATTCCAAAATCTTGGCTTATCTTTTCCTTTAAAGTCATCTTTGTTTTCCTTGAATATCTTAATGACTCCTTGTTCAATTAGGACCTTCTCTCTTGCTAAGCCTTTTTCAATGACGTCCTTGAAGGTGGACAAACAAGATTTTCTTAAGTCATAACCAATGTCTTTGTTAACATTCTAGGTGAGCATCTCTACCATTTGTTTTTGTGGAATTTCACAAGAGCATCTACTGGCTAGATTTCTCCATCTTTGTAAAAATGATGAAAAAGATTCTCCATCCTTTTGCTTGGTGTTGCACAAAGTGGTGACTAATATGTCTGTCTCTATGTTGTATGAGAAATGTTGGATAAATGCCTCTGCTAGGTCACCCCATGACTTAATTCCAGGTGGAAGTTGGGAGAACCATTCCACATCTTGATCACCTAAGCTTTGTGGGAATAATCTCATCAAATATGTCTCTTCTAAAGCTACCTCAATGCAAGCTATGAAAAATTGTCTTATATGTGCCTTAGGATCCCCTTTTCCTCTGTACTTATCAAACTTAGGTGTCACAAAGTGTGTAGGAAATGGAGGCATTGGAATGCTTTTGTCAAATGGATAGGGACATATGTCTCTCATTGTGTAAGTTGGCTTCGGTGTATTTATGTCCTCCATTTTCTTTTGTAAGTCCTTAATTTGCTGCTCCAAATTGTTCTTAGGTGGAGATTGACGTCTTGGACCATACCCCATGCCTGAACCACCGGGTGGAGGAGGAGCATGTTGCATATATCGATGATATTGATCATACACATGTTCATATGGAGGAGGTCTATAATGATGTTGCGTATATGGACCACTTGGTATAGAGTCATGATGAGGAGCAGAATATCTGCTTTGTCCTTGTATACCATACTCTATAGGAATGTCATGAGTTTGTTCTAGTGTGTTGCCCCCAAATTTGACATGGGGTTTCCTTGTGTCCAAATTTTGAACATGCCTTTGGATATCCAATTGCTCTGGTGGCAGGTCTTTAGCATTAGCATGTGATTGAGTATATTTTTCTGCATAAGACTTCCATAATGGTCTGTGAAGGTGAGTATCATATGCTTGACCATGTGTGTATGGGACCTCGGGTTTTTGAAACAAAGATGATGGTGATTCAAGCACCATATGTGGTCCTCTATTGCCTCCACTATTAGGCCTCCTTTGATCCATGTTGAGGTGAGGTTGTTGCAAAGGTCAATTTTCCATTATTTGAGACATGTCAAAATCATGAGGGATCTTGGCTCCACTTTGTGCCTTCACTTGTAAGAAATATTGTCTATCTCTCCTCATTATTTCCTCAACCAATCGATTAAAACGGGGATCCATAATGGAGTCTTCCACTTCTGCTGAATGTACAGAAAAGTTGTCCATATTGTCAATGTGTGTATCATTGTTGTTTGTAGTGTCCATGTGCTCAAAATTTGGAATGTTTCTATAGGCATCCATGTCAGGTAATGTAGTATGATCAGAATTGAAAAATATATCATTGTCATACTCATAGGAACTCATGTTTGTAGACTCTTGAGCCTCTTTAGTTTCTCTCCTAGATTTTTGGGAACGAGTTTCAACCATGAACTATGTATAGACCAAGATGTGTGATACTAGATGAAAATTGAAAGATGAAAATTGAAAGAGTATGGAAGACCAAGAGTTGGATGGAATGTAAATGAATCCAAGGTGTACCTACAATGTACAAAGTGTAAGACCAAGTATGTATGTAGTAAAGTAGGTGTGACTTCCAAAGAGATGATAGTTTCTCTTGATGAGGTAAGTTGACCTTGACTCTAGGTAAAACCAAATGATACCCAAAGGTGATAGACCTTGATGAGGGACCTTGATGCCAAAATGTTGTTGTATGTAATGTGTTGACAAAGTATGATGAGGACAAGCAAGTGACCTTTTGACTCAAGTTTAGACAAATGTGAATGTAATGCAAGATGTAAAGCAATGATGGACTTTGTGAGATCCAAAGACAGGTTGAATGCTAGATGAAAACCTGAAGAGATAACCTAGGAAGCTCAATAAGTCTGAAACTGGTTGTTCTTGTTTGCTGGACTTTAAAAGTTTTTCAATTATGAACACAGATGTGCATGTATACTTCACAGATGCGCTTAAATGACACAGACGTGGTTCTGTCAGACACAGACGTGTTTTTGAGATGTTGTAAGTGCAATGTTGCTCAAGTGAACACAGACACGTTTCTGCCCTTCACAGACGCGGTTCTGTTAGACACATACACATTTCTGAAAAGTTTATGCAATTTTTTCCAATCTATGAAGTGACTTGTTGTGACCAAATCTGAATGTTTGACTATTTTCTATGACAAGAGGACACAATGTTGATGAGGACTCAATGTTTGTAAGTGTTTAGACTCCAAAAATGACTCAAAGAAAAGTGTGTTGTTTGATGTAAAATTATTTTGCATACAATTGAAGACACAAAAGACACAATGTTTTGATGTTTGGTCTTGAATGTTTGATTGTTCAAAATAAGACAAGCACAATTCTTATGGCTGGCCAGGACAATAGTTGTTGATCCCACATGAGGCTACGCTACTCAGAGCAGATACTTAGATGCTTGACCCCACTGGCTCCACCCTCGACACTCACTTCTCAAGGCAACCAAGCATCATTCCCCACGGAAACTCCTCATGGCGAACTTTATATCTCTACTAAGAACCGTATGTGTGTGGGCCTCTCCAGAGGTCCGACCTCCTACCCCAACAACTAGAAGGATTTTGGCTTCTAAAACAAAAAGGTGCTAGTAAGGGCATCCGCTTGTGTGGCCATACATGTGGCACTTTCAACTCTATAAATACAGAAGGCTCCCAGCTAGTAGGGGTTACGCCCTACAACTGATCAAATAAATTTGATCAAATGGGTTTATGGGGAGACATAGTGTCGGTATGAACTAATCAGCACACGTTATCCATAGTTTTCACCATGAATACAATTGTTTATAGTGGTTCAGAAGAGGTGGGTTTTCCTTGCTACCACTTGGGTCATTCTCTCCTCACTAGTAGTCCTAATGACCACATGGGGAGACAGGCCCTCTAAAGATTAAACAAAAAGAGCCTATTGCTCAAGACACAAAAGACACTGGTTCAATTTTAGTGCACCAATTGAACTGTTTGCTAGTATATGAAAACAAGACACACAATAAGGATCAAAAACCCTTGCCAAGGTCCTGCAACAAAGATCTATTAGTAGTTTGGATTGTTTCAAATGATCACCCCTTCTTGCAAGCACACAAGTTAGGTAAATTTTAGATCCAAAAGACTTTGTGAACTAGGGGCCTTCGACAAAACCATTTTGCTTTCAAGCCAAGCTACACCAATTCTGTTAGCTAGATCTGAAGATGTTAGCTCAATATAAACTAGATATGAAATCCAAATGATGAAAAACCGAATCAAAAAAACCAACATGCAAAAACTGAACACAGACGCGGTTATCAATAACACAAACACTAGGTAAATACACAAACATGGTTAGTTCTGACATAGAAGCGGTTCCTTAACACAGACGCGGTTCCTGATCACAGACACGTTTGGAGGCCTCACAGACGCGAATAGGGAACACATACGCGTTTCCTAAAATCTGCAAAACAATAATAATATAATGCCGAAGGTGCAGACGCGATTCCAAATGTCACAAACGTGACATAAGATCAAAAATGCAATCCAAAGTACGTTGACGCGAAAATGTCAAAATGTTGTTGGAAATGTCAGATCTGCAACTTCAAAAACACAAAATCTACAACAAAAGATGTTAAATGCAAAAGGGGCAAGAGTCCCATCGGGCGTGCCAAAATGTATACGGTGAAAATGGATAACAACAATATTGAAAGACTAAACGAATTCAACCACAAAACCCTAGCCTAACAACAACAAAGATCCACCATAACATATGAAGATTACCTAAGATAATGCAAATCAAATGAAATCACAAAGATTATACCATCACATGTCCAATAGGGTTTGAATATCCATTCTTCCTATCTCCATTGATCTTGCTTGATATATTTGCTCTCAGATTTTTATGTGCACAAGAGCTCAACAAAGAACGGAAATGTGGTTGCAAGTAAGATCGCATATGAAAGATCGAATGCTAGGATGCTTGATTAGAATGTATATGTCCAGGGGTTGATAATGAATGAAGCATCTCCTTATATAGAAGACACTATAAGAATTGGAGGGATAAGATTGAGAGGTGTAAAAGATAAATGGTCGGCTATGATTAGAGGGTAGGTAAAAGAAATAATAAAATAATGAGAGGGCAGGTAGTGTATGAATTAAGAGATGAATGACATGTGTCATGAGTAGAAAAGGTTAATGAATTAATTAAATAAATACAGATTTTTTTAATTAATAGAGGAAGTGGGATCAATTAAATAAATAAGATATTTATTTAATTTAGGAAAAGGGTAATTTAAATAAATAAATGTATTTATTTAAATGAGAAATAAGGCTAGAAGAGAATAAATGAATGAATTAAATAAATAAAGATTTATTTAATTAATAAAAGAATTAGGCAAAAATAATTAAATAAATAAAGATATATATTTAATTAGACTTGGACAATTTTAGGTGTCTACATCAAGAACCTTATTTTTTGCCTTCAACTTCTTCACTTCTTGCTCTAGCTTCTCACATTCTTCAATCTTCAGCTTGATTGATTCCTTTAGGGTTTCCTTTGTCTTATTCTTCTCAATTTTCTACAATAGATCTTTAATAGTCTCATTCGTCTACTTCAACTAATTGTTAACTTCCTTATGCCTTAATTTGAATTTTTGGATTTTCTCTCTTAGCTTCTGCACACATTCATTTGCTACCTTCACATACTTTTCAATTATTCATTCTCAGATTCAACACTTTGTAGATCTTCAAGGATTGTCTACAATTCCTTATCCAACTAAAATTATTCGATCATACTCATTGGTGCCATGATTCAACCAACAAGGATCTCCCTCAAGTGATTAAGATTTCAAGCAAGGGACCAAAGCTCTAATACCGATTGTTTGATTGGTTGAAATGACTGAAACACTGAGAGGGGGGTGAATTTGTATTCACACAGATTCTAAAACATTCACAACTTCTTAACCTTTGTTGATATATCAATTTCATCAATTAAGCTCATCAACATGAAATAACAAAGTTGGTCTCCCAAGATCTCCACATGCTTCCTTCACATATATCATTTACCAATGCATATACCTTAATTACTAGAATAGAATATGGTTCAACCAAACCCATAGGTATTGACCCATAAGCATAAAACTCTAAGCATGACAATTTTAAACTCCAAGATATAGATACCACACATACCATAGATGTTGGAACACATAATATGATACATGCAACTAATATAACTGATATTACAAATGTCGGAACACACACAACTGATACCGAGACATAAAGAAAACTAAAATAAGAACAAATCAAGATTCCAGAGAGGAGGATCTTCTGGAAATGACTCCAGTAGATCATATCTCATAGCTTTCTTCCAGGAATACCAAAACTGCAACACTAATCAATATACACCATCCGGTCCAAACTAGATAACCAAGTTTGACATCAATGACAACAATGATAGTATTCACACAAGTTTGACATGACCACCTTCTTCTGCAATTCTTTTCCCTTTGTCAACATTTGCCTCCCTTCCCGCTGGCTCAGGCCTCTCTTCTATCGAAGGTGCTTTGGCAAGTGATTAACCATAGACTAACTCAAAGCTATCAAGCATAAGATCCATTCTTTGAACCTCATTTCTTATTTTTGCATAAAAAACTATAAATCTTGGGTCCCATCTTCTTCTTTAATTTTCCAACCTCAACAAAATAATCCATTTCTTTCTTATATTCAAAGCTTCAACAACGCTTGAACAATTTATGATAATATCCTCTTCAAAAAATGCTTGATGATGTAGGCTTTCATCTTTATTCTTATTATTCTCATATCATTTATGTAACCTTCCCATTCATAATCTCTCACCTTACCACTTTTCATATGGTACATCTGTTAGACAACTCAAATAACCAGAAGACAACTGAGAGGGGGGGGTGAATAAGTTGTCAACAGATTACAAAACTTTAAGCATTCAAATCCTTATTACCAGAACACATAAACTAAATACCAGAATGCATAAACCAAATAACAGAATAACTAATATAGCAATTAAGCATAAACATAAATCATAGAACAGTTACCATCCATCCAAAATATGTGACACTAAGATTTGTACGTGGAAAACTCGGTAAAGGGAAAAACTATGGTGGGAAGCCTACCCATAGTTAGATAATACTTCTACATAAGTATGTTATTAAAAAATGAGGGGATTGCACATGTAGGAAGGCCAACAGCCTAGAGCGCATTGCTTATCACAAAAGGAGCCTCACTGACTACAAAATAAATCCAAACTATAATCCGAAAAGAAGAGTGAACTGCAAAGATAACATCTCCTATGCCTGAGTACAATTCCGGTTAAGCTCAGTACTAGAGGTCTTAAACCTCTCACACCAACCCAATTTGATCACCTATGATCGACCAAAACCTCTGCATATGATTACAACATTATTCGCACACAGATAATTGCATAGCCATCCCATTACCATAATCCCATGTCCATGATCTACAAAGAGATCTTACATCATATTTATACCAACCCAGGACCTAAATAATTAGGTCGACCACCTAAAAGATAATAAAATAAATTCATATCATAAACCCGCAATCCAATGATCAACCGAGTCGGCTTAAGACCAAAACAACATAATCTAATCAATGAATCTATCTGGTAATGCATCGGGATCACCCATCAACATGTTACATAAGTCGGTCCATAACCTAGTAGAATAAGACAACATTACGTCCAAACCCAAATCCAACACCACTGATCAACAGGAACATGAACAAGATAACCAACAACATCCCGAAAGCCATCTAGAAGTTGCACCAACACCACTTATCACATGCATCAAAAGATCTTCAACAAAGCTCTATCAGTAAAACCCTTATCGGTAACCAAAAGGCTTACTAGAACAAATGATAGTACTAGAGTCATCAAATCCCGTACCAGCTGATCATGATATGCATATGAATAGCATGAATGATAGATCCAAATCAATTCCACAAACCAAAGCATACCAAAGCATACCAGATAAATATCATAATCCAACCACTCTACCAGAATCAAACCAAAACTGGTAAACAACCAAAACAACCGGTGTTGCCATCAATGACAAAACATCAATGCAACACATAATCAACTCCTCCAAATTGCCAACAATCTCCCCCTTTGGCATTGATGGCAACAGTACATTTGAAAAACATCCAAGTGCCAATAAATGCCAAACAAGTCTCCCCCTATGGAAGACAACCAACAATCTCCCACAAAATGATATAGAAATGAATCTCTGAACCAAATTCCCCTAATGAATATATCTCTCCTTTATATTTTTTACAAGAGAAAATCTCCCCCTTTGACATCAATGCAAAAGATCTAACATAAATATCAAAGAAAAATCATAAATCATATGATACTTACAGCTGATCACTCCCCCTGAGTAGTAGCACCACCACATCAATCCAGAATGAGTAATAACTCTAATAATGCATACCAGACTGATGCTAATAAGCATCACTCAGGTCTCTACCAGAGGGGTAGAAACCCCTAATTTGTCTCTAAATTACTCAAATTATTCTTTAGGTAAAGGTTTAGTGAAGATGTCTACAATCTGCTCTTTAGTGTTCACATAAACCAGTCTGACTTCATTTGCTTCCACCTTCTCCTTCAAAAAGCTATACTTGATAGATATGTGCTTTGTCTTAGAATGAAATACCAGATTCTTTGATATATCAATAGCAACAGAGTTATCACAATGAATAAATGCTGGTTGATTACAATCCACCTTTATATCCTTCAACATTTTTTTCATCCATAGAACTTGTGTATAGTTAGTAGCAGCAGCAAAATACTCAGCTTCAAAGAGGTACATGACTACTTTTTGCTGATTGATGAAACAAGTTCCTTTCCAAGAAAGAAAGCTCCACTAGATGTGCTCTTTTGGTTATCAACATCTCCAGCCCAATTTGCATCTTTATATGCACATAATGTAAAGTCATCATTTTTAGGATACCACAAACCATATTCAATTGTTCCCTGCAAATAATTGAAAATCCTTTTCACCGCACTCTCATGATTCTCTCTATGATCACTTTGATATCTTGATATAATACAAACTGCATTCATTATATCTGGTCTAGTCTGAGTCATATATAACAAACCTCCAATCATTGACTTGTACCTTGTAGGATTTACCGGTGCAGATACATCTTTCTTTATCAATTTCTCACATGTAACCATCGGAGTATCAACCGGTTTAGAATTTTCCAACCCAAATTTCTTCAACAACTCTTTAGCATACTTGGTTTGATAGATGAAAATACCTTTATCGGTTTGAGTAATCTACAAACCTAAGAAAAAAATCATCTCCCTAATTATAGACATCTCAAATACATTCTTCATATTGTTAGAGAATTCCATACACAACTTATCTTCACCCCCAAGAATGATGTCATCAAAAAAGACTTCAATAATCAATATGTCATCATTAGTGATCTTATAATATAAATTACTGTCAGCATTACCTTTAGTGAAACCAAGATTTAAAAGATATTTATCCAATCTTGCATACCAAGCTCTAGGGGCTTGTTTCAATCCATATAAAACTTGCTTTAACATGCAAACCATATTTTTGTCATCTGAAAGTGAAAATCCACCAGGTTTCTCAATATAAACTTCCTCTTCAAGATCTCCATTCAAAAATGCACACTTGACATAAACCTTGCAGTTCTTATGTGCAACATAAGCAAGAAATAATCTTATAGCTTCAATCCTAGCTACCGGTGCAAAGGTTTCATCATAATCAATTCCTTCCTTCTCAGAATATCCTTTACAAACCAATCTAGTTTTATTCCTCATAAATTGTCCATCTTCATTCAATTTATTCCTAAAAACCCATTTAGCTCCAATAACATTCTTATTTTTATGTCGGGGAACTAAAGTCCATTTGTTATTCTTTTCTATCTGATCTAATTCTTCTTCCATAGCTTTCATACAACATTCATCTTTACAACCTTCAATTACTGATGTTAGTTCAAATTGAGAAATTAAACATACCTCATCAGCTGCCAACCTTCTTCTTGTCACCACTTTGTTTTTGTCTCCAATGATCTGATCATACCTAGGAGTCTTCTAATTTTTTGTTCCTCTATCCTAATCTTCAGTTACTGTTGAATTTTTTGATACTGTCGGAGTAACTGGTTCAGCATTCTGTTCTAGAGTAGGTGCTACCGGTTCAGTTATGATCATTTCCACTGCCAGTTCCTTCTCATAAGTTTTGATTTGACTTTTGTTCTGCTCATCCACCTTTACATTTGTGCTCTCCATAGTTCTCTACAATCTTTTGTTATAACATCTATATGCTTTGCTTTCATTAGAATAAACCAAGAAATATTCCTTCATCACATTTAGGTTCAAACTTTCCAATGGAATCATCTCTTTTGATATAGCATTTACTACCAAAGATTTTGAAATACTTAACTGTCGGTGTATGACCAAACCATAACTCATAAGGTGTATTACCGGTGTCTCCTTTGATATGAACTCTGTTGAATATGCATACCGTCGTGCTTACAACTTCTCTCCAATAGACATGAGGTATATTAGCTTCCATAATCATAGTTCTAGTTGCATCCAAGATAGTTATGTTCTTCCTTTCCACAACTCTATTCTGCTAAGGTGTCTGAGGTGCAAATACTGTCTCCTTATCCCATCCTTCTCATAATAGCTGTTAAATTCACCGAATGTGAATTCTCCACTGTGATATGACCTTAAGCATTTAATCTTGAATCCTATATCTGTCTCAACTTTATCTTTAAAGATTTTAAACTTTTCAAATGATTCAGACTTCTCCCTTAGAAAAGTAATCCACATCATTCTTGAATAGTCATCAATGATTAGCATGAAATATCTATCACCTCGAATTTTTTTGATTCTAGCAGGACCACATAAATCAGTATGAATAAGATCAAGAACATCATTAGATTTGTCTTGTATACTCTTAAAAGAAGTTCTGATTTGCTTTCCTATTTGACATTCCTTACATACTGGATTATAGGGCTTTACAATCTTAGGTATATCTCTAACTGCCTTAGTAGAATTGATCTTCAAAATGCAATAAAAAATCACATGACACAACCTCTTATGCCATAGCTAACTCTCATCAATTTGTGCAATCAAACATGTCTTCTCACCAGAGTTCAAATGAAAGATGTTACCTTTAGTTTGTATATTGGTTGCAATCTCCAATCTAGATCTATTGATAATCTTGCATTTTCCATCCTTGAACTGTAACTGAAATCCCTTATCCACCAACTTTCCTACACTCAAAAGATTATGCCTTAAACCTTCAACATAATAAACATTATCAGTGTTATGCTTACCATCCAATGATATTGTTCCTCTTCCCTTGATCAAGCATGCTTTGTCATCTTCAAATCTAACTAGACCACCATCAAATTCTTGCAAAGATAAGAACTTCCTTTTATCTCCAGTCATATGATATGAACATTCACTGTCAATTACTCATTCATCCTGTTCTTCAATTTTAGCAGCAAGGGCCTTCTCTTCAGGTACCAGATCATCTTCCTTGATAGCCAAAAAAATTGCTCATACCATTCAAATCTAGCCTCCTTCTCCTTGCACATCACATGACCCTAAAATGGGGTAGGACTAGGGTGTGGCGACCTAGTCCTCAATGGGACTAGAGCATGGCTGGTGTCTTGGTCCTCTCATATGGGACCTTAATTTGGTCCCTCCTAATTCTCACAATAAGCTAACAAGAATGTGATCTCCATGTCGGCATATGTCAAAAAATTAAGATGTTTTTCAATGGGCGAGTATAAAAGGAGGTCCATCTATCTCATTTCATCATAACAGTAGAAGCATAAGGCATCCAATCAATCTGTATTCAAGCAATATATCATTCAAGCATTCATCATCAAGCATTTCTAGAGGTCTTCAAGGATTCATATTCTTCATTCAACCATTATGGAGAAACATTACATCATTCATATGCAAGCATGCACATGCGATTAGGGTTTTATCATGTTCATTCATTTTCATGCCACACGTGGTTACATTCAAGAAGCAAAGCATCATTATCAGTCATTGCAGATTTGAGGTATATATTTCCATCATTTATTTTAGTAATTTCAATATTTCATTCAAGGTTAATTCCTAAACAAGGGTTTGACTTAGGCAAACCTAATTCCCAACCTATTTCCCCTTCAATATGTGTCCAAGAAATAGGTAAAGAGCTACAATCTTCAAAATAAGCATTATTACAGTGACAAATTGATCCCCCATTAGAGTACCAAATGTTCAGAAGACCAAGGCAACCACCACTATTGTCCCGACATTTTAGGAGCTCTTTGGGGGAATAGGTCTGAATCTACCTACATTGCTCAAATCCAGGTCCGTGGCTCAATCCCGCAACTGTAGCTTACTATTATCGTGTTTCTACTTTAATTTCCAACACTTTTACCCTAATTTTAGCAATTCAATGCACAAAAGAGCGTTTATTAATTCACATCATCAAAACTCCCAATCCAATCAGAATTCTTAGTCCTAATCCTTGCTGGTTTGTGACTAGATCTATTGGATTGCAAACCTCTTTTGAATGTAATGGTCTCTAAGCAAAATTAGTGGTTTTCATACATCCTATGATGGAAACCCTAATTTTTCACCATTATATTTTGGTAAACCTAACATTCTTACATCTTAATTTCTGATTTATGTTCTCAGATATGAATTCTTAAGGCATTTAAAATTCAAATTTTATTTACAAGTTCAATTTCCAATTAAATTATAAAAATTTAGAGGTTAATTTCACAAAAAAAGCCTAAGTTTTTAAATTTAAAATTGACCTTGTGGGTTGCTTAATTTGGATTAATTATTTTAGATCTGGGTGTTTTCAAATTTCAAATTCAAAATTTCATTTACAAGTTCAATTTCCAATTAAATTTTAAAAATTCAGAGGTTAATTTCACAAAAAAACCCTAATTTTTAAATTTGAAATTAAATTTATGGGTTATCTAAATTTGGATGATTAATTTTCAAGATCTGATTTGGAAATATTTTTATTCATAGATCTTATTAAATTACATAAATTAGGAGGTTCAATTCACAAAAGCCCCTATTTATTAATTTAATTTTTGGGTTGAATAATTTTTCAAATCCATTTTCAGATTTGATCTTTATGATATGTTATGCTATGATATAGATGCTATTATCTTTCAAAGTCACAAATCAAATTGCTTAATTAATCGGTTAATCAATCACTTTCACAAAAAAATGTATTTATTAATCACAATTTTCAAAATTGAAATTCAAAATTTCCTCGCTTTATTCAATCTTAAATGCTTATACTGAGTGAACATTACTTTGTTGCATGACATATAAGTTTCTTTTTTGATCATAAGAGTATATGGAGTTCATATCTTATTTTGCTAGTTCAATTTCAAGTTACATTAAAGATGTTCATGATGTTCCCTTTCATGCATATGATGATAACCTAGAGTTCTCCGCTTCATTCATAACTATGATTTACCCTCTGCAAACATTGGTCGTACCAATAAGGGTACATTGGTGCAAGAAGAGAATATGAACACTTCTTTCAAAGATCTCCCTCCTACAGATGAATCTTTGGAGAATCTTGTCCTTCCTTCTCCTAAAATGTACCTCCCCTGTAAGGATTATTTGGTGCAAGAGGATGATATTGTGGCTACTTTTCCTAGCAATACCATACCTTCTTTTCATCATCTTCCCCCTAGAGTTGAAGCATTGTTGATATATGATGATCCCTTCCCTAAAGATTGTCTTACCCATGATGATACTTTAGAGCAAGAGGATGATACTATTTCATGTTGGTGCTTTCCACCTAGTAGTCAGAACATAGATGGATCAAGGCTTTGTTGCATTTACTATTTTGAGCTAGATGGCCAATTGAGAAGAATTCCAGGGATATAGAATTCTCCTACACTTCGGGCTCTAAAAAACCTAGGCGGGAGAACCTATAGGGTATTCATGAAAGTAATCGAATTCTCACAGAATTTCCCCTTACAAACAGATGATTCTCAGGATTCTACACCAATACATATATAAATATCCAATGACATCATCCTACTTTCATGTTATTTTGGCTTCTGATAAAACAAGAAAAAAAACATAAAAAAAGAAAAACAAAAGACAGATTTAATAACTTTGAACTTTGAATGTTTGAGAAATCATAACAGAGAGCAGATCAATGCCTATCTTGGGCTACAAAGTCAATTTCCCTGAATTCCAACAACTTCACAATCACTCGCGAATACAAATGCCTTATACCCATACCCAACAATTCATAACATGAATCATAATTGAAGGATCTATGTCATTGTATCACCTTCTGCAATACCCAACAGGGATTTTAATATTTTCCTTGAAAAAAACCCTAACTAAGTAAATACACATTCATGCATGACTATGAAGACAATACCTATTTATCCTTAATAAAAAAGAATCATGACAAATAATAAGACACACAAAGAGATGAAACATGATATGATTTTCATTAATTCAACACTATGAAAATATATTTTAGAGAACATTGAACCTTTGAACTCAGAAAAATACTACAAAAGTCTGTTAATTATAAAAATCTTAGAACCCCTTTGTCCATTAGCCCCCATTTCCTTTTATGGAAAAAGGAGCGTAATAAGCTCCAAGCTAATGATAGGTGTCAAAATTATATTACCTCCTATGAAAATATGTTACAACATCCTTTTGAAATCAAAACCAAAGTGCCACACCTTAATAGAACAAAGTTCGTCTTTCAACAAAATGTGCAACCGCTTGCCCCGAGTAATCTTCAGTCCTAACTAGAAGCCCGCTCCTCAAATATCTTTAACTGGGCAATGGTTCTCATGTCAGTTGTGTACTGCAAACTGCACATAGTTAGGGGCCTCTTTACACTTATCATCAATACCAACCCTAACACCTATGACAAACTTGGAGTAGGCTGTTTCAGTTGCAATTAATTTGTCTATAGAAGAATAATATACAGGTTCATTTATATAACCATTTTCCATTACTTTCTGAATAGCAACATTTATTATTTCCTCATATTCCTTCCTCCATTCATCAAAAGGCTTTAACTCTGAATTCTGCTTATGGAGGGAAGGAATAGTCCAATGCTTTAAGTCATTGGATCTTTGTATTCTCTCCCTAATTACATCATCTTTGTCTTCTAAAAAGTGAATTTCACTAACCAATAATCCATATGCTCTGCAGAAAGCTGATAGCAGTTGTGGTGGCTTGGACATATATAAAACTCCAACACTCAAATCCTTAATCTTTGCTCCTAAACCTTTCCACCCTTCAAAAATCTCCTTTAAATCAGCCAAGAACTTAGAACACTGCACAACTCCTTCAGAAAGAATACAAAAAGACTTGTAAACATCCTTAATTTTATTTAAAATCTCTCTCAACAAATGTGACAAGGTCCCCTTAATCATCATTAACAACTTATATTTCATAATTAATTCCATTACCACCATTTGCTAATCCTTGGCCTGTATTTGCAGTTGAAGCTCAATTACCTTTTGTTCTAAAGCTTGCACCTATTCGACACTCTTTGATGATTCTCCTTGTGTAACCATAGGAGGCAATGACACTATCTTCTCCTCCAATTTCTTCTTGAGCCGAACATTCTCCATGCTCATCTTAGTATAATTATGATGCATTTGTATACTCTCCTACAGATAAGTTAAATTCTCCTTTGCTTGAAACTTGACTGCATCTAGAGAAAACATAGCAGAATGCATTGTCAAGGTTATTGCTTCTACTACGGAAGTATCCTTCAATATCCTTATAATATCACCATCCCCTATTGTTTCTTCTACACCAATCGAAACTCAGGGCTTGTTTGTACTTGGAGATTTTGCCCATTGTGCTAACACCTAGATAGTAAGATGATAACCAAAGCCAGTCTAACCTTCTTCTTTCTCAAACTCTACAGGGAACATTGGATCTAGTTGTTGTCTTATTTGATTTAATAAAAACATAGTTTCTAAATTCCAACTTGGTATAAGTAACATCCCACTATCCTTAACCACCTATCTAGACTCCTCTGGGGTGACATGATCTAGATTAAGATCCTCATAAGACTGGATCTTAGGAACTCCCTCTGGTGGTCCTACCACTTGTAACCACAAAGCCTTAAACTAAGATGTTTTAACAAAATCATCATCTGAGATAAACATATGAGCAACGATTTCTCGCTCATCTTCACACTCTTCAAGTGGAATGGGATAGCCAAATGCACTCCTACTATGAGGTTCCTCCATCATTGGCACATACCTCAGAGGTGAAGTAAGGACCTGTCCAACTTCTTCATAATGGGATCCCCTTTCAAACTGGCCCTTTGCAACTTCCTTTTGTTGCTATAGTGGTATCCTCTGCTTCCTTGAAACATATTGTGGAACATACTCTCATGTTTGCTCATGTTCCATGTCATCCTGAAGGTTGTAAGTTCCAAAAAAATAGATTCAAAATTATCAAACATCTTCTCAATCCTTTCCACTGGCCTAATCTCTTTGGAAAATAATCCTTGGAAATTAGGGAGCTTAACTCTTCTCTCATTTTCCAACTTTAGAAGAATTGTCCACTTGTTTCTCCTTTGGAGAACTTGCTCTTTGGTGAGACAATCCCTTATTACATCTTCACTCAAATCTAAATGATGACTAAATGGCTCTCTCTTGATTTTAGCCCTAAGCCATTCTATAAATCCTTCAGGGTTAAAGTTCCTTCTCTTACCATATCTCAAGGCATATCTTGTTGCCAAATAATTCTGCAACCTATCAACAACCTTTCTTCCTATAGAAAGTTCACCAAACCTTGTAGATTGGGCTATTAATGAGCCCTTCCTCTGTTCTTCCAAATGCAACTTTTGAGTGTTAGACACAATGCACCACTGAGAGGGGGGTGAATCAGTGGTTCTCAAAATTTTCCCTTTAACTACCCTTATGAACGTATATTGATTAACAGATCTAACTGAATGTAGACTTACCAGTTAGTGAGGAGACTAAACATAAATGAACTCACACAAAGAGACATCACATAACACTAGTATGTACGAGGAAAACCCAAGATGGGAAAAACCTCAGTGAGCAATGCTACTGGATTCTACTGCTCCAATCCAGCCTCACAATGAATCTTTGTTACACTGTTTAGGGCACCAACCCAAGGAGCACCAACCCCTAACTGATTTATGGCCTACAACCCAAAGGAGATACAACCCCTGCTAGTTTATGGGCACCAACCCAAAGGAGCTACAACCCAATAATCACAATGAACATTCAAATACAAAAGTAATATCTTGGTTACAAATGATTTTTGTAACCTCTGCACATAACTTCCTTCTGCCGGTGAAACACCTTCTCTGCTACACTGGTTCACTCTTATGTTGCTCTCATCTGCTACTGCATTGCCAATAACCTCTATCGGTTCACCTCTACGCTTCTTCTGCTCTGCTGGATCTCCTCCTCACTGCTATTCTCTTCAGTATCCTCTACTGTCTTCCTGCTGGTATAACCACCTACAGGTTATCTCCACTGATGCAATCTAGCTGCCATATTGGTTGCTCAAACCATACCGGTTAACCCTCTGTTGAACCCTATCACCAGTTTAACCTTCACTCACTCAGTCACTAGTCTCTTCTGCTATTTTTACTCCGTCTGATATAACTCTCTCATGCAACACTCAAACACTTCATAGAAGCCCTATCTTCTCTCAACCAACAACTCTTAACAATATATTTGGCTTGCATATTTATAGCCTAGTCTTCCCACCAAAAGCCTATTCAAATTTTAGGCGGTTAGGGTTTTCCTCATTAACCTTGAGGCAAACCAAATCCAATCAGATCTTATTCGATCTGATCTCCTAGACAATTGTTTTCACATCACCGCCATTAAAACGCCTTCCAAAACACATTTTCCAAACATAACAAACACAATCTTGTATCTCAACCTGCATCTATCAAAACACCATTAATATCTATGTTGTTTCCTTCTTGAGGTTTTCTCACAATCTAATTTTCTTACTTTGATTCAAGTGCCAACAACTCCCCAATTTTTCTTTGTCATTCATTCTTCTTCGAGCCGCACTCCTCTGATTCGATCCACAAATCATGAGATCCATATTAAATGCACACCTATAGAAACACATATCCATACATGACACTTCACCTACCTATGTGAGCTTGCCACTTCATCTCTTTGTGGCATCCATGTCGACCTCCACCTCTGATAGATCATCTGTGTCGATATGAACATGATCACCGACCAAACACTCAACCAGTTCTTCTTTTCTGTCGGTTTACTAACCCTGTCGGTATCTTACACTTTACTGGTTAGCCTTCATGTTTGTACTTTGTTGAACTATCGGTGGAACACCTTGACCGGTCACCAAACATGTCTATCCATTACATGCTCATTCTCATCAAGTAGAGTCACATCTCCTAGCCTCTTTGCTTCCTTACCGGTTCTCATGCTTACCGGTAGTCATCCTGATGACACATGTCATCAATCTTTAGTGGTTTCTATCTAAGGCATCTGCATGTTGGTTGCACTATCTATCTTCAGCTGCTCCACTTTGCCTTCTTCATCATTAGATTGAATATCATCTCAGCCAGTTTGTCAAGTTGACAAACCCATCACTCTTCATCTACACCAGCATCCCAACACGCCTTCTCTGTCAGTTCAGTGCATATCCCTGATTTCATGCACTTGAAGCATTCCTAAGATTCACCAGTAGATTTGGTGTGTCCCTTCAAACACCTGCCTTTACCTTTTCTTCCTTATCTCACATAACTATGATGCACATTATGCATAATAGGAGATAGGCTCCACTTACCGGTCAAGTGACACCTTGTCGTCTGCATCCTGCAATGCACTCATGTGACTTCTCTGTTTGTGTAGCACATCTTCAAACAAGCACATGTGATCTAATGTGGGCACATTCATTGTCAGTCATCTCTACAGATGGTGACTACATCTCTATTCAGTGGGAGTCCTGTTGTTCTGCAACCTCTCAACATAACGGTGACCTGTTCATCCTTCTCCTCCAATGTTGATGTGATTTAGGTAACATTCTACCTCTTCATCACAAACAACATCCAAGCATCCTACTCATTGTCAACACTTCACTTACTAGTTGACATACTCTCCTTACCGATGATACACTGTACCAATAACCTTACAATTTCATCCACACAAGTCAGACACTAACTTGTGTACCGGTGACTCCAGTGATCATTCCTCTGAATGACATTCTCTTCCTTACCTTACCGGTGTTCTACAACACAAGGTGATATCAAAGATATCCCATCCTGTACTCCTCCATGACAATTTTGCACATACATCTCTCCTACCAATAGTTATCTTGTATCAGTTGACATCAATGACAACACAATGCCAACACTGAGTCCATAATATTTGCTGCATAAATAAAAAGAAAGCTAATATGTAGGAGACATAATTGGGCAATTGATGAGGAGGCTGAGGGAACCCATAGACTCTTATTATTGTATGATTTGAAAAGAGAAAAACATCTACAAATTTAAACCTCCCCTGCTCATCCATACGATTTTGCTTTGGTTTCAAGAAATCCATCACCTTGGTTGGAATTCTATCCATTATCACCCCTAGCCATGACATAATCTGTATAACAAAATGTTGATGGTATGTCACATAATCAACACTTTCACATGTCTTATCCCAAATGTGACACCCTCTTTATACTGAGAAAGAAACAACATTTTTGTCAAAGAATTTGAGTTTAAGGCTTGAGATCAACTCATACTTATGCTGAAAAAGAATCAAATGAGATAACAAGGAAGAATACTTCATCTCTATCTCCATAGGCTTATTCACTGTTGCAATCAACCCCTCATGGATCTTCCTATAAATGTATGCAACATAATTGAATTCCACATTCACATATTTGTGTTGAATCTTCATCCCCATTAGTATCATTCCTACTGGCATCCTTACCTCTGCATCTACCCCCAAAATTTGACACAGAGCAAAATATGTTTTGATAAAATATTTTTCAAAGGGATCACGAACAAAAGGCTCTTTATCAATTGGGATAATTGGGGCTATATCTCCATGCCAATCTCTTTTCCTAAACAATTGAACTTTCTTTTCCCTATAATGTCGCTTTCTCTTCTGGTACTCATTTTTAAACCTTTCCATATCAATGTGCACAGTTTCATGTCTAGTTAAACCAAAGCAATTAACAACCTCCATTGGGCTTATAACAACCAAGACTGCACCTTCAACAACCCTCACTATTCTAGAAGCAGGTTCATACATTGTCGCCAAAGCCCTAATTAAATCAACTTCTACAAAAACGTCTAGTACTATCAGCTTAGCCATATCCAATCTCCAAAGATTAAAGACCTAGGGATTGGTTCATCTTTGTTATTGTAGAAATATTAGAATAAATTCCAACCTCTTTCTGGGATGCGAGTATTACCACACTATAAACGACCATCCATTAAGTCATCATCATCTTTTATGCTTATGGTAGACATGGGGAGCACATCCAACAAGTCTTGATACAATGGAGGTTCTTCTTTGTCAAATGGCTTTGTTGTAGCCACACTATGTTCCTTAATAGCAGCCTAGAGCACTTGAGCATGTTCCTCAAGTCTCTCTTCACAGACCTCATGTTTTTCTGACAAATTGACCTTTACCACTTGAGCCTCCCTCTTCTTTCTTAGAGCCCTAGGTTTTTTCTCTTTCAACTCCTCTTCCTTCGACATTGAAGCTTCCCCCTTCTTGCTATTTTTTTTCTTTTTTGAACTAGGGATACTTCTGACTGGGAAACTTCTTGAATTTCTCGAGGGCATTCTAATTGCTCAGGTTTATCCTCTTGAATCTTGATGGCAGGAGGGTTTTGTATATCTACATCAACCTGATGCCTTTTTCCCTTATATGAACTACCCCCCTTCTTTGACATCATAACAATTCACTAGAGAACAAAAACAAACTACCAAAATTCAAACAAAATGACCCTGAAGCTTAACCATGCATAAACAATTTTTGATCAAGGACTGCAATTCAATCCTAACAAGCTTAGCAAGTTTTAAAACACTTACCATTTTTGGTCTGCTAAGACAACATCAATTTCTGCTCTTACTACACTTGTCTACACTTCTTTTCATCCAAGCACTTCACTATTACATGGTCGCAACCCAACAATCATCTTTCAATTGCGAATCAATTTGGTGAAAATGAGCATAAAAACCAGTTCCTTGAGCAATAAATGTGATAGGAAAATTGAATGAATGAATAGCTGTGCCTAGGTTTGAATTTCAACCATTGATATCAACCACGCAATCAAATCAGATAGATGAGCCAAAGTTGAAAACCCACATGGAAATCCACTAATGAATTTAGAAGCCATGTCTACCTTTTGCCTATAAGCCCTCTTCTTATTTCACACATGAGAGTGTAGGGTTTACATTTTATGGTTCCCTTAAGTATGTGAAATGATCCAACTTTCATAAGAAAAACACATGGGGACACATAATGCACCATTCTTGTCAAACCTTAAAAATTAAAAATCAGCCCGTGTGCCTGCTTAGCTTATATTTTCTTACCTGAACAAAACATGGGGGCACGAGAGGCTACAACCTTTGAATCCTATTGAATGCTTCATTGAAAAAAAAAACTCAAAAGTAAACCACAAGAGTGCGGGATTCTTCATGCGAGTAATGGGCACCACCTGTGGTTCCGCTGTTTAGATAACAAGATGAGAAAACAACCCGCAGATACACGAGAACTATGCCAGGCATATAGAAAAGTACACGTGCAACTTAAACCAAGGGTAGTAGGGGTCATTAAAGCCCTAGGACCAAGGGGACAACACGAAAAGGTTCAAATGACAAATAAAACTTTAGCGAATCAAAACCCCTTTCAGGATTAAAATCACAAAATTAAAACCCAATCCAACAACCAAAGAGATATAACAAAATTTGAAATTTTTTCAGGATAAGGATGCGAAAATTGCCATCTTAATAGTGGCTCTTATTGGGGACACTTGGGAAAACTGAGCAAGATGAAGATTCAGACTCTGGGACGTAGACCACACCAAAAAAAACAAAAAAACACAACTGTACATTATATATAAACCCAAAATTACTACGCTCGAAAACTTAAGCAAAAAAGTTTTTATGGAACTGCCCATGCATAGGCAACTCCAAAATTTCACCTTCAGCATTCTGGAGAAAATAAGAATCCTCATCATTTTTCTCTACAATTAAAAAAGGACCCATCCACAATGGTGAACTTTCCATGTTTTCCTTTGTCCTCCATCCTAGCATTCCATTGTAGAACCATATCTCCAACAATGAATTTTCTCTCAACAGTCCTTTTATCAAACAAGTATTTTGCGTTCTCCTACATTTTCAAATGCTTCTTCTTAGCCTGGTATCTAATCTCATCAAGCTCTACTAGCTCTTCCATCCTTTCTCGCATTGATTCATCATTTTCACCGTATGCTTGCATAAACTTGTGGATAGGAAAAAGATTATTGATTGCTATCTAGCTTGAGACCCATAGACCAGTTCAAATAGAGACTTTCCTATAGATTTGTTAACAGTTAATCTATCTACCCATAATGTGAACCCGAGCTTCAAATTCCATGCTCTCTTGTTCTTTTCCAACATCCTTTTTATAATTTTCATAAGGCTTTTATTACTCAACTCAGCCTGTCCATTTCCCTGAGGATGATATGGGGTTGAATAGAAAATCTCAATTCCATAAGTAGTACACAAATCCTTAAATTCCTTAGACCTAAAAGACATAGCATTATCTACCACAAGTCTGACTGGTACTCCAAACCTTGTAAGTATATTTTTCCATCAAGAAATCAGTCACAACCTTGCCTGTAGCATTCTTAGTGGGAATAGATTCTATCCCCTTAGTAAAATAATTTGTGCCCACCAAGATCTATCTGTACCCACCACTAGACTTATCTGCAATATCCCCATTGAAATCTATTCCCCACTGATAGAAAGGAGCCTCTACATGCACCAACTTTAAAGGTAATGCACTAGAAAATTTGAGCTTACTAGAAATTTTTTGAGAAGTTTCACATTTCCTTGTATGAGCATGTGTATCCCTAAATAAGGTGGGCCAATAATAGCCTTCCCTCAAAACTTTATGAGCAATCATGTGTGCTGTGAAGTGTCCACCATGAACGCCCTCATGCAACTCCCTTACCACCTTCTTGGATTGATCCTGATCCAAACACAAGAGCAACACTTCGTCCCTGTTTTTCTAAAATAGATCACCCTAAATCATAACATACTTTTGAGTTCACAATTTTAGTGATCTATTTTGGTGGTCTTCAATCCCCTCAAGGTGCTCCATATGCTGTAGGAAATGAACAATATCTGTGTACCACAACTGCCTCTCTATACTAGTGATCCTATCACCAGACACCTCTATATTGTTTATTTGAGAAACATTAAGGTTGGACTCAGCCATCAATTTTTCTAATCCTAATTCTCTAACCAATTTAGTGATCTGTATGTCCATATCAAATTTTTGAACTTTATTGATCCACCTACCTCTGCGCCCAGTCACCTCAGATTGAGAAAAAACACCCTTGACAACTGAAGTTGGTACATATGCAACAACTTTAGCACATACCAGGTATTGTTTAAATTTTTTTACTAGTTTGACCAATGCATATGCCTATTTTTCGATAATATCATACTTGAGTTCTGCAGCCTGCAACATTTTACTAAAGAAGGCTATTGGTTGTTCAAATCCCTAATCATTCTTCTGTAATAGTACTGTAACAATGGTATGAAATGAAGCAAAAGAGAACAACTGGAAAGGCTTATCATAGTCAGGGGATTTCAACATTGGGGATTCCTTGACAAATATTTTAATATAGGAGAAAGCATCCAATGCTTCTGATGTCCAATCAATCCCAACTCCTTTCTTTAGCATTCTAGAAATTGGCTTCACAATTTCTACAAAATTGGAGACAAATATCCTAACAAAATTAATCTAGCCAAAGAATGATTGTATTGCCTTTACTGCTTTCAGAATTGCAATCCTATCAATTGTTTCCACTCTTTTAGGGTCTATTCTCACTCATTCTTTAGAAACAATATGCCCTGACAACTTACCCTCTGTTACAACAAAATTACATTTCTTAGGATTCAATGAAATAGCATATATCAGTGCTTTTATAAAAATCCTCTCTAAGTGCACATAGTGGTCTTCAACATGTTTTGAAAAGACAGTAAGATCATCCTGGTATACAACCATGATTATATTTTTTAAGTTTGCAAATGCAACCTCTATAGCTCTCTGAAATGTTGTGCCAACATTTGTCAAGCCAAAGGGCATTCTAACATAAATATAAGTTCCCCAAGGAGTTGTAAAAGCAGTCTTGTATTGCTCTGACTCCTTGAATTTCACTTGGTTATACCCTGAGAACCCATCTATCATGGAAAAGAGTTCACAACCAGTGACTTTCTGTAACATCACCTTCATATTCAGAAAAGGATAGTTGTCTTTTAGTGAAGCAATATTTAGGTTCCTAAAATCAATACACAACCTAATGTCCCTATTTTTCTTTCTGACAGGCACTACATTTGAGACCCAGGAAGAATGTCTGATTGGCTTGATTATTCCCCCTTCTCTTAATTTGGTCAATTCTTGCTACATCTTAGGAGCTATAATTGGATTGATCGGTGTCTATTTATGACTAAACAATTTAGCACTAGGTTTTATAGTTATTTCATGTTGGATAAGATCCTTTTTGTAAGCTTTAAAATCACCATATGACCAAGCAAAAATTCCCTTATATTTCTTCAATAATTGTATCAAATTATCCCTAATAGTGGGAGTTAGTTTTTTACCAGTGTACACCATTTTAGGGGACTTCTTAGTTACTAGGTTTAATTCCTTTAAATCTTCCTTTATGGCTAACAATACCTTATTCATTGCACTGTCACTACCATCAAACACCCTTTCTAATGTAACTAGACCTTTAGGAATTTTATTTGTTTTCAATTGCACTAGGTCATTCCCAAAAACCATGTCTTTACCATCAATGACTTCTATAAAGCATTAAAATCAATTTCCTGTGTTTCATACCTATCTATGCACTGGATAAACTTTAGTATGCCATCATCATCCTCAAATACTTGCCAGTTATGGATATTATCTGGTATTGAAGGTCTTGACTTTATTTCTACTTGTGACATCCCCACCAATGTAACATCATCAGACATTAGCTCCATTATGTTTTTTTCTCTCTCTATCCAGTCAATAGAAAAGGCATAAAAGAATTCATTAGATTCCCATATGGCATGCATGTATTTCTTAAGCCTTTTGTTCTTAGTAGCATACCTTGACCTCACTTGAGATACTACTAATTCTGAGTCTCTAGAAAATTTTAATAGCTTAATTCCATGCTTGATTGTAACTTGCAATCCTAATAATAGACCTTCATACTTGGCTGTATTGTTTGTACATTCAAATGTAAGCAAAAATAAGTAACTACATGTACACCTAGTCTCATCAAGGGGTCAGGGGTATCTTTAGTGCTTGAGGTTGTAGCTTTTTCAGCTTCTTGGATAGGCTTATCGTCCATCAAGTTGGTGTGGTAGGGCATATCATGCAATCTCATTTGCTTATGAAATCCTTGTCGATCCTAATGTAACCCCTTCTCATTTTTAGCCACTGTATAGCTTAAGTACCTAACTGCACTCATGAGCTTATCTAACTTATCCTCTTCATAGGGTTGTTTGTTCTAGTTATTCTTCAGATTTTGTAATATCTTCACCTCCTCTCTCTTGCCAATTTTGCCAGTGGCCCTCCTATTATTCTCAATTCTTATTGCAGCTTTAAAAGCATCCCTAAGAGTTTCAGGCTCCCTAGACCCGAGATCATAACCAAATTTCAAGTCAAATGCCTTAAGATAAAAAGCTAAGCTTAGTGCATCATTTGGATCCATATCACGAGGTATCCTACTCACAACTTTTATGAATCTAGCATTAAACTCTATGACCATTTCATTTTGATTCTTCTGGATAGTTGTAATTTCTCCCAACCTGAGCCTTGGATCATTGTGATCACCATATTTTTCTCTGAACACCCTTTGAAAATCATGCCAACTAGAAATGTACAAATTGGGAAGTCTTCTATACCAATCTCTTACATCACCAATTAGAGATTGCATAAACAATTTCCTAATAACATCTTCATGTTCAATCTCATAATTATTAATAAAATTAAAAAATATTCTCAAATGATCTTCACCTGACAATCCACTACACATCAAAAACTTTGGCAACTCAAATCTAATCACATTCTTCATTGGGTTAGGATAACCAGGAATACTTGTTAAATCTAATTGTCTATACCTTTTCATACAAACTGTGGCCTTTGGAAAGGATTGCCTATTTGAGGCTGAGCAATAAGGGCATTCGGGTTGGGATTATTTTGTATTATATTTCTTACAATAGGAAACTAGTGTGGTGATTGGGGATTTACTCGTGGTAGTGGTAGAAATAAGTGCATATTTGCAATCTGGGGATTTACTACATGCATTTGTTGCTGAGCCTGCAAGTTTTGAAACTATTGCATCAATAGCTGATATTGCTGCTGCAATTGGTTTTATTGCAAATTCACTTGGGGCTGCACTAAAGGCACAAAAAATTGTGGTGCAGAGACTATAGGTATTCCAATAGGTACTGACAAAGCAATAGAAGCTGGCATGGGTATGGTATTATTTGAATGAGTCACCTGAGACATACTACCATGACCAGTCAATAAATATACAATGGGAGGTTGGGGATTTACAAGTGGGACAAAACTGAGAGTAGCATTATATTGGCTAGAATTGGTGTCTTTCCTAGCTAATGAACTGAGATCCACTATCCTCCTTAGTAACTCTTCTTTTCTAATAAACATCTCTTGCCTTGTATATTCCTCTGACAACTCTTCAACCTCCTTTTTAATTTCAGCATTAGTTACTTCCCTTGTCTTAACTCCAGAAACTGTAGCTATGTCAGTATTAGTGACAATGGCTTTACCCTTATTCAGGCTTAACATCTCAACAATTTTAACAACACTTTCACCTACACTCTCAAAAGTTGGACTTATTGACATTCCACCAAACATATCATCTTTAAAACCACTAGTCTTGGATTCTTCTTCCCTTCTCAGTTGTTGCTTATGGGCTTCCTCATCTAACTCAGCTTGGAATTGTTTTTCCATTTGCTCAAGTGTTGCATTAAATTCCTCACCCTTTCTTGTTACCTATCTAGGCCACTCGGGGACTTTTTGTGTGAGCTTGTATAGGAAGTAATCTTGATACCCTCGTTCTTATCAGAATAAATTTAATTACTGTCATCATTCACATAATAATACCCCAACTCTTTAGGCATCTCAGAATGGTACCCACGGTCTCTAGGGGAAGGGTCATTAAAAGAGGAACTAATATGATCCATCAATGGAGTGAAATTAAAATCTTCAACATTATGTGAATCTTGATTCAAATATGAAGAAACATGATCATTTCAAAAAAGATGACTTCTTACCTCTATGACTCTTCTATCTCCATCGCTGGTTGCCATCATGTAAGGGTTTATTTGGATGTCCCTAACACAGGGATCTTTTGTCATACATTTTCCCCTTATTCGCAACTTGGAAAAGGCTACAAAGTATCAACAACTGACACTTATATGATTAAACCTGTGTGTATTCAAAATTTTCACACACTCACAAGACTATACTAGACTTGAACACTTAGAGTCGCCACCCAACCTTGGAAACTAAAATTAGGAAATAAAAATACTTAGCGAGAGACAACATTGAATTAAAACATCGACTCCTCATACCTGAATAAATATACTAGGATAAAACTATAAAAAATGGACAATTCTAAACATGAAACATTCCAGACGACTGCCCAAACCTTTGCAAACCAAATGTGTTTAAGCATTCCCCAACAGAGTCACCATTTTGTTGGTGTTTTCCACCTAGTAGTTAGAACATAGATGGATCAAGGCTTTGGTGCATTTACCATTCTAAGTTAGATGGCAAATTGACAAGAATTCCAGGGATATGGAATTCTCCTACACTTCAGGCTCCGCAACCCCAGGCGGGTGAACCTATAGGGTATTCATGAAAGTAACACAATTCTTAAAGAATTTCAACATACAAACAAATGATTCTCAGGATTCTACACTAATACATATATAACTATCCAATGACATAATCCCACTTCCATGTTATATTAGCTTTTGATAAAACAAGAACAAATAAAAATGAAAAACAATAGACAAATTTAATAACTTTTAAGTTTGGATGTTTGAGAAATCACAACATAGAGAAGACTAGTGCTTATCTCAGGCTACAGAGTCAATTTACCTGAATTCCAACAGCTCAACAATCACTTGCAAATACAAATGCCTTACACCCATACCCAACAGTTCAAAACATGAATCATACTTGAAGGATCTATGGCATTTTATCACCTTCTGCAATACCCAACATGAAGTTAATATTTTCCTTGAAAAAAACCCTAATTAAGTAAATACACATTCACACATGACTATGAAGACAATACCTATTTATCCTTAATAAATAGGAATCGTGACAAGTAATAAGACACACAAAGAGATGAAACATGATATGATTTTCATTAATTCAACACTATGAAATCATCATCTAGAAAACATTGAAACTTTGAACTCAGAAAAATACTACAAAAGTCTGTCAATTATGAAAATCTTAGAACCCCTTTGTCCATTAGCCTCGATTTCCTTTTATGGAACACGGAGCATAACAAGCTTCAGGTTAATGATAGGTGTCAAAATTATATTGCCTCCTATGAAAATATGTTACAACATCCTTTTGAAATCAAAACCAAAGTGCCACGCCTTAATAGAACAAAGTTTGACTTTCAACAGAATGTGCAACAACTTGCCCCGAGTAATCTTCAGTCCTAAATAGAAGCTGAATCCTCAAATATCATTAACTAAGAAATGCTTCTCATGTCAGTTGTGCTCTACAAAACTAGTTGGCCACTCAATACATCTAATAAACTGCACAAGGTTAGGGGCCTCTTTACACTTATCATCAATAACAACCCTAACACTTATGACAAACTTGGAGTAGGTTGTTTCGGTTGCAATTAATTTTTCTATAGCATAATAATATATAGGTTCATTTATATAATCATTTTTCATTACTATCTAAATAGAAATATTTATTATTTCCTCATATTCCTTCCTCCATTCGTGAAAAGACTTTAACCCTGATTTTTTCTTATGGAGGGAAGGAATAGTCCAATGCTTTCAATCATTGAAGCTTTGTATTCTCTCCCTAATTGCACCATATTTGTCTTCTAAAAAGTGAATTTCACTACCTAATAATCCATTTGCTCTGCAGAAATTTGATAGCGGTTGTGGTGGCTTGGACATATATGAAACTACAACACTCGAATCCTTAATCTTTGGTCCTAAAGTTTTCCACCCTTCAAAAATCTCCTTTAAATCAGCCAAGAACTTATAACAATGCACAACTCCATCAGAAAGAATACAAAAAGACTTGTAAACATCCTCAATTATATTTAAAATTTCTCCCAACAAATGTGACAAGGTCCCCTTAATCATCATTAACACATTATCTTTCACCATTAAGTCCATTGCCACCATTTGTTGATCCCTGGCCTGTATTTGTTGTTGAAGCTCAATTACCTTTTGTTCTAAAGCTTGCACTTATTCGACACTCTTTGATGATTCTCCTTGTGTAAGAATAGGAGGAAATGCCATTATCTTCTCCTCCAATTTCTTCTTGAGCCTATCAATCTCCATGCTAATCTTAGTATAATTCTGATGGATTTATATCCTGTCTTGCAGATAAGTTAAATTCTCCTTGAACTGCAGCTTGATTGCATCTAGAGAAAACATTGTACAATGCATTGTCAAGGTTGCTACTTCTACTATTGAAGCATCCTTCAATGTCCTTATATTATCACCATCCCCTATTCTTTCTTCTACACCAATCAAAACTTGGGGCTTGTTTGTACTTGGGAGATTTTGCCCATTATGCTAACACCTGGATAGTTAGATGATAACCAAATCCAGTATAATCTACTTCTTTCTCAAACTCTACAATGAGCATGGGATCTGGTTGTTGTCTTATTTGATCTAATAAAAACATAGTTTTTAAATTCCATCCTGGTATAAGTAAGATCCCACTATTCTTAACCATCCGTCTAGCCTCCTCTGGGTTGACATGATCTAGATTAAGATACCCATAATACTGGATCTTAGGAACTCCCTCTGGTGGTCCTACCACTTGTAACCACAAATCCTTAAACTCAGATATTTTAACAAAATCATCATCTGAGATAAACATATGAGAATTGATTGCTTGCTCAACTTCACACTCTTCAAGTGGAATGGGCTGGCCAAATGCACTCCTACTGTGAGGTTCCTCCACCATTGGCACATCCCTTGGAGGTGAAGTAAGGACCTGTTCAACTTCTTCATCATGGGATCCACGCTCAAACTGGCCCTCTGCAACTTCCTCTTGTTGTTGTAGTGGTATCCTCTACTGCCTTGAAACATATTGCGGATCATACTTTCATGTCTGTGTTGGCATTATATGAAGATTTCATTGATGAAGTATAGTGTTGTCATTGATGTCAATTGCAACCGGTATTGAATATGTATTGCAAACTGGTAATGATGTTGTAAAGTAACCAATAGTAAAGCAGTGAAGGAAACTGGTATTTTTATTGAAGCAAAGATCAACTGGTAACCCTAACCAGTTGATAAGTTGAACCCTAACCGATGGAGCTTGGTGAATCGGTTGTGATGATCTATGACCAAATGGTTATCGAAGATTAAGATGCCATGTATACATGTTGCACGTGATGAGTTTCAAAGTGGTTTTGGTGCATGAAGATAACCATTTATCTTGGGAATAAGCAAATGCATAGCATGAAGTGAAAAACATTTGATGAGCTACAAGATCCAATGTGTGGTGATCCAGGAGCAGTTGGAGTTGTCTAGAACAATGTGTAGTTGATTGCTATGTAATCCAACAGTTATGATTGAACTGATATGTTTGTAATCTCTATGATATTTGTAGGTTTTGTGTTGTGTTATTGACCTATTGTATTTGTTTTTAAGGTCAATGAGTTGTTTGTAATTATGTTGGCAATTTGGTTAAGTGTGGTAGTGTGATTGTTGTCGAACCAGAAGGAGTGTCTACAGAATGTTGTGAAGGCATATAGGAGTAGAAAAGGATCTGATTAAGCAAGGAAGTGTTATTTCCAGATCAACAAAGAACTTGTTGTTCTCTAACCATTACAATAGTTAAATCCCTTAACCGAGTAAGCTTTAACAAGCTTCTTGTTTAAATCCTCTAACCAGGTGATCCATTATCCTGGATTTGAAATCCTTCACCGAGGTTACCTTTAACAGGGTATTGCCTTTAACAGGGTATTTTAGTCAATTCCTTAACTGGGTGGTCCTTAACCAGATCTGTTCTTAACAGGACATTATTGTATAAGCTTCTAACAAGGCTTGGCTCCTAACATGGCGAACTTCAAGGGGTTCAAAATACTTGTGGGTATTCATACCCACCATGGTTTTTCCCATTTGGGTTTCCACGTGAAAAATTATTGTGTCAAGTGGTGAATGATTTTGTTGATGTGTTTTGATATGGTTAATATGATTAACTGGTAAATCCACTTAGATATGTTTAGATGACCGGAAGTAATCTAAAATGAGCTATTACTGATATTATTGAAGTAGTTTAATGTTTTGGTTAAATGGTATTTGAGTTTTAGATTTGTTACATTGTATCATTGATGTTTTGATCAACCGGTAAAGTTTGACAATGCAATAGTAGTTTTTGATACAGTTACTAAACCAATTAGGATTAGCAAGTTGATCTTGAGTTGAAAGTTTGTTTGGTGAAATTTTAGCATATTTTCTATCTACTGATTCACCCCCCCCTCTCAGTAGTTGACCAGATCATTATAGCTTCATCATATTATCAATTGGTATCAAAGAATTTCAGGTCCTCTTGTGTTTAAGCCTAATAACTTGAGGAAAAGATCTAGGAGAACATGATGAAGAAAGAAGGTTCAAAGTTCAATAGGGAAAACTACAGAATCTGGAGTGATAGGATGAAGATCTATATCAAGAGATTAGGAAGTCAATATTGGGAACATGTTACTAAATATAACTTGCCTAGTGGGATTCTAACAGATGATCAAAAGGAGCAACAGGAGAACAATCATGCATTGGAGGCCATAATCAGTTCCTTGTCCGATTTAGAGTATGTTGATGTTCATAGATTGGAAACTGTATATGAAGTATGGAAGATACTAGAAGATATCTATAGTGGTGATGAGCATATTAATATTGCCAATGAAGAGAGTCTGAGAGGTAAATTTGATGATATGCAGATGGTTGAAGGTGAAATCATTCAACAGTATGGTCAGATGATCAAGGAGATAGTCGGTAAGATAAAAAGTGTTGGAGGTATAGTGGAGGATACCACAATGGCTATCAAGGTGTTGAGAACCCTTATACCAGTCTATGCTATCCGAGTTGTAGCCATTCAGGAACTCAAATCTATTGATAAGACAAAGGTAACCGTTGATTCTATCATTGGTAAATTAACTGCATTTGAATTAAATGGTTTTGATGGAAGTGTTAAGAGATCAAAATCTGCATTTAGAGCCTCAGTCTCAACCCCACCGGTTAGGAAAAACAGAGAAGTGAGCTACAATCATGAGTCTAGATCCAATAGAGAGGTAGATGATGAAGATAGTTTGAGCAGTTACCCAGAGGTACTAGTAAGTACAGAGGTATACTACCTTTGAAGTGTTTTGCATGTAACCAGATTGGACATATTGCTGCTAACTATCCAAATGGTGATAATGAGCAAAAACGTGAGAAGTATAGGAAGTATAAAGGCAAAGTTAAAAGATATTGTCTCATTACAGTGGATGGAGGAATTATAGATGAAGAATCTGAGGAAGATGCAAATGAGGACATTGTCTTTGTCACTATTAAAGAAGAGACATCAAATCATAAGGCATTCATCTCTTGCATGGATAGTTCAGATGATTGGATTATAGATAGTGGTTGTTCACACCACATGACCGGTGACCAGAGTAAGTTTATTACTTCGAAATAATTTGATGGAGGTGTTGTGAGATTTGGGAATGACTCACCCTGCATGGTGAAAGGGAAAGGATCCATCTCTCTGAATGGTAAGAGTAGTGCAGATGATGTATATTGGGTTGAAGGTCTAAAACACAATCTTTTGAGTGTTTCTCAACTCAATGATAAAGGTTACCCACTGGAATTCAAGAATGGAGTTTGCAAGATTTATGGAAGCAAAGGTGAGCTGATTGCAACCGAAAAACAAACTAGAGGTAACTTGTTTCATTTAAACTCTAAAGTCAACAGTTGTTTAATTACAAAAGTAAAAGATAGTTGGCTTTGGCATCGAAGATTCTATCATGTAAATTTTGATAACATTGTAAGAGTCAATAAGAGGTTTGCCACAGTTGGACAAATCAGTGAATGCTTTGTACAAGGAATGTCAGTTAGGGAAAATGACAAACTCAACCTTCAAGAGCAAATATTTCTCAGCTGAACATTTGCTAGATTTGGTTCATCCGACCTTTGTGGACCGATGAGGACTAGGAGTATTCAAGGTGATCGATACTTTATGATTTTTACTAATGATTGCTCAAGGATGATGTGGGTCACATTCTTGAAAGACAAGACATAAGCATTTAGCAAGTTTAGGGCATTCCGAGCCTTAGTTGAAAATGAAAGTGGAAAGAAGATTAAGTGCTTAAGAACTGATCAAAATGGTGAATTTACTTCAGAGGAATTCACTAGATACTATGAAGACAATAAAATTAAGAGGCAACTTTCTGCACCTAAGACACCACAACAGAATGGTATTGCATAAAGGAACAACCGATCAGTTGTTGAAGTTGCTAGGACTATGCTAATTCAAGGAGCTGTAGCTAAGACATTCTGGAGAGAAACCGTCAGCACATCTATTTACACAATGAACCAGATACTAGTTTAAAGAAGAAAGGACAAAACTCCCTATGAGTATTGTTATATGGTAGATCACCTAATGTCAGTTACTTAAAAGAATTTGGTAGCAGATGTTTTATCAAGAGAGTTGATTATGTTGGTAAGTTTAATGCCAAAAATGATGAAGGCATATTTCTTGATTACTCCACCAAGAGAAAAGCTTACAAGTGTTACAACAACCAGACTAACAAGATCATTGAAAGTGTTAATGTTTGAGTTGATGAGTTTCCTAAGAAATCAGGAGAAACCAGTGAGGAGAAGAAGGAAGAAGAACCTTACACACTATTTTTGGAACCAGAACCAATGAAGCCAAAAGTTGGAGAACGGAATAGAGAAGCCCTAGTTCAACCGGAACAGGAAGGTCCAACAAAAGATAGATAGTGAAGGAGAAGAAGAACCTAAAAATCAAGAACATGTTATTCTAAGGTATGTTAGACTCAATCATAGCCCTGATCAGATTATTGGAGACATGAATGCAGGTGTGCTAACAAGAACAAGGCTTAGAGAGAACTCTTGTATTATTTTCACCATTGAGCCTAGAACTGTAAAAGAAGCATTTGGAGATGAAGACTGGATCAAGGCAATGGAAGAAGAACTTGACTAGATAGTGAAGAACAATACATGGTCATTGGTACCCAGATCAGAGAACAAAAATGTAATAGGTACAAAATGGGTATTCAAAAATAAACTGAATGAAGATGGAGTAGTGGTCAGAAATAAAGCCAGACTGGTATGCAAGGGATATGCACAAGAAGAAGGTGAAGACTATGGTGATAAATTTGCACTAGTTACAAGATTGGAAGGAGTAAGGACTCTACTTGCATTTGCAGCATACCGAGGATTCAAAATATATCGGATGGATGTTAAGTCAGCCTTCCTAAATGGAATATTGGAAGAGGAAGTCTACATTGAACAACTAGATGGTTATGCTTTAACTGTAGAAAAGGCATGGTGTGCAAATTACATACGACATTATATGGACTGAAGCAAGCACCAAAAGCATGGCATGAAAGATTGCACTCTCACTTGGTGAAGATAGGTTTACAAAGAACCAGTGAAGACAATAACATATATCTCAAGACAAAAGGAGATAAGATACTGGTAAGTGAGGTATTTGTGGATGATATCATTTTTGGAGGAAATGATGATATGTGTCATGATTTTGCTAATGAAATGAAGAATGAGTTTGAGATGTCACTGGTAGGTGAGATAAAAAATTTCATAGGTCTGCAAATCCAATAGATGGAGGAAGGTATTTTCATCTCACAATCCAAATATGTGAAAGAAGTATTGAAGACTTTTGGAATGGGAGACTGTAAACTAGTTGAAACACCAATGGCTACATGTTGTAAACTATATAAGGAGGATGATTCTATAGTAGTGGATGAAAAGGAGTATAGGTAAATGATAGGTAAACTACATTATGTTGTCCATAGCAGATTGGACATTACTCATGCAGTAGTATTGGTTGCCAGATTTCATAAGAGCCCGAAGGAGACACGCATGGTTGCAACCAAAAGAATTTTTAGATATCTGAAAGGCACAATTGATTATGGATTATGGTATCCATATGCAGGAGACTTTGATTTAAAAGTCTATACAGATGCAGATTGGGCAGGCAATGTTGATGATAGGAAAAGTACAACCGGAGGAGCATTCTTTCTTGGAGGAAGATTACTGTCTTGGAGCAGCAAGAAACATAGTTGTATCTCTCAATCAACAACAAAAGCTGAATATGTTGTAGCATATATGAATTATACCCAAGCAATCTAGATGAAACACATTCTGGAAGGTTTCAAGTTGAAGATATCAGAACCGGTAAGGATTTTCTATGATAACACCAGTTCGATCAACTTTTGCAAGAACCCGGTGTTGCATGCTAGGACAAAGCATATTGAGCTGAAATATCCTTTCATGAGAGAGAAAGTGAAAAGTAAAGATGTGTCACTGGAGCATGTATCTACTAAGGAACAAGTAGAGGATATCTTTACTAAACCTCTGCCTAAGGCTACATTTGAGTAACTTAGAGGTAAGTTAGGGGTTGTACCCCTACATGAAGTCAATTAAGTAGATGTGGAAGCCATGAATTCCAAAGCCTATTGGAAATCATGAAGCAGGATTGGTGGAGAGTGGAGCTACTCCATAGGGGGAGTAGCTAGTTGCAAATTGGTGAAGCATGGAATGGTTAACCTTCACTTTGGCATTGTTATCAAAGGGGGAGAAAAATTGTATATGATTGAATAACAAGTTACCAACTGAAAACATGGAGATACAGTTGAAGGAGAGTATATGAAAAAATATAAACCAAGATTCCTATACCTGTGTATATGCTTTACTCTCAATAATCACAATCAAAGGGTATTGATATTTGTATTGCCATCAATGCCAAAGGGGGAGATTGTTGGCATTATATGAAGGTTTCATTGATGAAGTATAGTGTTGTCATTGATGTCAATTGCAACCGGTATTGAAGATGTATTGCAAACCAGTAATGATGTTGTAAAGGAATCAGTAGTAAAGCAGTGAAGGAAACCGGTATTTTTATTGAAGCAAAGATCAACCAGTAACCCTAACCAGTTAATAAGACAAACCCTAACCGATGGAGCTTGGTGAATTGGTTGTGATGATCTATGACCAAATGGTGATCGGAGATGAAGATTCCACATATACATGTTGCACGTGATGAGTTTCAAAGTAGTTTTGGCGCGTGAAGATAATAATTTATCTTGAGAATGAGAAAATGCATATCATGAAGTGAAAAATGTGTGATGAGCTACAAGATCCAATGTACGATGATCCAAGAGCAGTTGAAGTTGTCTAGAACAATGTGTAGTTGATTGCTATGTAATCCAACGGTTATGATTGAACCGATATATGTGTAATCTCTATGAGATTTGTAGGTTTTGTGTTGTGTTACTGACCTATTGTATTTATTTTTTAAGGTCGATGAGTTGTTTGTAATTGTGTTGGCAATTTGGTCAAGTGTGGAAGTGTGATTGTTGCCAAACTAGAAGGAGTGTTTGCAGAATGTTGTGAAGGAAGATAGGAGCATAAAAGGATCTGGTTAAGCAAGGAAGTGATATTTCCAGATCAGCAAAGAACCTGTTGTTCTCTAACCATTACAACAATTAAATCCCTTAACCAGGTAAGGTTTAAAAAACTTCTTGTTTAAATCCTCTAACTAGGTGATCCATTAGCTTGGATTTGAAATACTCCACCGAGGTTACCTTTAATAGGGTATTGCCTTTAACAAGGCCTGGTCCTAACAGGGTGAACTTCAAAAGGGTTAAAAATACTTGTGGGTATTCATCCCCATCATGGTTTTCCCATTTGGGTTTCCATGTGAAAAATCATTGTGTCAAGTGGTGAATGATGTTGTGGATGTGTTTTGATATGGTTAATATGATTAATTGGTAAATCCACTTAGATATGTTTAGATGACCAGAAGTTATCTAAAATGAGATATTACTAATATTAGTGAAGTGGTTTAATGTTTAAGTTAAATGTTATTTGAGTTTCAGATCTGTTACATTGTATCATTGATGTTTTGATCAACCGGTAAAGTTTGACAGTGCAGTTGCAGTTTTTGATACAATGACTAAACCGATTAGGATTAGCAAGTTGTTTCTGAGTTGAAAGTTTGTTTGCTGAAAGTTGAGCATATTTTCTATCTACTAATTCACCCCCCCTCTCATTAGTTGACCAAATCATTATAGCTTCATCATATTATCAGTCTACTCATGTGCCATGTCATCCTCAAGGTTGTAAGTTCCAGAAAAAATAGATTCAAAATTATCAAACATCTTCTCAATCCTTGTCGTTGGCCTAGTCTCTTTGGAAAAGAATCCTTGGAAATTAGGGATCTTAACCCTTATCTCATTTTCCAACTTCAGAAGAATTGTCCACTTCTTTCTCTTTTCGAGAACTTGCTATGTGGTGAGGTTCAAATTTAAATCATGATTGAATGTCCCTCTCTTGATTTTAGCCCTACGCCATTCTATAAATTCTTCGGGGTAAAAGTTCATTCTCTTACCATCTGTCAATGCATATCTCCTTGCCAGATAATTCTACAACCTATCGACAACCTTGCTTCCTATAGAAATTTCACCAAACCTTGTAGACTAGGGAATTAATGAGCCCTTCCTCTATTTTGCCAAATGTGACTTCCATGTCCATAACATTTGCCACATAAATTCAAAGAAAGCTAATCTATAGGAGACATAAATGAACAATTGATCAGGAGACTGAGGGCACCCATAAACCCTTATTATTGTATGATCTGAAAAGATAAAAATATCTGCAAAGTTAAACCTCCCCTGCTCATCCATACGATTTTGCTTTGGTCTCAAGAAATCCATCACCTTGGCTGGAATTCTATCCATTATCACACCTAGCCATGACATAATCTTCATAACAAAATGTTGATGGTATGTCACATAATCAACACTTTCACATATCTAGTTATCCCAAATGTGACACCATCTCTGTACCAAGAAAGAAACAACATTTTTATCAAAGAATTTGACTTGAAGGCTTGAGCTCCACTCATACTTATGCTAAAAAAAGAATCAGATGAGCTAACAAGGAAAAATACTTCATCTCTATATCCATGGGCTTATTCATTGTTGCAAACAATCCCTCATGGATCTTCCTAGAAATGTATGCAACATAACTAAATTCCACATTCACATATTTGTGTTGAATCTTCATCCCCAATAGCATCATTCCTACTGGCATCCTTACCTCTGCATCTACCCTGAAAATCTAACACAATGAAATATGTTTTGATAAAATATTTTTCAAAGGAATCAATAACAAAAGGCTCTTTATCAATTGGGATAATTGGGGCTATATCTCCACACCAATCTCTTTTCTTAAACAATTGCACTTTCTTTTCCCTATAATGTTGCTTTCTCTTTTGATAATCATTTTCAAACCTTTCCATATCAATGTCCACAATTGCACATCTGGTTAAACCAAAGCAATTAACAATCTCCATTAAGCTTATATCAATAAGGATTGCACCTTCAATAGTCCTCACTATTTTAAAAGTAGGGTCATACATTGCCACCAAAGCCCTAATTAAATCCACTTCTACAAAAATGTCTGGTACTATCATCTTAGCCATATCCAATCTCTAAGGATTAAACCTAGGGATTGATTCATCTCTATTATTGTAGAAATATTGGAATAAATTCCAACCTCTTTGTGGGATGCGAGTATTACCACACTATAAACAACCATCCATTAAGTCATCATCATCCTTTATTCTTGTGGTAGACATGGAGAGAACATCCAACATATCTTGATACAATGGAGGTTCTTCTTTGTTAGACCACTTTGTTGTAGCCACACTATGTTCCTCAATAGCAACATGGAGCACTTGAGCATGTTCCTCAAGTCTCTCTTCATGGACCTCATGTTTTTCTGACAAATTGACCTCGAGCGCTTGAGCCTCCCTCTTCTTTCTCAGAAACCTAGGTTTTTTCTCTTTTGACTCCTTCTCTTCCTTCGACACTGAAGCTTCCCCCTTCTTGTTAATTCTTTTTCTTTTTTGAACTAGGTCTACTTTTGATTGGGAAAATTCTTGAATTTCCCGAGGGCATTCTAATTTCTCAGGTTTATCCTCTTGAATCCTAATGACAACAGGGTTTTTTATATCTACATCAACCTGATGTCTTTTTCCCTTAGATGAACTACCCCCCTTCTTGGACATCATAACAATTCACTAGAGAACAAAAATAATCTATGGAAAACTATTACAATTCGAACAAAGGAACCCTGAAGCTTAACTGTGCATAAACAATTTTCGATAAAAGACTGCAATTCAACCATGATAAGCTTAACAAGTTTAAGAGCACTTACCATTTTCAGTCTACTAAGACAACATCAATTTATGCTCTTACTACACTTGCCTGCACTTTTGTTCATTCAAGCATTTCATTGTTACATGGTCGCAACCCAACAACCAACTTTCAATTGTGAATCAATTTGGCACAAACGATCATAAAAACCAATGCCTTGAGCAATAAATGTGATAGGAAAATTGAATGAATGAATAGTTGTGCTCAGGTTTGAATTTC
This sequence comes from Cryptomeria japonica, assembly GCF_030272615.1. NCBI lineage: Eukaryota > Viridiplantae > Streptophyta > Pinopsida > Cupressales > Cupressaceae > Cryptomeria > Cryptomeria japonica. The sequence continues at coordinate 145,289,732 of NC_081406.1, forward strand.
CACCGTTGATATCAGCCATGAAATTGAACCAGACAGATGATCCCACTAGTATGGGATTTTTAAAAAAAAATTTGTTGGATTAATTTGTTTTTTTTTTTCAAAAATTACCCCGTGTTCGTCATAATTCCAATGTGTTAAAATTTCACATCGAAATTCGGATGAAAAACGAATGAATATTTTTGACCGGCTATGGGATTTCTTTTGCTTTGTTGGATTAATTTTTATTTTTTAAAGTATACCCCATGTTCGTTGGAATTCAGAGGTGTTGAAATTTCACGTCCTTATCCCGACAAACATGGATTTTACCTGTTGATTGCCATATGATGGTCTGATGATTTTCACAGCCTCTTGATTTCTTCTTACTCATCAGAATAACATAAGCCCATGACCTCTCTTCCTACTGATAGGTGCGAGTTATCCTGCTAGTCTCATCAGGCATCGAGATAGCTTAAAATGTGTTCAGGTGATGGGCATACTTTCCCTGATGTCTTTTCCCTCGGTGTAGCTCCTCCCGATACATTATGTCTCCTCAGCATAAGATTTGACCCTTTATCACCGTAACCTTTGCCGATGCATTTTACTTTTGCCAGTGTCCAATGGGATAAGTCTTACTGATAACATCATTGGCTATCGACAATACAAGATTTCTCCATTGCCGCTAGTGTGCGTTTTGCCGATGGACTTCATCGGTGTATTATATCCCGATCACATGCTTCTACTTGTGTGTTACCATTCGGGTTGATTTTTGCCAATAGCGTAGATTTCATATTTCATGTCGGAATTGCAACGAACAAGAGGCATTTAAAAAAAAAAGTAATTACATGCCATCATTATACACGGGCTTAGGATGCGAAAATTGGGAGGAAGCGAGCACAATTGCTACAGATAGATGTTCGACAACAATTGTACAAGAGGTTGGTCCTTTCATTCTTGTCATCAATATTTTTTTCAGGTTCCTTTGCTTTCCTTGCATTCTCTTGTTCACTTTGTTTAATGGCATCGACTTTAGAAAAATATGGATGCTCAACCTCCTTAACCTCTCCTTTCTGTGGTTGCCAGTTATAAAGACAAGTTGTTGGACATACCAAACTTCCCAGTTATGATTCACTATCTTTCTGTCATCAAAATCTTTAGGTTTTATAAATATTTAATATCATCTGAGATTGATCCATCACAAGAAAATCCATATATCCGATAAATTGGCTTTACTATCCATTCCTCAAATTTGATATAATTTAATCTTGTGTAATGAGAATCCCAAACATAACTCCATAATTAAATAGGTTTCTCCTCCCCTTGGCTTTTTTTTGACGTTAAGCCTCAATTCCTCGGGCCACATACCCCTAAAACTTCCATAGAATAAGATTAAATGAATCAATAATGAGTAAAACTTAAAATTAGGGAAATTATTAGGGCACAATTGTTGCAGATAGATGCTCGACAACAACTGTACAAGAGGTTGGTCCTTTCGTTCTTGTCATCAATATTTTTTTGCAAGTTCCTTTGCTTTCCTTGTATTCTCTTGTTCACTTTGTTTAATGGTATCCGCTTTGGTAAAATATGGATCCTTAACCTCCTTAACCTCTCGATTCTGTGGCTGGCAGTTATAAAGACAAGTCGCTTCATAGCTTCTAGAGGGGTCAACAATTCTGTGCGATTGTAAACCCTTCTAGCCCTCAAAATATTCCTTTGTATGGAAGCAACTTTTCTAGGTCCAAGACCAACTATGAATTGCAGAGGAGAAAACATCCATTCATGTGATGCTGATAGGTTTATGTAAACACCAACTTGGTTGGTTATTGTAACCATTACCTGTTCGACAACTTCATACTTGTCATTTGGACTAAGGAAATGTTCCAGTGAATGAAGCTTCAATGATAATATCTCTTTGCTAGGGCCACATAATATTGCAGCCATGGCCAATGGATTTAGAAGATATCGACCAAGAGCCACAACACGCCTCACAATCCCATAAATTTTTCCCTACACATTGAATTCATCATCATAAAACACAAGGTAAAATGAGTCCTAATGGATATTGGTTCTATCATGCAAAATTGTTTTGAGTTGGAGGCTTGAAATATGAATAATTTATCTCATTTTATTTGTTAGTTGCGTATTTTGTTATGGGTTAATAGAAATCTGGGTATTGTATAGAACTTTTAAAGAAAGTAGAATCTAATCAACCACTATATTTCATTTGATGTTATCAAGAATTTTGATTAGTTTTCTTCATAATGTGTATCTTGTATAGTTTATCTTAATATTGTCTTTCTTGTATCCTGTAACAATTTTGGAAGAATTATCATAACTTTCATTTGAACCGTTGGATCTTTCTATAAATTGAAGGATAAGTCTGTAACAATGATATCAAGAGACTGACCAAAGCAATTAGCTTCATTACAAGGTAAGGACAACCTTTCTCATGTTTGTCTTCCTCAAAGTATGGTTGGTGTCTATTAAGTTGTTGTCTTGTAAGGGTGTTTTGAAGATTGAGAAGAGACTTTTGACGGGTATTAATCCTATTGTTGTCAAGTATGCCTGATTGGAATTGAATGTTTCCAAGGTTTATGTGCATTAGAGGGCAAATGATTTTTGAGATTGTCACTTTAATTAAATAATTACTGAAAACTTTGAATTGCTTGCTTGTAAATGAATGCTTTAAATAAAAGGTTACTTTATTATAAGTATGATTTTTTAATTGAGATTACTTTGAAAACACCTGATTAAATTATCTTCAAACAATAGTAGACCAATGCCTTCACCCCTGACATAATGTTGCAATTAGTCTTACTAAATTTAAATTTGATTTGAAAGACCAATAAGAAAGAATTAAGCTTGACATCCAATCCCTCAAACTGATAATCAAACTGAAAGTTACCCAAACTATAATAACATAGGATAGCACATTGAAACAATCTAAATGAATATATTTATCATAGGGAACTAATCAAACAATCAAAAAGATAAATACCATCAGAGATGAAAAACACTTGATCTTTGTATTGAAACAAACATAAGATGATCAACTGATTATATATAGCACAATGTCTTTTCACCAGTTTGGCATTTCCAGAAAATAAACCCTGAGAGTATTGTATATAATTGCATCTCCGAAACTATCTCTCATTTCATCAAAAGATCCTCTCTATATATAGATGAGGATTCAGTTTCAAAATGAAAGGGCATACCCCTTCATTTAGAAATACACTATCTAATATCTTAACTAAAAAAACCAACTAACTAACCCTAAAACAACTACCAACATAACAAACATATTACATAAGACTTTAAAAGACAACAATTTGATCTTCATTGAACTCTTCTTCCACATATTTTGCCTATGACCTAGAAATGGCTTCAGTGTCTTCTGGTTCATAATCTGTCATTTCTTCTTCTAACTCCATCTCCATTAAATTGTCTTTACTATCCATTCCTCAAATTTGATGTAATTTGATCTTGTGCACACAATTCCCAAACATAAGTCCATAATTGAACAGGTTGTTCCTCTGCTTGCCTGTTTCTGACGTTAAGCCTCAATTCCTCAAGCCACATACCCCTAAAACATCCATAGAATAAGATTAAATGCATCAATAATGGGTAAAACTTAAAATTAGGGCAATTATTATCCCTGAGGTTCAAAAAACCCTCATGCAATCTCTCCACCAAATATGGTGTATAATCAAACGGCTTGGGTTCATACATTTGAATGTCTGAAGCTAAAACTTGTTGGTTCCCAAAACCACAAATTGGAAATCAAAGAGGTTTTCCACTTCTCTTAATGACTTCTCAATCAGTCCTGGCCAACAAATGGGAATGTTCACTTGATCAAATTCCCCTGCGCTTAAGGCTTCACTAAACCAGGATGGGTGAACCTTTACTTCAAATCCAAATATGATGATAAGAAGCTTTTGTATAGTGAATTTTAAGACTCAATGATCTCTCAAGATGCCAAATGCTTCTTGAGAACAATCAGATTATATTTTTTACTTATTGAAAACTTTGAATTTCTTACTTGTTAATGGGTTCCCTATATAAAAGGTTATTTTATGTTTAAATTATAAGTATGATTTCTTAATTGGGATTTCTCTTTAAAATACCTGATTAAATTATCTTAAAATCAATAGCAGACCAGTGCCTTTACCCCTTATTGATTTCTTATCAATTCAATTCAATTTTTTTATGTATAACCCTGGAGATAGTCTTATTAAACTTGTTGTTTAAAACAAGACCATCACTTCAAAGGCATCTACATGAATTATAATTCAAATATAATGTTGCAATTAGTCTTATTGAATTTAAGTTTTCTCTGAAAGACCAATAAGACAACGTGAAGTTTGACAACCAATCCTTCAAACTAAAACCTAATTCTATTTATAATAACATGAGATAGCACATTCAAACAATCTAAGTGAATAGATTTATCACATGGAACTAATAAAACAATTGAAAAGATAGATACCATCAGAGATGCAGAACATGTGACTTTTATATTGAAATAAGCACAAGATAATCAGCTGGCTTCAGTACAGCGTAATGTCATTTGCCAGTTTTGGAATTTCCAGAAAACAAACTTCAAAAGAACTTGCATAAAATACGTCTTGAACGGAATGATCATGAATGTCTTCTCATCAAAAGGAGCCCCTATAAATAGATGAGGATTTAGTTCCAAAATGAAAGGGCATACCCTTTCATTTGGAATTAAACTAATTAAGACTTAAACTCCTAACTAAAAACTAACTGACTAAAACTGACTTAACTACTAGACATATTACATAAAAGAATTAAAGATAAGATTTTGAAATATTTGAAAACAATTTAAATCCCCAAGTATCTCACCACATTTTTGAATATGCTCCAAGTACTTTTTTTAATTTTTAGGTGTCTGCATCATGGATCAGGGCCCTGACAACAATCTCCCATGTGATGAGTTGTTCCATCTGTGTAATTATTTCCTTCAAATCAATTCCATTTTATCGGGAAACATTAAGGGTAACACTGAGTAGATTTTGGCATTCTGAAATCCACTTGTCTTTATCCTTGATTTCTCCCCTCTGATCAGTTAGCACTAGGATACCATGCTGAACTATGTCTTTACATTCATCATATTCAGTTTGTAACTCTGCATCAAATTTGCCATGTTTTGCAAGCAACCTTTTGATCTTCTCAATTTATTTAGCATCTGTCCCTTCCAAAGTCTTGTCATGTAGTCTGGTTCCCAATTTGTCCTTTATCCTATTATGTGATATAGCATTGTCCATATTCTTTTGAAAAACAACCCAAAAGTCTTCCAAATATCCTTTCAAATTTTCAAATATTTTATTCAATAGAAAAGAGGCAGTATCAACTCTTACATTCCACATTTGTTTAAGAATTCTCTGATTTTCTTATTGCAACTCTTCACATTTCTTTTTCCATTTCAAATTATTAGGGGAAAGTATAATTGGCACAAATTGTCCACTTCTTCTTGTGGTTTCCTCATACAATCCTTTGTATTGATCTCTTTCCCTTACCGTTCTAATTATTTGTGCTTTGTTAAACTTTGAAATGTCGACTCCAATGTCTGCTGAAACAATGGGATCAATTTCCCCAACTTTCAATTTCATCATATGGCCAAATGCTTTATCCACATCAATAATTTTAGGCCTTTTATTTGGAGGATACAATGCCCATAGCAGTAAGGCTTCCTCATCTTGGTCAAACCTAGATCTAATAAACACATCATTTACTCCTTGAATGTCCAATTTAAAATCCTTTTTGTCAGAGTGTAATAAATTGTAAAAAATAAAAGATGCACTCAAATCCTATCCTGGAAACAAAATTACTCCAACTTCTGCAAGTAATTGCCTCCCTTTTTGGGGAGTCATTGTTATCAACTCTACTTCTATATCCTCCTTTAACCTTTTCAACAACTTTGCCTCATTTTCAGGTGTTATGTGGAATAGATTCCCTCAACCTTTTGCCTTTGAAATTATAGAGAAAAGATTTAAATTCTTTAGATTTAACAAATACATCATTTGCTACAAAAGCATAATGTTCTTCTAACCTTGAATCTGCATGAATCTCCATCTTAGTCACAATTTGCTCATTTTCATTTGGTTCTTCTTCTTATTCCTTTTCCCAATATCTAGAAACAACTTCATGGTCATCTGGTTCACTTTCTGACATCTCTTCTTCTGTCTCCATTTCTATCAACCTTTGTTTCTTTTCTTCCAACTCCCTATTCAAATTATCAATTACCTCTTGTGCTTCTACATCTTCCATATTTATGAAGATGTCTTCTGCTACCAAACTCAAGTGCAAATAACCTCCTAGATTTTGTCTTTTCTTACAGGAGTGGATGTACCCCTCCAAATCATAGTTTTTTCTTGCAAATATGTTCAAACAAATTATACTCCTCCATTAACTTTTTGTCAATTATTTCATATGCCTTTGTAGAAACAATAGTGAAATCTCCAAAACTAAGAGTTCCAGGCAAGAAAACATGCTTATGTTGATCTCCAAAGTGTTTAACATTTAAGACACTTAATTGTCTTACAATCTCCAAATATGCTATTCTACCAGGAACACATTTTGGTAACATGTATGGGCTTCCTTCAAATACATAGATCCTAAAACAAGTAAAGTTTCGGTGCACATACCAATCTCCCCAATTATGATTCACAATTTGCCTATCATCAAAATCTTTAGGCCTTAAAAATATCTTAATCTCATTTGAAATTGATCCATCACAAGGAACTCCGTACATCCTATATAATTGTTTCACTATCCACTCTTCAAATTTTATGTAGTTTGATCTCACATAACGAGAGCCCCAAATAGAAGTCCATAATTGAATTGGTTGTTCCTCCCCTTCCCTATTTCTAGTATTAAGCACTAACTCCTCGGGCCACATACCACTGAAACGTCCATAAAATAATACTAAATGTATTAAAAATGAATAAAAATTGAAATTAGGGCTTTTGTTATCCCTAAGGTTCAGGAAACCCTCAAGTAATTTTTCTACCAAATAAGAGGCATAACCAAATGGTCTGGGCTCATACATTTGGATATCTGAGGCTAAGACTAACATCCAAGTACTCATCAGATTAGGAACTTCAACCCCTCCTAACTTCCCACAAGACATATAGGTATATTGTAGGTAATGTCTGAATAAGTCAATATTGAATGGTGGCCCGTGTTGTTTTGTCAGTATACCTGCCTCCTTCTCATGGATAGATAACTTCCACCCAATATATGTTGTATCCATTCTGAGGTATTCTTTTTCCAAATCTCCGAAAGACAAGGGTTTATCAGGGTTGGGATCCAAGTTAAATACTTCATTCGATGTACCAACAAAATACCTAATAAAGGCATCTCCATTGGGGGCCTGAATATACCTCCCCACAGAATTATAGTTTTTCACTAGGGTTTCTAGCAATTTCACACTTACAAACACATTTGGGACAATCAACTTACCCAAATTGGTCTTCCATGGGTTGCATAGTGGCATTTCCTTGTCTCTTCTCAGGTAGTGAAACATGAAAAATTCGTATACTCTCACTTTGGTCCACACATCTCTAACATTTTTGTATTTATCTTCCAATTGGTCCCTCCTCGACAAATGTTGTTTCGATCTTCTGGACTTAGGGCCTAGTGCTTGCATTTGTTGTATCATATCTTGGTTCAGTCTTTGAATTGAGGCTTCCTCTTCTTTCTTATATTTCTTAGACCTAGATTCAGAGCTTTCTATCACTCTTTTCTTTCCTGTGGAACTCGAAGCCTCCATTTTTGCAATCACAATTTTTTGCTCTAACTCTCAGGAACTCAATTCTCTATTCTACCAATTGCTTTGCTGTGTAAAAATTATGTCAATCAATGTTGATTATATGCCCAATACATCTACATACAACTTTTTAATTATGATCCTCTCATAAATATACCTCATGTGAACCATAAATATACCTGATGCAAGCATTTAATAAAATCTCATTGTTTCAGTTTTAAATTATGATATGAAAACAACTCATAGTCATATGTCTCTTTGATGAAACTTCATCTTTTCCGCCATCAACAAAATCCCTTTCCTTTTAGAAACTTTATCTTTCCTGTCGGGGTAACATAAGTCGATGACACTCCTGCTTTATCGGTATATGTCAACCTGATACTATCGCCGGGCATCGGGGTAACTTCAAATGTGTCATGACGACAAGCATAGTTTTCCTGATGACCTTTTCCTTTGGCATAAATTTTCCCACTACATCATGTTCCATCAGTATAATCTCTGTCGATGATCTTCTGACCAAACACTTCATCGAGTATCGGGGAGACTCAAAATGACACATCTAGACTCCTTTGGCTACGCCGATGATCTTTCTTCATTATAACCTTCGTCGATGCACTTTTATCCTTGGTTGTGTTCATCGAGATAAGTCTTACAGATAGCCTCATCATCTATCAACAAGATAATATTTTTCCTTTGCCACCAATGTATGTTTTGTTGATGACCATAATCGGTATATGTTTCACCAATCTACCTGACTTCCTTAGCTCCTTAACAATGATCGATACAATCATTATGATGTCTGTACATTGTTCATGTTGTCTACTATGTAATTTTTAGCATACGTATCATGTAATTTTTAGCTAACATAAGATAAATGAATTACATATGCAGGAACCTGAACCCCTTTGACGAGGATCCTGCACAGTGTCATGGAAAGATAGGTATAAGTCAATACACCTTATATAAACCATTTATTAATTGCTTGATTTCTCTTTAATAATAAACCAGGTTTTAGCAATAATATTTTGTCAAAACTTTGATTTTTTTTCTTATCAAAACCACATGTTATAGCTCATTCCACCTTCTCAGCCCTCCTATATGCAACAAATCTAATACAATTATCAACACCTGAGGCCCCAGTTGGGCTTATTCAAGTTTTAATCTCAACATCAACTTTGGGGCCGACTTCTTCATTTGATGGAGTGCACGTACCACCAAATAGGTATTTGTCAGATCTGTCTTCCTCGAGCAAGGGAAATTCAGGAAGAGGAGATGAAAGTGAGACATGTAGTGCTTCTGAAAGAGGGAGATCAACTAGAGGTCAAAATATTAGGAGAAAATTCAATAAACGCATGTAAATTTTTCTTGCTCAAGGGGGGTCATGTTCTTATGATGATGAGAGAATAGGCGACATTGAGGTGCCCTTGAGGTACAAACACATACAAAAATAATGGGTACCCAAGGAACTTCCTCCAATAAAAACTGATTTTTGTGTTAACGAGAGGATATATCACAAAACACCATCGTCATTACATGGTTTGGGCCTACTTTCCATGGATGACATAAAGGTCTATTACAACAAAGTTGCTGAATTGGAGTATGTCAGACCTTGTTACAATTATAAAAATTGGATACAAATTGTTCGATATAAAAAAAAAGTATGCGTAGGCATGCACTCTCAATGAATTATATACAACAAAAAGGTAATGATCAAAGTAAAAGAGTGGCTATGTACATCGATGAAAAGCCAAAAGCAACACGAAATATTGCAGGTTTTATAAATAGTGGACGACCTAGGTCAACTAATAAGCAACCCAATTGTATATTTGAGGCGCGCGAGGGAAATTGTGTATTTGTATGTGCGACAAAATCAATAAGTGTAGGGGAAGAGCTGATAATCGATTACAATTTGAATCACATAGATACAAACAAAGTTACTATCATGGGGGTGGCATATACTATATACCATTTAAACCAACCTTCAATTAATGACTCCAATATACCATTTTATTATTAAGTTTTTTTGCTAAGTCTATTGGTTTCATTTCGCTAATGTTTTTTCTTTATATTTAATCTTTTTCATAGAGCGACATTCATTTGACACATAACACAAACATGGATGTATCTCCCAGCCATTCTACCCAGTAGGTAAACCTCATTGTAATTGTACAAATTAGGTAGAAGCAAAATGTTATATTATTATGTTCTTTTCTCGAGGGTTTTCGAGTAATTTTGATAATGTTACTAATATTCTTGTCACAAACGAATGTTCAGGGAAAGGCACCTGCATTACCTAATAACAATACAACGGTGGACTCACTATTATGTTCTGATGACATCACATATTCCACAGACCCTGTCGCAATGATGAGAAAGATAAAAAAAAAAGTTAATAGATAAATTATTGCTTTGGCATACCAAGTCCCTCAAATTGATGCAATAAAAGAGAGGTTGCAACAATTGATGCAGAGAGCACAAAACTTGCAAGTAAGAAGTAATGAAATCTTTAATTATAACATAAGTTCAAAAATGGTTTATATTTTATACTCTTTTAGGTCAGGAACTAAAATATGTACGTGTTATTTTTATAGGAAATATTGCGTCCTCATCAAGCTGGTGGCCATGATCAGGGTACTCCAAGTAGTTTACATGATGACCATGTTCCATACATTAAAAATACTTTGATGCTCTGATATATCTTTTATGTGTTCGCAAGCTCCTTGTTGTTATCAAACATGTGACTTCCCTGCACATTTTATAATTGTTGCAGAACATCCATACTATAACTCGTCAACTAGGGATAACCTTCCACTCAAGGTCATTTGACTCACACACCATTTGACTCTATTTTTTATGCCTCCATACATAGAACAATACATTCATACATCCTTCAAGGTCTCACAACACCCAGGTTGCCAAGTCACAATTCATTGACTCAAACATACCAATTAGGACAATCATTATCTAAGACTCCATACCCTCACTTTGGAAATCTCAATCACTCCCAATGGAATTCAACATTACTCCTAGGGTTTAATTAGACCCCCACATACCAACACATTACTTGGTTTGCACATTAGAGATAATATTCTCACTATTTTCATAAGTTGATAGTCTATGTAAAGTTTAGGACAACCACAAAGGAATTAGGCAATCACTTGTCATAAACACCCAATATTGACTCAAGACACTCAACCCTCCTTCCAAACATACACCACACACCGAGGTTTCCATCCATACTATCTTCCAAGACTATTTTTCATTCAACCTTCACATGTCAAAAGCTTTTTATCATTGTTTTCAAGTTTGTTGTCATGAGGCAATACAAGAGGACAGTCATGTCACATCTTTGGTTCAAGGTCTTTTAAGGCTTCAAAAATCCTTTGAAATATTTTTGATGACACCCTACACACCTTATTAAACCCCCAAAAACAAACCAACACTCATTCATATGTACTTTTGCACCAAACCCTCACAAATCTACCTTTTCACGGTCCTTCTTGGACTGAGACAGCCAAAATAGTCACAAAAGTCTTCAAATCACATGCCAAACTTGAAGTGAAAACACTGCAAACTTGATTAAATTCAAGTACACAATATAATACAGATTTATGCCCATTTGTGGGCTTATTTGGCAAAGAAAATAAAAGATATTACATTTTGAGTGCTTGTTGCAGCCCTGGGTAGGGTTTGGACAATTTTCACCAAAATGACTATAACTTTTCAAAAACAGATCCAAAATTAATGAAACCAAAAGGAAATGAAATTATATTCATGCCACTTTAATCTCCAACTAGTTTCCAAATCCAATTAATGCATTTGATGGTGGAAAACATGTGGATAATAGACTGCAATATTCAGAAAACTGAGAAAGAGTGCAGGGAATTCAAAAGTGTTTATTATTCAAAGGCTCTAAAATCAATTGTTCTACTTTAAAAAATTGGTCTTAGTTCCTCATTGTGCTCTTGGTGTTCCTGCACCACTGTGTTATTTCTCATATATTTAATGTTTTGGATATTTAATGCATTATTCTTCAGGTGATGTCCATGTTCCTATGCAAACGTCGCCTCATCAGATCCCATCAACCCCACCTATATTGCCAACTGCAATGTCGACAACATGCAACATGCAGACATCCAGTAGTGTACATCATACTGACCCTGAAGTTGGTAGATCCCTCTTTTTCTCTATTTTTTTATGTGTTTATTTCCCTTGAAGTGTTCTTTCTTGGGGGCATTTCATAGTGGATTAATTTTTTGTAGCAAGACATGCACATGAGGATGCAGAGGCCACTAGTGGTGATACCATAACAACTTTTCCTAGATATTCCCATATTGCTAGTACGGGAACGTTGCCAGTCACATTTGTGGTGACCGAAGATTTTCTTCCCATAAAGATAGAGAAGGTTCCATGTACTTTAAAATTATTATGCTATATAGAGTAATTGTAATTTACTTATTGATAACTCATTTTGGACTAATCATCCCATGATTTGTTTGCAAGAAATGATATTTTTTTATAAAAATCTTAATTAAATTACATTGGAGATATTCGGGCCCACCATACGTAAATGTTGGAATGAGCAAGAAAAAAAGTTAAAAGATGAGCTCATAAACTGTTTGGTTGGGTTGTTCAGAAATGACACATTCGAGAAAAGCAAGGTCCTTGACCAAGAACATCTAAAGTATGTGAGGGACTAGTATAGGACACATTTAGAGAAGAACAAAAAGTATGAGCGTCCCCCCATGATTCTAGAGAGGGAGTGGAAAGACCTAATTTTGGATGCAAAGGAGAGAGTTGAAAAGAAAAAAGGAAATACACCACGAGGCAGAAGAAGGTATGTGATACTGTAATGTCCCTTTAAGTTAACACTTAGGAAATAGGGACAAATAACTCAAAAAACCAATTAAGAGAGACTTCCTCAAAATCTTACGTAGGAGTAAGAATGACAATCTATGATACCTTGAATGTTTATATTATATATTTGATGATAATATCACTGTTATCTATAATATGATAATTGGATTGATATGATTGCACAATTATGAATACATTGTTATGTCTGTTATGACGATACGAGTGTGCAATTTAGGAATGTCTTGTAATGTCTGATTCTTCAATATCTATATGCAACTCAAAAAGGGTATCACTTATAGCAATGAGTTTCTATGTTTGATCTATATATTATAATGCAACAATAATGGTGATGTTGTTTTTGATCTTGACAATATGCTCTTACAATACTGGTGTTGTCTTTGATTATTACCTTATATGAATGCAACTGTATTATGCCAAGAGACTGTTGTTGTATGAATAAATCCAATGAAGGATATGAATAACAAATAAAATATTTGTAATGATCCTCAATTGAGAGAGATTCATTTCCTACTTATATCTTGAAAATTGATAGAATGCCTACAAGAGACACGTCTTTTGTCTCTTCATAACAATTGGTTTGTCATCCAAGGAATACTGATTAGTGTTCTTATCATAATCGTTGTATAACTATCTCTAACATAAAAAAACTCCTTTCTTTTTTAATCCATCTTGGATAACCATTTGATGATGTATCTTGTCCTTAAATCGATATTACTTACTAATATAAATCATTGTGTTCTCATTATATCAATGCTCGTCTCACTTTGTCATACTCGATCTGCGTATTATCTCCTACTTGATATCTTTAATGATTAATTGATATATTCATTTCTAACCATAATATATCTATAGCTTCTTCAATCTTGATCAAGGCGATCAAACCCTTCATTGTAGTTGATTCTTATTATATGTTTAATGCTTTATGATTGATTTTTCTCTTATCATTATAAATTATTTGTGACTTCCAATATGATCGATGATTGCAATGTCCCCCATCTTTCCTTTAAATCGACAGCTCCTTCTATGGACCTCCTCCATGCTTAGGTCTACAATGGGGACATGACAGTTTCCCCCTCTTGAGTTTGCTTGTCCTCAAGAAATTCTTGTTTGTCTTGTTTTGTGGATGAACCTGTATATAGATTAGTAGCACCAAACATATAATCATATAAATTAAAGTAATGATAAATGTTAGTAAATTTTTCTACTTATTTTTCATTGTATCTATGGAAACTTAGAGGGGCTGGCTTCCTTGAGCCGTTATGCCCCATTGGAGAGAGACTGGCTTCCTTGAGCCATCTCTTGTCCAACCTGGGAGGGACTAGCTTTCTTTGAGCTATTGCCTAACTTGAGAGGGACTGACTTCCTTAAGCCATTCTATCTACTTGAGGGAGACTGGCTTCCTTGAACCATCTCTATCGAACTTGGGAGGAATTGGCTTCCTTGAGCCCATTAACCCAATCTTAAGAGGAACCGCCTTCTTTGTGCCATAATTCCTCTACATTTATTTATGCTTGGAAGTAATGGGGGCTTCCCTTAAGCCATTTCTACACCAAGCCTAAGAGACTTACTTGCTCTGCTTGGTGGCTTAGGTCAACCTTTATGCCATTCTCATTCCCTTAAGTTAGTTGACTTTATATTAGTCTCTATTTATACTTGGAAGGAATGGGGACTTATCTTGAGCCATTTCTACACCAAGCGTAAGAGACTTGCTTGCTCTGCTTGGCGGCTCAGGCCAGCCTTTGTGCCATTCTCATCCCCTTCTTCAGAGGGAGGGAGAGTCTATCGGACCCATTTCTACACCAAACCTAAGAGAGGTTGCTCTCTACAACCTTCTTACTCCACTTGGCGGTCCTTATTTTCTTTTCACATCCTGAGTCCCCTACGTATTTTTCGAAGAATTGGGGTCTTTATGAGTCATTCCTACACCAAGCATCTACTTGGTGGCCCTTCCTATCCTGACCACCATTCTCACTTCCCTCTTTTGGTCGATTGGAACCAAATTGCTTACTCTTTAAGGTAATGTTTGTTGGTATTATGGATGTGTTGCATTAGTTTTGTCATTGATGTCAACACTTATCCTTTTGGAGGTCTACATTGTTGATTTAGCATTATGGTTATATTGGTTTACTGTTGAACTGACACATTGTGTTCATTGGCAAGTTCAGTGACTTATGCACAGTCATCAGTATATTGTTCACCGACAGGTTATATGGTTCACCGGTACTGATGATGACTTGTTATCATCTGAAGATCACTTGATTATGTCGAAGACATGGTTTGTATACTTGGTTTTGGTGTTTTGGTTATTGGTCTAATCGGGTTGACATACTTGTTGTTACTGACAGATTGGTCTAGGTTATGGAGTGGTATGCTTTATCTATTCCAGATCAACACGACACATTATGGAGATGATTTATTGATTGAATATTGTTGTGAATGTATTGAGACGATATGATGCATCGGATCAAGACTTATTTGTAATTGATTTTAATTGTAATATTCTTAGTGAGCCGACATAGACGTTTGGTCTTAGGTTCTGTATATATATGTAAGATCTCATTTGTGAGATGACAGAATAGGATATGTTTAAGGTATGGTATTGTAACATGGTATGTTCGAATATTGAAGATCATATGAGCAAACCATAGAGAAGGTTCAAGGAAGGTTTGAAGGCGTTTATCAGAGCTTAACCGGTACTGAATCCAACATTGGAGATGCTATTTTGAGTAGTACATTATTCTAGGATTTAACCATCCTACTGTATTCATTGTGACTCCCATTTGAGCAGTGTGCTCTAGGCGGTTGGCCTTTCTGCATGTGCAGACCCCATTTGTATACACATACTATCTGTAGTAGTATCATTTGATTGTGGGTAAGGTTTCCCACCATGTTTTTTCCCCTTATATGGTTTCCATGTCAAAATCTTTGTGTTATGTGTTGTGGATGTTGTTTCTCTTTCTATTTTATGCATTAAGTTTTACCGGTATTGATATTAACTGCTAATCTGTTAATCGACAATAAGTTTGGTTTACCAGTATCAAGTATCAAGTTTGATTGTTATAATTGGGTTGAAATTCATTGACAATTGATTCACCCCCCTCCCCCCCCCCCCTCAGTTTCCCTTCCGGTTCCTAACAATTGGTATCAGAGATAAGTCCTCTTTTTGCAGAAACCTAACAACTTGAGGAGATCCTATGGCAACAAACATTTTCAGGAAGGACAGTCCTAAACTTGATGGAACTAACTATGGCATATGGAAGATCAGAATGGAGACACATTTGAATTGCATTGGAAGAGACATATGGGAAGTTACAAAGAATGGCTATGTTGGTCCTACTCTGAATCAACCTAATCCACCAACATTGGGTAAAGATCAAGAAAACGATTGCAAAGCAAGAGAAGCACTTTTGAGCGCATTATCAGATCAACAAATCATGAGATTATCAGACCGATCTACTACTAAAGCTATTTGGGATAAATTAGAGACATTGAATGAAGGAGATACCATTTTCAAAATTGTAAAACTAGAATGTTACCGGGTCAGGTATGAAAATTTGAAAATGGAAGAAGATGAAAGAATTTATGCTTTTATGGAAAGAGTTAATGAAATTGTTTTAGGAATACAATGTTGTGGAGGATCCTTAAGTGAAGATGAAATTGTTTCTAAATTTTTAGGAGATTTGCCACCAACTTACAAAATGAAAGTAACTTCTATTAATGAGTTGAGAACAATGCCTAATATATCAGTATCTAGAGATACCTTGGTTGGAAAACTTTCAGCATTTGAGCTTGAGGAATTTGGTCCTGTTACTACAATTAAGACATATTTAGCCTTCAGAGCATCATCATCTACAAAATCATCATCACCATCTGACAAATCTGATTGGAAAGCATTGTATGCAAAAGAACTTGAAGATGTCAAAAGGGAAAATGAAGAACTGGAAGAACTTGAAGCACTATTTGCATGGAAAATGCCTAAAGGTCCAGTTGGAAGTAAGTATGAAGGTAAAGAACCATTTAAATGTTTTAATTGCAATAAAGATGGTCATATAGCATCTAGATATCCTGATAGACATGCAAGATTGAGAGTGGAAGCTAAAAGAACATACAAACCTAACCCTGAATATCAGAGATACAAATTTAAGAAAAACAAAGATAAATCTTGTTACTATGCTGATGAAGGAGTTATAGATGACTCTGATGAAGAACTGACAGATAATGGATGGGCTTTTGTTGCAATAAAAGAAGATAAACCGACACCTACTGTTCCATCGGTAGAGCAGGCTCTGGTAGCTAAAATTGAAGAAAAAGATGAATGGATCATTGATAGTGGATGTTCACATCATATGACTAGTAATAAATGTAAATTCTTATCTTTTCAGGAATATAATGGAGGTCTAGTAAGATTTGGCGATGATAAATATTTTTTAATCAAAGGACAAGGCACTATATCTTTGGATGGTAAGCACAATACTGGCAATGTTTATTATGTTGAAGGTTTGAAGCATAATCATTTGAGTGTTGGTCAATTAGTTGAAAAGGGATTTCAATTACAATTCAAGAATGGTAAATGCAAAATCATGAACATAACTGGATTGGAGATTGCAACTGGTAATCAGACTAAAGGTAATATCTTTCATTTGAATAATAGTGATAAGACATGCTTGATTGCACATATTGATGAAAGTTGGTTATGGCATAAGAGACTTTGTCAAGTGAATTTTGATTGCATTGTAAAGATCAGTTCAACTAAGGCAATAAGGGATTTACCTAAGATTGTGAAACCTCATAATACGGTATGTAAGGAATGTCAAATGGGAAAGCAAGTTAGAACAACTTTTAAGAGTATTTTTGAGAAATCCAATAATGTTATTGATTTAATTCATACTGACTTGTGTGGTCCGGCAAGAACAAGAAGTCTACAGGGAGATAGATACTTTATGCTAATTATTGATGATTATTCTAGAATGTGTTGGGTTACTTTTCTCAGGGAGGAATCAGAAGCTTTTGGAAAATTCAAGTTATACAAGGCAATGGTAGAGAATGAAATTGGTAAGAAAATTAAATGTTTGAGATCTGATTAAGGAGGATAATTTACATCTAAGAAATTTAATACATTCTGTGAAGTGAATGGAATCAAAAGACAACTATCAGCACCCCAGACACCTCAGCAAAATGGAATTGTTGAATGGAAGAACATAACTATTCTTGAAATAGCTAGAAGCATGATATTGGAAGCAAATATACCTCATGTTTACTGAAGAGAAGTAGTAAATACAACGGTCTACAATTTCAAAAGAGTTCACATCAAAGGTGAAACTGGTAAGACCCCTTATGAACTATGGTTTGGTAATACTCCTACTCTTAAATACTTCATAATATTTGGAAGTAAATGCTATATTAGGAGAGATGAGTATGTTGGTAAATTTGATCCTAGAAGTGATGAAGGAATATTTCTTGGTTATTCATCTGAGAGCAAGGCATATAGATGTTTTAATAAAAGATTGCAGAAGATCATTGAAAGTGATAATGTGAAGATAGATGAACACTTTAGAGGAAATTCAAGGTCTGTAGATTTTGAATCGACAGTTGAGATGATCATAAATGAACCAATACATAGTGCACTGGTACAAAATGTGGATCCAGTCACACCGGCATCATCAGAGAATTCCACAGTGACTGAAGAACAACAACATGTGAATAAACCCAGGTATGTAAGACTGAATCACTTAGAAAATCAGATAATTGGGAATAAGTATCAAGGTGTTATGAATAGAGGAAGACTAGCAAATGAAGAGGTATGCTTAATTTCTCAAATTGAACCAACATCTGTTATTGAAGCATGTCAAGATGAACATTGGATAAAAGAAATGGAAGATGAATTAGAATTGTATATGGTGAAAATGGATAACAATAATAACGATATTGAAAGGCTAAATGAATTCAACCACAAAACCTTAGCCTAACAACTACAAAGATCCACCATAACATATGAAGATTACCTAAGACAATGAAAATCAAATGAAATCACAAAGATTATACCATCACATGTCCAATAGGGTTTGGATCTCCATTCTTCCTATCTCCATTGATCTTGCTTGATATATTTGCTCTCAGATTTTATGTGTGCACAAGAGCTCAACAAAGAACAGAATGTGGTTGCAAGTAGGATCACCTATGTTCAAAAGCGTAGTGTAGTTAAGTAGTCAACGGGGGGGGGGGTTTGATAATGAAGGAAGCATCTCCTTATATAAAAGACACTATATGAAATGGAGGGATAAGATTGAGAGGTGTAAAAGGAGGTCGGCTATGATTAGAGGGTAGGTAAAAGAAATAATAAAATAATGAAAGGGGTAGGTAGTGTATGAATTAAGAGATGAATGACATGTGTCATGGGTAGAAAAGGTTAATGAATTAATTAAATAAATAAAGATTTATTTAATTAATAGAAATGGGATAATTAAATAAATAAGATATTTATTTAATTTAGAAAAAGGAAAATTTAAATAAATAAATGTATTTATCTAAATGAGAAATAAGGCTAGAAGAGGATAAATGAATTAATTAAATAAATAAGGATTTATTTAATTAATAGATGAATTAGGCTAAAGTAATTAAGTAAATAAAGATATTTATTTAATTAGATTGGACAGTTTTAGGTGTCTACATTTTGCCCCTCTTTGAGACAATGCAGCTTGTCGCGTTGTTTCAAAGAAGATAATATGAACTGATACAAAGTTGCCCCAAGATGGGAATGATATGCCCCCTCGAGAGATTGGATGAAAAAATGTCTGAAAAGATCGCAGACAATCTCTCGATAAGAAAGACGGGATAGAATGGACTGACCAGATAAAGTGACAGAGTCATGGGATAATGAAGACTGACTCGGGAAACAAGGGCTAGGGTAGTCTATAAGATAGACCACGAGGGAAATACATCCTCATTGTCATCTACACCTCTAAGAGATTAGAGTGTAGAGAGAGAAAAGAGCAGTAGTAGTCAACAGTGATGGCTTTGGTTCACAGAGTCGAGCGCATTCGCCGATTCCAGAGGCCAGCAGAGGCAGGAGAGCCAGTAAGTACCACAAAACCTCCTTGTACTTTGATGCATTTATTGTTGTCATTAATGCATGCTAGGTAATGTAATAAATGCGTTTTTATGTCTAGAAAGCGTGTTTGTGTCCAAAAATGTGAATTTGTGTCTTCTAGGTCAAATCGGTAGTTCTGTGATGAACATATACTGTTGATTGGATAAGCTGCTGAGAGGATACACTCAAGCAGGTCCTCTAGGGAAAACTAGGATAGCAAATAGGGCTAGGATTGACAATTCTGTGATAGAACATACGTTGCCAATTAGGAAACTACTCAAGAGGATTCACTCAAGCATAGGCCCTAGGATAAGATAGATCGAGGCACTTTGTGATGAACAAGGAGTACTAAAAAGAGCAACACTTTGTGATGAACAGGGAGTGCAAATATGAGCAGCACATTGTGATGAACAGGGAGTGCCAAACACGTAGTACTTTGTGATGAACAGGGAGTACCACTAGGATAGAAGCAACACTTTGTGATGAACAATGAGTGTCACTAGGATTGAGATGATTGATTTGTGTGACTGCAGGAGTATTTGCCTATGCTAGAGTCATGGGAGAGATTCCCATTGACTCAGAGGTTGTGACCTGAGTTGACAGCCGAGGACCGAGGTGCGATTGAGGCTATGGGATTGAGACATATTCTGTATGTGCCTGAGTTTCGGGCGAACATGGGATTGCTGACTGCACTAGCGGAGAGGTGGCACTCTGTGACTTGCACTTTTCATTTGCCAATGGGGGAGATGACAGTCACCCTGGAGGATGTATACAAGATTCTGTGGATATCGATCGATGGGGAGCTAATTCCGTACGATCGAGATGGAGATAGGGAGGCCCTGAGATGAGTGTTTCAGGATCCAGGACTAGAGATGAGGGCTAGACACATGGCATGGGACACGATGACATAGACAGGATTAGCACCACCAGTAGTATTGGCAGGAGTGGTCAATGGGGTCCTCTGTCTGGATAGGGCAACATGAGGATTGGCTGCAGGATCGGGGAGGAGGAGGAGAGGAGGAGGATGAGACAACTAGGCTCAGGAGACAGAGGGGATAGGCGAGATGATCATGGGGTGGGTTCTTCCAAGGCTCAGACTCCATCGAGGCTAGCCAGCTCCGAGGGAGGGAGTTCATCGTAGCCGTAGAGGGCTCCCTATGTATCAATTTTGTACCATTTTGTATGATGATGTAGACACCTTCGGGTGATTTTGTAGCCATATGATTTTGACATCATTGTATCATGACACTTTATATATATATATGAGATGATTCATCTTTGCGGTAACTATATGCATGTGTACCTATGTGATGAGATGTTTCATGATGTATGTTTATGATATGGATGCAAATATGTATATGATGCAATGCAATATATTTTTTTGTTCTTTTATGTTTTATATGTGTATGCATGATGCAAATGTGAATGTATGTAATGCAGATGAATATGATAATGCAAATGTAAATTGTGCTAACAGGTGTTGTGTGCAGGATGTGATGCAGTTGTGATATCTATATGTATGTATGAAATGCTTATATGTGGTAATGCAGGTGCAACTACATGAAATGCAAATGTTTTTGGTGTGTCATTATACTCAGTCATGTGATAGCAAGATACGTGGACTCAGGAAGGATGATGGAAGTCAATCAAGAAAGGGGGATGAAAGATAGAAGATATGAAAGTGAAAGAGCTTCTTGTGCGTTATCATCATTGAGCTTTATTATGGCAAGTAGGTTATGACAATCGAGGCATATGTTCGACCCAGAAAGTCATTGTACCTATTTTCATAGAGATAAGATAGTCACAAACAAGGAATGCCCCAGTTCACACTAGACTCACAATGTCCTCATATCCCTGGACAAGTCATAGCATTACTAAGAGACAATCCACAGACAACAAATACAAATAGGTGACGATACCCCATCCTCGCCTTTCTAGTCAAAGACATCCTGGAGATAGAATCTCTAGTCAGAGACATCCTGAAAAAGCTAAAAGACATGTCACCAAAAGATAAAATCAAAAGAAAACCAAGACTCGACACCAACATCCACTGTAGTCCTCAAGTTTAGTGTCTCTTGTCACTTGTATAAGTCTTATTTGATTGTGGTCACAATGTTTACTTTCACAAAAAGGATAGATAGCACTGAATCATAATGTTGTCTGAGTCTGTTGAAAGATTTGATTTTGTTGAAGCCCATTGTTGCTACCGTCTCATCTAAAACTGACTGAATCCATGAAACTGATACTTTATTGTGGAGAAGACAAAACTTTATTGCGGATTGGCGATGCAGATGCTGCTTTATTGCGAATTGTGCGTGGATAAACTGAAGAAAGCTGTAAGAAACTGTACTCCTTGAAACATGTAGTTCCACACCCATCACTAGACGTAGGATTTTCCTTAGCCACAGATAGGAGCTGATTTATTATGGATGGAAAAGAGTGAAAAGGGAGGTTTATTATGAATGGCGAACCAATCTTGGGTAGATCAATAACAAGCCATGATGGGAATGTGTAAGTTTATTATGAACGAATAGGTTGTGAGTGTGTGCAAAGTGAAAGGATGAAAGAGAATCCTGAAGGAGGGAGGAGCAATGTCTCTACACATGGCGTTGGTGACCCAGTTTTCACCATGGCACTTTCCCAGGGCGCCACCGAAGTGGTTTTCACCATTGGACGAAATTATTTCTCTTTACTTTTTTCGATTTTTTCAATATTTTTTGTCTCACAAGGCGCCTGTTTGCCAGGTTTTCACCAAGTAACGATTTTTTTTTGTTTTATAATTTTTTTCGTATTTTTGAATTTGATTTTTTTTGTATTTTTGAAATTTTTGATTTTTTTGTATTTTTGAAATTTTTGATTTTTTTGTATTTTTTGAATTAGGATATTCCAAAGAGCTATGTGTAGAACCTGCGAAGGTGCATGTTGTTGATAGAATCCTCCAAAGG
Organism: Cryptomeria japonica; assembly: GCF_030272615.1. NCBI lineage: Eukaryota > Viridiplantae > Streptophyta > Pinopsida > Cupressales > Cupressaceae > Cryptomeria > Cryptomeria japonica. The sequence continues at coordinate 145,312,407 of NC_081406.1, forward strand.
TTCACCTTCTCTAGTTGAGAGCTGATATACCCTAGATCCATATGCTGTTGTAATGATGTAAGGACCAAGCCAATTTGGTTCGAACTTGCCCTTCTTCTCTCTGTCTTGCTGATTTTTGGGATTGTCCTTGAGAACTAAGTCACCCACCTCAAATGTATGAGGCTTAACCTTATGATTGTAGTTGCGTCATTCCTTGACTGAATGATGTGTAGCTCGAGTGACTATCTTCCTTGATGAAGGAACTGAGATAGAATTACTAGTGTGTTGACTACACAGGCTTGTATGCGTGTCACCTGAAGAAGTTTGAGCATCCCTGATAACAAAGTCCTTCGAGGAAGTTCCATTAAAGGTCCATGATGTATCGCCAAAAGGGGATGGATGTGTGGAACAAGTAGATGAGTGATGAAGGCTTATGATTGTGAAAAGAAGTGAAAGTAGGATAGCATGATGGAGACTTAGGATCAACAAGTATGTTTTTTGACTTAAAATTGTAGAACTTTTGCCCCTAGTTATTTTGATATTAGGGGAGATCAACTCTTGCTCTTTTTGTTTGATAGGATTTTTATCCTTGACCTTGATTTTTGCCGAGTCCAATAGCTTTTGATTTTGATTTGGACTAAAGGACTTTTCTTTAGTTTTGACTTTTAGTTTTTTCTTTTCAATGCTTGATTTTTCATCCCCAATGAGTAAGGACTTTTGTAATTCTTGTTGATCCAAGTCTGGGAGAGGATTGAAAATGGAATGAGTGGATGATATGGTAAGGCCATGTGAGTTCTCAAGAGGGTTGGTGATATACTCAATAGATTCTTCACTGGAACCACTCTTAGGACTATTGATATCAAGATATGCTTGCACCACTAGAGGAGATTTGCATTTAGACTTAGTAGCCACAACACTAGGTGGTTCACACCCAATTCCTTGCAAATTGTTTATAGATTGTTCCTGTTGACTGAATGTCTTAGGAGATAGTGGGATTTGATCAACATGAAAGATATACTCACCACATCCCATGTCTTTAATCTTGAACTTGTCTTTGAGCTCTACTTGTTTGGATGTAGAAGCTTTCAATGATTCTGGATCAACATATGCTGATGAAGGAATAGCTTCTCAATTGACTGGTATTGTTATTTCTGATCTAGGTCGCAGATTGTTGCAATATATGAATGGATTTGGGTTAGCTTTGACGGTCACTTCAACTCCATTGTAAGGAAACTTGATACATCAATGATATGTAGATGGGATTGCGCTCATCTCATGAATCCATGGACGTCATAGCAATATGTTGTATGTGAGATCTAGGTCTAGGACTTGACAAACCACATCCTTTGTAACTCACCCAACTCTGAGAGATAAGGTGACTATGCCCTTGGATGAACGCTCTTCATCATCATATGCCTTGATGGTAATTTTGTTCATAGAATTCACAAATTTATCAGAATATCCCAATTGTTTAATAGTGCTCAATGTACAAATGTTTAGACCTGCTCCTCCATCTATTAGGACTCATTTTATTCGATGTTTGTGTATGAAGGCTTCAATGTGTAAAGGTGAATTATGTGGCTGACTCACAAAGGCGTCATCGGCTTCTATGAATGTAAGGGAGTGTGGAATGGAAAGGTATCCCACCATGGCTTGAAACTGGTCCACGTTCAAATCAGTAGGAACATCAGTTTCTCTCAAGATTTTGTCCAGAATGGATTTATGTGCGGGGGATATGCGCAAGAGTTCAAGTATGGAGATGAGTGCGGGTGTCTTCCCTAACTGTTCTACAAGGTCATACTCAGGTTTGGTTGATGAGGAAGTGGTGTTCTTGGCTAGAGCACCTTGCAAAGTGATTTTACCTCGACGGGTTGTAACATGACATTCAGAGGTAGGTTCGGAAGAAGATCCAACGCCTTTTAAGACAATCTTGGGTCTCTAGGTAGAATTCTCAGGGTTTTTGTCCTTGATGATAATGGTAGAGATGTAATTGTCCATCAAGATGTGATTGATAGTTGAATCATAGTTGTAGGATGCTCTGGTATAGTTGGTTTGATCATTTGTGGCTTTAGCTTTTCCCTTGTCATGTTTTGGGAATGGTTCCTTGAACATATCATGTTCTTGATTGGATGAGTGTCCTTCAATCTCAATGTCACCTCTATCAATAAGATCTTGTATGATGTTCTTTAGTCGATGGCAATTTCCTAACTTATGACCCTTGCTCTTATGAAATTCACAATACTCATCGTCATTCCACCAATTTGGTTTAACCTTTGGCTCATATGGAGGAAAATCTGGAATTGTTATTATTTTGTTTGCCACTCGCTTTTTGAAAACTGACTCTAGTGGTTCTCCCAATGGAGTGTACTTCCTTCGTGATTTAGAAGTTGTTTGAGTATTCACCTGATTTGATCTGGAAAAAATGAATTTGGGTCGCACTGTATTGGCATCAACAACACCATCATTGACTGTGTTCTTGTTTTTATTCCAAAATCTTGGCTTGTATTTTCCTTTAAAGTCATCTTTGTTTTCCTTGAATATCTTAATGACTCCTTGTTCAATTAGGACCTTCTCTGTTGCTAAGCCTTTTTCAATGACGTCCTTGAAGGTGGACAAACAAGCTTTCCTTAAGTCATAACCAATCTCTTTCTTAACATTTTGGGTGAACATTTCTACCATTTGTTTTTGTGGGATTTCACAAGAGCATCTACTGGCTAGATTCCTCCATCTTTGTAAAAATGATGCAAAAGACTCTCCCTCTTTTTGCTTGGTGTTGCACAAAGTAGTGACTGATATGTCTGTCTCTATGTTGTATGAGAAATGTTGGATAAATGCCTCTGCTAAGTCACCCCATGACTTAATACCATGTGGAAGTTGGGAGAACCATTCCATAGCTTGATCACCTAGGCTTTGTGGGAATAATCTCATCAAATATGTCTCTTCTGAAGCTACCTCAATGCAAGCTATGAAAAACTGTCATATTGGTGCCTTAGGATCCCCTTTTCCTCTATATTTATCAAACTTAGGTGTCACAAAGTATGTAGGAAAAGGAGGCATTGGAATGCTCTTGTCAAATGGATAAGGACATATGTCTCTCATTGTGTATGTTGGCTTCGGTGTATTTATGTCCTCCATTTTCTTTTGTAAGTCCCTGATTTGTTGTTCCAAATTGCTCTTAGGTGGAGATCGACTTCTTGGACCATACCCCATGCTTGAGGCACCAATTGGAGGAGGATCATGTTGCATATATGGATGATATTGATCATACACATGTTCATATGGAGGAGGTCTATAATGATGCTGTGTATATGGACCACTTGGTATAGATTCATGTTGAGGAACGAAATATCTGCTTTGTCCATGTATACCATACTCTACAGACATGTCATGAGTTTGTTCTAGTGTGTTGTCCCCAAATTTGACACGGGGTTTCCTTGTGTCCAAATTTTGAGCATGCCTTTGAATATCCAATTGCTTTGGTGGTTGATCCTTAGCATTGGTATGTGATTGAGCATATTTTTCTACATAAGACTTCCATAATGGTCCGCGAAGGTGAGTATCATATGCTTGGCCATGTGTATGTGGGACCTCTGGTTTTTGAAACAAAGATGATGGTGATTCAGGCACAAGATATGGTCTTCTATTGCCTCCACTATTAGGCCTCCTTTGATCCATGTTGGAGTGAGGTTGTTGCAAAGGTAAATTTTCCATTATTTGAGACATGTCAAAATCATGAGGTATCTTGGCTCCACTTTGTGCCATCATTTGTAAGAAGTATTGTCTATCCCTCCTCATTATTTCCTCAACCAATCGATTGAAACGGGGATCCATAATGGATTCTTCCACATCTGCTGAATGTACTGAAAAGTTGTCCATATCATCATTGTGTGTATCATTGTTGTTTGTAGTGTCCATGTTCTCAACATTTGGAATGTTTCTATAGGCATCCATGTCAGGTAATGTAGTATGATCAGAATTGAAAAAGATATCATTGTCATACTCATAAGAACTCATGTTTGCGGACTCTTGAGCCTCTTTAGTTTCTCTCCTAGATTTTTGAAGACGGTTTTCAACCATGAACTAGGTATTGACCGAGATGTGTGAGACTAGATGAAAATGGAAAAATTATGGAAGACCAAGGGTTGGATGGAATGTAAATAAATCTGAAGTGTACTTGCAATGTCCAAAGTGTAAGACCAAGTATGTATGTAGTAGAGTAGGTGTGACTTCCAAAGAGAGGATAGTTTCTCTTGATGAGGTAAGTTGACCTTGACTCTAAGTAAGACCAAATGAGACCCAAAGGTGATAGACATCGATGAGGGACCACTTAGCAAAATGTTGTTGTATGTAGTGTGTTGACAAAGTATGATGAGGACAAGCAAGTGACCTTTTGACTCAAGTTTAGACAAATGTAAATTTAATGCAAGATGTAAAGCAATGATGGACTTTGTGAGACCCAAAGACAAGTTGAATGCTAGATGAAAACCTGGAGAAACAACCTAGGAAGCTCAAGAATTTCGAAACTAATTGCTCTTGTTTGCTGGACTATAAAATTTTTCCAATTTGTGAAGTTGTTGGTTGTGACCAAATCTGAATGTTTGACTATTTTTCGTGACAAGAGGACACAATGTTGATGAAGACTCAATGTTTGCAAGTGTTTAGACTCAAAATGACTCCAAGAAAAGTGTGTTGTTTGATGTAAAAATGTTTTGCATACACTTGAAGACACAAAAGACACAATGTTTTGCTGTTTGGTCTTGAATGTTTGATTGTTCAAAATAAGTCAAGCACAATTCTTATGGCTGGCCAAGACAATAGTTGTTGATCCCACATGAGGTTTTACCCCCGAGGCTACGCTATTCAGAGCGGATACTTAGATGCTTGACCTCACTGGCTCCACCCTCGACACTCACTTCTTGAGTCAGCCAAGCATCAGTCCCCATGAAAACTCCCCGTGGTGAACTTTGTATCTCTACTAAGAACCGTATGTGTGTGGACCACTACCAGAGGTCCAACCTCCTACCTCAACAACTAGAAGGATTTTGGCTTCTAAAACAAAAAGGTGCTAGTAAGGGCATCCACTCATGTGGCCATACATGCGGCACTTTCAGCTCTATAAATATAGAAGGCTCCCAGCCAGTAGGTGTTACGCCCTACAACTGATCAAATAAATTTGATCAAACGGTTTTATGGGGAGACATAGTGTCAGTATGAACTAATTAGCGCACGTTATCCATAGTTTTCACCATGAATACAGTTGTTTATAGTGGTTTATAAGAGGTGGGTTTTCCTCGCTACTACTTAGGTCGTTCTCCTCTCACTAGTAGTCCTAATGACCACACGGGAAGACAGGCCCTCTAAAGATTAAACAAAAAGAGCCTATTGCTCAAGACACAAAAGACAATGATTCAATTTTAGTGCACCAATTGAAGTGTTTGCTAGTCTATGAAAACAAGGCACACAATAAAAATCCAAAAACCCTTGCCAAGGACCTACAACAAAGATTTATTAGTAGTTTGGATTGTTTGAAATAATCACCCCTTCCTGCAAGCACACAAGTTAGGTAAATTTTAGATCCAAAAGACTTTGTGAAATAGGGGCCTTCAACAATGCATTTTTTTGACCAATTCAAAGATCTGATTTATCATAAAAAAAACCACTTGTAAAATTTCAAGAGATTTCCAGAAATGTAAGAAAATCCAAAAAATTTGCTAATTTGCTCCAAAAATTGTTTTCTTATGAAAAATCATAAAAAATTCATATAAAATGCAAAATCAATCCAAAAAATCTAAAATTTTTACTGGAGAGTTCTGATGGTCTTCCAAACTTGCATAAAAAAATTTCTATAACAAATCCAAGCAGTTTGTGAGATATGAGTAAAATAATGAAAAACCCTAATTTTCAAAGATCTGATTTTTGAGGAATGATTTTGCATCAAATTTAAAATCACAAAGAACAGATCCTGTGTATAATTTTGAGATATTTCCAAATATGTAAGAAAATCTGAAAAATACACTAATTTGCTCTCAAAATTAATTTTAATGAAACATCATAAAAAATTCATATAAATTGAACAATTGATCCAAAAAATCTGAATTTTTTACTAAATCCTTCTTATACTTTTCTTGAATTGTACAAAAAAGTTGATGCCAAAATTCGAAGCCATTTGTGAGATCTGATCAAAATAAGGAAAAACCCTAATTTTTAAAGATCCAATTTGTAGGGAATTATTTTGCATCAAAATTAAAATCACAAAGAACAGATCCTATGTATAATTCTGAGTGATGTCTAAAAATGTAATAAAATCCAAAAAATTCTCTCATTTGCTCTCAAAATTAATTTTTTATGAAAAATCATAAAAAATTCATAGAAAATGAAAATGTGCTCCAAAAATTCTGAATTTTGGATTGAGATCTCCTGATACTTTCTTCAACCTGCAAAAATAATTTGGTGCAAAATTTCGAAGCCATTTGTGAGATATGATCAAATCTCTCCAAGATCTTGATTTTGTGTCCAAAACCCTAGCTGCACAAGGTTATTCTCCAAATTGTTTTACAAAACAACAATATAGGGTTAGAAAAATCTGCAAAAAACATAGATCTAACAAAAATCCATGTCCCACAGGGCGTGCCAAAATGTATATGGTGAAAATGGATAACATTAATAACGATATTGAAAGGCTAAATGAATTCAACCACAAAACCTTAGCCTAACAACAACAAAGATCCACCATAACATATGAAGATTACCTAAGACAATGCAAATCGAATAAAATCACAAAGATTATACCATCACATGTCCAATAGGGTTTGGATCTCCATTCTTCCTATCTCCATTGATCTTGCTTGATATATTTGCTCTCAGATTTTATGTGTGCACAAGAGCTCAACAAAGAACAGAATGTGGTTGCAAGTGGGATCGCCTATGTTCAAAAGCGTAGTGTAGTCAAGTAGTCAACGTGGGGGTTTGATAATGAAAGAAACATCTCCTTATATAGAAGACACTATATGAAATGGAGGGATAAGATTGAGAGGTGTAAAAGGAGGTCGGCTATGATTAGAGGGTAGGTAAAAGAAATAATAAAATAATGAAAGGGGTAGGTAGTGTATGAATTAAGAGATGAATGACATGTGTCATGGGTAGAAAAGGTTAATGAATTAATTAAATAAATAAAGATTTATTTAATTAATAGAAGAAGTGGGATATTAAATAAATAAGATATTTATTTAATTTAGAAAAAAGAAAATTTAAATAAATAAATGTATTTATCTAAATGAGAAATAAGGCTAGAAGAGGATAAATGAATTAATTAAATAAATAAGGATTTATTTAATTAATAGATGAATTAGGCTAAAGTAATTAAATAAATAAAGATATTTATTTAATTAGATTGGACAATTTTAGGTGTCTGCAAGAACAAATTGAAAAGAACAATACATGGACATTAGTTCCCCGACCTAAAGACAAAAATGTAATTGGAACTAAATGGATATTCAAAAATAAACTTAATGAAGATGGTAAGGTAACCAGGACCAAAGCAAGATTAGTGTGTAAAGGATATTCGTAGAAAGAGGGAATTGATTATAATGAAACCTTTGCACTTGTAGCTAGAATTGAGGCAGTTAGATTATTTCTTGCATTTGCAGCTCATAAGAACTATAAAGTATATCAGATGGATGTAAAATGTGCATTTCTGAATGGTGATCTTGAAGAGGAAGTTTAGATTGAACAACCTGATGGATTTTCATTGACAAATGATAAAGATATGGTTTGTAGATTAAGGAAAGCTTTGTATGGATTGAAGCAAGCTCCTAGAGCTTGGTATGCTAGATTGGCAAAATATTTTTTGAAGCTTGGTTACACTAAAGGTAATGTTGACATCAAATTATATTTCAAAGTGACTAATGATGACATCTTGGTTATTGAAGTTTTTGTTGATGATATTATTTTTGGAGGAGAAGATGGATTGTGTAAGGACTTTGCTAACAAGACATAAGAAGAATTTGAAATGTCTATGATTGGGGAGATAACATTCCTTTTAGGATTGCAGATTTCACAAACTGATAAAGGTGTATTCATATGTCAAAAAAATACTATTGCAGAAATTTTGTATGGAAAACTCTAAATCGGTAAGTACTCCTATGACTACAATTGATAAGTTGACATTGAAGGATGATTCGGGTCATGTTAATCCAACAAGATACAAATCTATGATTGGAGGTTTACTGTATTTGACATGAACAAGACCTAATATAATGAATGCAGCATGTATTATTTCAAGATATCAGAGTAATCCTAAAGAAAATAATGAATCAACAGTAAAAAGGATTTTCTGGTATCTACAAGGCACAAAAAATCTTGGTTTATGGTATCCTAAAATGAAAATTTTGATTTATGTGCATACACTAATGCAAATCGAGCAGGAGATGTAGATGAGAGAAAGAGTACCATTGGTGGAGCATTCTTTCTTGGTAGTATATTGATTTCATGGATAAGCAAGAAACAAAGTTGTACATCATTATCAGCAACAAAATCAGAATATGTTGCAGCAACAACTAATTGTACTCAGGTATTATGGATTAAGCAAATGTTGAAGGACATAAAGGTAAAATGTAAAGAACCTATAATCATTTATTGTGATAATTCAATAGCAATTGATATATCAAAGAATCTGGTATTTCACTCTAATACTAAGCATGTTTCTATCAAATATAACTTTTTGAAAGAGAATGTTGAAGCAAAAGAAGTAAGATTGGTTTATGTGAATACTAAAGAGCAGATTGCAGATATCTTTACAAAGACTTTGCCTAAGGAAACTTTTGAATATCTTAGAGAGCAGCTTAGGGTAATAACCTCACCGGTAGAGACTTAGATAATTGAAGATTGGCATCAAACCGACATAAACTAACAGAGAGATCTTTTTTCCAGCATTGATGGAGGAGAGCTACTTCTCGGGGGGAGTAGTTGGTTGTATGGTATTTTTTATTGCTTTGGCATTTGATGTCAAAGGGGGAGAGAGATCTATGGAAGAACATTCTTGGGAGAGAGATCTATGAGACATTATTACTCTTTGTATTTTTGGTTTTTAATTTCTCATATTCTGGATATTGTTGGTTTTTGGTTTGTGGCATTCTGTTTTGGCACTTAGATGTTTTTCCATCTAGTGTTGCCATCAATGCCAAAGGGGGACATTGTTGGTATTATGAATGTGTTGCATTAGTTTTGTCATTGATGTCAACATTTATCCTTCTGGATATCTACATTGTTGATTTAGAATTATGGTTATATTTGTTTACTGTTGAACCAACACATTGTGTTCACCGACAAGTTCAGTGACTTATGCACAGTCACCGGTATATTGTTCACCGACAGGTTATATGGTTCACCGACACTGATGATGACTTGTTATCATCTAGAGATCACTTGATTATGTCAAAGACATGGTTTGGATACTTGGTTTTGGTGTTTTGGTTATTGGTCTAATTAGGTTGACATACTTGTTGTTACCAACAGATTGGTATAGGTTATGGACCGGTATGCGTTATCTATTCCAGATCAGCACGACACATTATGGAGATGATTTATTGATTGAATAATGTTTTAAATGTATTGAGCCGATATGATGCATCACATCAAGACTTATTTGTAATTGATTTTAATTGTAATATTCTTAGTGAGTTGATCTAAACATTTGGTCTTAGGTTTTGTATATATGTAAGATCTCATTTGTGAGATGACATAATAGGATATGGTTAAGGTATGGTATTGTAATATGGTATGTGCGAATATTGAAGATCATATGAGAAGACCGTAGAGAAGGTTCAAGGAAGGTTTGAAGGTGTTTATCAGAGCTTAACCAGTACTGAATCCATCATTGGAGATGCTATTTTGAGTAGTACATTATTCTAGGATTTAACCATCCTACTGTAGTCATTGTGACTCCCATTTGAGCAGTGTGCTCTAGGCGGTTGGCCTTTCTGCATGTGCAAAACCCATTTGTATACACATACTATCTGTAGTAGTATCATCTGATTGTGGGTAAGGTTTCCCACTGTGGTTTTTCCCTTTACAGGGTTTCTACATCAAAATCTATGTGTTATGTGTTGTGGATGTTGTTTCTCTTTCTGTTTTATGCATTAAGTTTTACCAGTATTGATATTAACTGCTAATCTGTTAACCAGAAATAAGTTTGGTTTACCGGTATAAAGTATCAAGTTTGATTAAGTTATAATTGGGTTGAAATTCATTGACAATTGATTCACCCCTGTTGGCATTACAATAAGTTTGTTGGTATGAGGATATTGAGAAGGTTGTTGGAGATTGATGATATAATTAATAAAGGATGATTACTGCCTTAATAATATTATTTTGTCATTGATGTCAAGCAATTGATTTTATGATTCAGTATGATGTTGCCATATCTTAAAGAGTATGTTTTGATGAGTATAAAGATGTCAGTAAGTGACACAGAAAGAATGTGAAAATGAAGGGGAGTAATAATTTATTCAATGGGCAACTATTATCGAGTTAGACAGTGATGAGATTATGTTATTTTGATTGTTTTGATACCTATATATGTGTATTCGAAGACTGAATAAGAAGGAGAAAAGATTTCATGTAATAGAATGAGTAAAGGTTTGATACTATTCTATTTTATCGAGCAAGGAGCCAATCGGTAAATTCCAAGGTTATCGATGTCAGTTAAAGAAGAAAGAAGTCACCGAGTGTTGTCAGCAAGAAAATCTACCGAGACAATAACCGAGACGAATACAGAATATCTACCGAGTAAAGTTCAGAATTAACCGAGCATCAACCGAGCAGTAACTGAATGCATTGGATGAATAAATACATTATTAAATGAAGGATGCCAATGAGTTGGAGATTTATAAAAGATTGGAATGTTGTGCAAGAAGTTTGTTAAGGATCAACGGCAATGAAAATTCAAGAGTTAGATCTACAACATAGATTGAATGGTCATAACCGAGCACAAGTACCAAGGAAGGAATACAAGTTTCAAGGCAAGATAAAACATTTTTGAGTTTGAAGGATTCAATGAACCGAGTCTAGTTTGAAGATTTGATGTCTAAGATTAATCATGGGAAATTTGTTTAAGGAGATTAAGCAGTTAGGAATTGCTTATAAATAAGGAAAAGTTGATAAACAATGTATGCGGGAAAATAGAAGAACAGTGATGCTACTGAAGTGATTACATAGTACAAAAGATTGAAGATCTGATTGAAGAATAGAGTGAGAAGCCCAGCAAGGAGGAAGATAAATATTATGACAAGATGATTTTGAGCACATAGAGTCTACCATAACATTTCAGATGTGAAGTTGTAGATATATTTTATTACTGTTATTTATTTTTGTAAGTGACAGGAAATCTTTTAATCGAGTGGACCTAACAGTCTTATTTGTAAATCCTCTAGCAAGGTAACATTCTATTTGAGTGTTTGAAATCCTTTGACAAGGTCACTTCTAACAAAGTGCAAGATTCTGATAGATCTAAGGGAAATCCCTTGATCGGATCACATCTAGCAATGTGTTTATGTAATCTTTAACAAGATTGGCTTTTAACCGAGCATACTCTAGAAGAGTATATTTTCTTTGTGGGTCCGAAATCTCACAGTGGTTTTTCCCTATTTGGGTTTCCATGTTAAATCTGGTGTTAAATGTGTTTTGATGTTTCAAGTTTATCAATTTATGAGTTTGAATGATTTTCAGTCATAGTTGCATATCAAGTAAGTTCTACCGAGGTTTATCTGATTCACCCCCCCACCCTCTCATTAAACTAACAACCCCCCCCCTCTCAGTTGCCCTTTTGGTTCCTAACAATATCCTTAAGGATCTATATGTTCTAGGATGGACCCTTTCACAAGTTATTCGTCCTAATTATTATGTATCTATATGGATTATTAAATCTCTTTAGGCAATTTTATTAATGATATCTACCTTCTTACGTTGATGCTACTTTAATCAAAATATTGTTAACCTATGTGGAATAGTATTCATTCGCATTCAAGCTAATTTTATTTTTCCTTGAATGTTTTAATATCTTCTTCTTTTTCTTCTATTTGATATATTTGACCCTTTTTACATTGATGGTCGTGCCTCCAAGGTTGCTTGCATTTGAAACATAGATTCTTCGTCCTTAGGTCTTCTCTTTGTTCTAGGCCATCTTTGGTTTGGCACCTATTTCTAGGTCTCCATATTTTCTTGCAAAAGTAGCATGGTCTTCCTTCCTCCTTAAAATCTTCATCTCTACGAGGGTTCTTTGGATAAGCTTTGGACATATAGTTTGGTATCTCTTTGGAGTAGTTGGCTTAAACTTTGATGGCCCTCTGTATAGCTTCACCCAAACTTTGGGGTTCCCATGGGTTTACTATCTTCTTAATTAACTCTTTGAGTCCTTCCACAAATAGATATGTAAGCCTTCCTTGAGAGAGATCCAGTACCATGACTGCTAAGTTTTAGAATTCATTGGCATAGTCCTCTACAGACACTTGTTGAGTGAGTAGTGTTAATTCTTTGAAGTACCACTCTGGGTGCCATTGATCGAACCTTTTGATGAGCCTTTGAGTGAATTTGCCATAAGTTGTAATGTTTTGGTGCCCTTGGGTGATAAGGCCATGATGCCACCAATCATTAGTTGTCCCAGCTAGGTCAAGAGTACCAAAATTGATGGCATTTTCCTCCATCATAGGACTCAGTGATAGATATGTGCCCAATTTCTGGACCCATGATTGGGCGGTAGATTTCCCTGACCTGTCGAAGTAGGGCAAGGAAATTTTGCTTATCCTTGCCTTGAGATCTTTGTCGATGTGTCTTTTTCTTCTATTGGGATTAACTTGGCTCTTGACCTCATAGTATTCCTTAAAGGGAATAAGTCTTTTTACTTCAGGATCTAACCCCGCATACATCTGTGCAAGTTCCTCTACATTGTTCATTGTTTTTTATTAAGTAAAAATAGGTTTTAAGGGACCCAAAACCCGATTACATTCGAAAGATAGCCAAGAAGGAAACAAATCAAGACAGTTGCAAAGGAACAACAAAAAAACCAGCAACAAAGAAAGGGACAGCAAGAAATTGGCCCCAAGCCCAGCATTACAAGTTAATTAAAAACTCTTAATAGATTCATCAACATTATAAACCAAGAGCATCATCACCTTGGCCGCTTCCCTCAGGTCATTGTTTTCCTGTCCCAGCTGACTCTCTTTCATTTTGGTGTCCTTCCCAGTAGTGGACTGCCTAGTTCTGCGTCTGGGATTCTAGTGGGTGGAGCTGGAGGTCTACATTGTTCATTGTTGGTTCCTCTTCCTCCATAATATTTTCTTCTCTTGGTAGGAATGGAGGCATGGTTGGCCTAAGGGCCAAGCTTTGGGTTGAATGTTCATTAAACAAATGGTTTGAATGAGTGTCTCTTCTTGAATTTGGGATGGGTCTCCCATGATTATTATTGTTCATACTTTGAACAGCTTGCTGGATTAATTGACTGGTCTTCTCAAACTTCTAATTAGTTTGCTCCATGAATGTTCTAAATTTAGTTGCTAACTATTCTACCATGGTCGACGTACCTCTTTTGCGTCGAACGTTTTGCATGAACTATTTTCCACAGGTTGGCAAGATTATGATATGATACCACTGTAATGTCCCTTTAAGTTAACACTTAGGAAATAGGGACAAATAACTTGAAAAACCAATTAAGACAGACTTCCTCAAAATCTTACGTAGCAGTAAGAATGACAATCTTTGATACCCTGAATGTTTATATTATATATTTGATGACAATATCACTGCTATCTATAATATGATAATTGGATTGATATGATAGCACAATTATGAATACACTCTTAGGTCTGTTATGACGATATAAGTATGCAATTTAGGAATGGCCTGCAATGTCTCATTCTTCAATATGTACATGCAACTAAAAAAGGGTATCACTTATAGCAATGAGTTGATATTTCTGATCTATATATTATATTGCAACAATAATGGTGATGTTGTTTTCAATCTTGAAAATATTCTCTTACAATACTGGTGTTGTCTCTGATTATTACCTTATATGAATGCATCTATATTATGCCAAGAGACTGTTGTTGTACGAACAAATCCAATGAAGGATATGAATAACAAATAAAATATTTATGAATGATCCTCAATTGAGAGAGATTCATTTCCTACTTATATCATGAAAATTGATAGAATGCCTCCAAGAGACATGTCTTTTGTCTCTTCATAACAATCAGTTTTTCATCCAAGGAATACTGATTAGTGTTCTTATCATAATCGTTGTATAACTATCTCTAACATAAAAAACTCCTTTCTTTATTAATCCATCTTGGATAACCATTTGATGAGTTATCTTATTCTTAAATCGATATTACTTACTAATATATATCGTTGTGTTCTCATTATATCAATGCTCGTCTCACTTTGTCATACTCGATTTGCGTATTATATCCTACTTGATATCTTCAATGATTAATTGATATATATTCATTTCTAACCACAATATATATAGCTTCTTCAATATTGATCAAGGCAATCAAACTCTTCATTTTAGTTGATTCTTATTATCTGTTTAATGCTTGATGATTGATTTTTCTCTAATCGTTATCACTTATTTGTAACTTCCAATATGATCAATGATTGCAATGTCCCCCATCTTTCCTTTAAATCGACAACTCCTTCTATGGACCTCCGCCATGCTTAGGTCTAGAATGGGGACATGACAGATACTATTAAGAATATAATTATGTACTAATTACTCTTTATATTTATATAATCTAGCATATTTCAAACTTTTCATAGAGTGCTCGACACATCAAAGGAAACCAAGGCTAGAAAAGCACGAGCAATACAAACTCAGCTTTGGTGGTTATATGAAAGTTTCCGCATGAATTGTAAGTATCAATAAATGAAATATCGCATCGAAATAATAAATTGCAAATAATTTTTTTAATCATTAAATAATACAAGCAAAATTCATGATATTAAGCAAAAAATGGAGGGCTCTAAATTCAATTGAGTGCCCACAGAAGATGACATGAAAATTGCCTTCTGGGAGGGCTATAGAGTCATGGTTGAACGTCTAAAAGGATTGAGTGGGTAAACAGAAGAATCCAGTGCATCCATCAATCATGTAAATAAGCTAAATGAAAATGATTTAAAATTGAATACTTGAGCAATAATCTATTCGATGTTAATTTCCAACATAATGTGACTATATTTGTTTTAAATAATCAAGCAATCATAACAATGCACATGATATTGGAATGCAACCTGCACAGGGTGGAACACAACCTACACATGATGAAGGTCATGGTGTGCATCCCAGTACTGGAGGTATTCATGTGCTAAACATTATTTTTAATGTAATGATTATTACAATTAAACATCTTTAATTGAAATTGGTGTAGTAATTAATGTAACATTTTTTGTTTTTATTTTAGAGCATGTAGATCATGGTGAGCAAGTTGAGCATGATCCAAGTAGACAACATTAGGAACGCGATGGGGCCCCACTAGGTAAAGAGGACCATTGTTATTCCTTTAAACAAATTTAGTTGCAATTAGTGTGTTGATTAATGTAACCTTTTGTGTTTTAACTCCAGAGGATTTAGAGGGTGTTCAGGATGTTGAGGATGAGACTAGACAAAATGATCATGAAGATGATGTGGCCCCATCAAGTAAAGAGGACCATTGTTATTCCTTTAAACAAATTTAATTGCAATTGGTGTATTGATTAATGTAACCTTTCATGTTTCAACTCCAGAGGATTTAGAGGGTGTTCATGATGTTGAGGATGAGGCTAGACAAAATGATCAGGAAGATGATGTGGCCCCATCAGGTAAAGAGCACCCCTGTAATTTTCTTTTAATTAATGAAATACTTGTAACAATAATAATAAAACTCATTAATTTTACTGATTCTTCACTAAAAACCCCTAGATCCTGATTCTGATTCTGCCTAGGTCCTGGTCCGAGCCTGATTCCCCTTGGATTCCTCCAAGGTCCTTCTTAGCTGGCTGGGTCTTCACACAATTATCAACTAATTTTGAACTTTAACCTACAGGATTACCAACTTACCCTTCAACACTAAGCCCTCTCAAGGGACCAAAACTTGACTTCAAACTTCCCAACTTGGTTTGCCACTTCCTAGGGTCTTATCATACCCCAAAAAACATGATTCGATATAATTAAAACTCCCAAATGACTGGTTTATACCGAAACCCCAAACTAGGTACCAACTAGGCTTATTTCCCCAATTAGGTCTCCAAACCCTATTTTTTGGACTTAACTTCCAAAAACACTTGGAAAAAAAATCACATATTCAGATACCCTTTTTAGAGTTACATAATATATCAAAAATACTCACACTACGCCTTTGGAACAACTGTACGAAATGATGACTTTTACCCCAAAACTAAGCCTAATTAGGCCACTTTTACAAAGCAAGTACCCACAAAACTTACAAACAAGAATCCAAAACCAAAAGAACTCTTGATTTACCTTCCAAAACAAAATATTTTCATGCCCATTCAAAGAACCATGCTCATTTGTTACCCCAAAACAAAAACCCTCTTTTCTAGGAACAAAAACTAGGGCCTTCTCAAAATGAACCCCTAAAACACTTCCAAACCAAAAAAAAGGTTGTCTCACCTTGCATTAAACATATATTAACACATTCCATCAAAAAAACATACCCTCATTAAGGAAAATCTTCAGATCAAATACATGGTGCCATGCACCCCCTACTCACACAACACACAACTTGCTCATTTGGTGATCACCATTCAAACATTCATGCTTCTTTGCACACATATGGTTAGTATCTATTGTTTTACAATGTATTGGACCCAATCCACAAGCCACAGTAGAAACAAAAAGAGGAATGGGTCACTCATCCATAATAAACCCCAAAAACCAATAAAAACTATCAAATAACAACCTTCAGACAATCAACGTTTTGGTGCACAAAATGATTGATTAAATGTTCAAAATGAATTTAAATTATTCTCAAAACATCCACCAAACACTTTCCAATGGGTGCAAATCAATATGAATAAATAAAACCACAATATGCTTCAACTTTCACTCATGAAATGCAAGGAAAATGTTGAATTTTTATTGCAACAGTTTGTTTTCACATAGATCAACCTTCAAATCAACATCAACAACCTCTCCACACATGAGAATGAGTTTTTTAAACACTATTATGATTCCTTATGATAAGTATTCTCATGCATTCTTGTAGCTATTTCATCTTTATCTTCCTGATAATGAAGTACCTACTGCGCTTAATCCTTTGTAAGCTCACTGATATTAATGTTGCTGATATTATTCCTTTGTAATCATAAAAAGTCAACCCGATGGTAACACCGATAAGTAGAAGCATGTGATCAGGATAGCATACACTATTTAATTCCATCAATAGAACACACACTAGCAGCAATGGAGAAATCTTGTCTTGTCGATAGCCGATGAGGCTATTGGTATGACTTATCCCGATGGACACTGGCAAAAAGTAAAATGCATCGACAAAGGTTACGGTGATAAAGGGTCATTGGTGTAGACAAAAGCAGTCGGGAATTTTTATTTTTTTTAAATGTTGGGGAAGGTCGGAGTTCCGACAAACACCACAAGACAACCAATGATGTTGCCATACCTACGACAACAAAAATGTGCAGCATGCAGCTTCGTCTGTCGTCGTAATTGTCGAAATTCTGACATCTCCTTGAAGATGGTCCATTGGAAAAACACACACTAGCGGCAATGGAGAAATCATGTCTTATCAATAGCCGATGAGGCTATCAGTAAGACTAATCCCAATGGAAACTGGCAAAAGTAAAATGCATCGACAAAGGTTACGATGCTAAAGGGTCATCGGAAAAGGTTATGGCGATAAAGGATGCAACGAGGTCGTTATTTTGACATATCCTCGTCAAACAAACATGCCGCCTAGTGGAAATGGAGAAATATTGTCTTTTCGATAGCCGATGAGGCTATTGGTAAGACTTATCCCGATGGACACTGCCAAAGTAAAATACATCAGCAAAGGTTACGACGATAAATAAAGGGTCATCGACAAAGGTTACGATGATAAAGGATGCAATGAGGTTGGAAAGGACCTGCGGGTACACGGGAACTATGCCAAGCATACAGAAAAATGCATGTGCAAATTAAACCAAGGGTAGTAGGAGTCATCAAGGCCCTAGGACCAAGGGGACAACATAAAAAGATTCAAATGTCAAATAAATACTTTTAGCGAATCAAAACCCCCTTCAGAATTAAAATCACAAAATTAAAACCCCATCCAACGGCCAAAGAGATATAATAAAATTTGAAATTTGTTTGGGATAAGGATGCAAAAATTGCAGTCCTAACATTCCCCATCATTATAATGTTTACAATGCTCTCTTTCCCAAAAATAAAGAACCTAACAAAGATCAAATCAATGTCATTCATAATGGTCACAACCCTAAGATTGTTCTTGATTACCATGTGGTGCATTATACATATAATAACAAAGTGTTTACTTTGGAAATTGACAAAAACATAAGAATTGAAGCACACTATGCTTGTTAGTTCCTACAATCCTCTCTCCAATTCAAACAAATACACCATGTCATACTAAAGAAGTTCCTAAAGGAGAACTCTTGGAGGATGAGTGGCAGTCATTAGATTTCAGACTTCTTTTTGTAGTAAATCTAAGATGCTTGAGTATGATTTATACCTTAACACATGTCTAGAAATTGATTGGGCCTCTTAAACTTAAATCAATTCCACCTAAGAGCGAACCCTCTCGTGATCCTACACATGGATACAATAGACAAGTTTTACGATGTGTGCAACAAAGTCTTGAAATTCATGAGAAATCACACTTTTCTAATGAAAAGCTAGGTTTGCAACCTCTTCCTTTGTCAACATCCCCTCCTCATTTATCTATTGAATCCACATCTTCTATTCGAACATGGTATTACAACAAGATAATGTGTTTTTTGATCTTCTCCATGCCAATTTAATCTCTCTTCTTTAGCCTAAAAGAAGAAGGAAATGTAGACAGACATCTTGAAAATTCTTCTTTTTGCAAGTATCATCAAATTCATGGCCATTCTACTAATTAGTGTCAATCTTTCAAAACTAAAATAGAATATTATATCAATTCAGGCATCATAAAAATAAGATCTAACAATGAATGACATATTTCTCATAATCATTTCAAATAACATTCAAGTTCCTATTATGTTGTTCCTCACTATGTGACATTGTTACCCTACCTATTGGGGGCTCGTTGTCATTCATGGTGGTACAATTTTAGGTGCAATCATATTTAGTGAGCAACATAATAGTCTATTTATTCTTGTCTCTATGCTTGGGGGGAAAGAATATTATCTTTCATCTTTCCAAGGTTTCACTATTTCCTTTATGAATTGCATTTTTCATAACGTGATGTCCTTTCTTGTATGCAATTATCTTTCATGTGAATGCATGTGTGATCCTTGGTTAGGATCTATTCTTTGTTTGAAATGACATGTCTTTTATGAATAATCTCTCCTTAGGAAATGTGTGATCTTTCATCCTAATTTTTTCGTGTCCTCTTTCTTGGGGGGCAAGGATGGCATTTTACTTCCCTCTCTCCTTTTTAAAGATTGCCTCTTCTCTTGTGTTACATTTTTCATGACGTGATGTCCTTCCTTGCATAGAATTATCCTTTATGTGAGTACATGTGTGTTCCTTGGTTAGGACCTATTCTTTTTTTGAAATGGTATGTCTCTTATGAATAATCTCTCTTTGGAATTTGTGTAATCCTTCTCATTGTCCTTACACTTGGGGGGCAATGATTTCTCTCTCTTATCATTTCTAAGGATCATCCACTTTTCCTTTGTTGAGTGGTGTTTTCTTATGATTTGGTGTCATTCCTTGTGTGAAGTTACTATTTACTCAAGGATTCTCTCTTATGCAAGTGGTGTATGTCCTTGGCTACAACCTCTTTTCCACTTGCAAATGTATATCTATCATAGACTTACCTCTCACATTGGATAAAAAGTGTGTTGTCCTTCATCAAGAATATATTTCACCTAGCAATAGGGGGAAGGTATGTATGCTTGTTATCCTTGCCTTCTTTGGTAGAATATGTTATGTTTGTTCAAGAACTCCTCTTGAAGGTATATGTCTTTTGAGCAAATATCTATTCTCCTCCAAGGATCCCCTTTACACTTGTTGCAAGATATCTCTTTTTCAACTATCTTATCCTTTCTTGTAAGAGTATCTTCTCTTTAGCTTGGATTTATGACGTTGTTGCCTAAAGCATATCTCCTTAGTGTTGAAGGTGGGTGGCCTTATTTCTAGCTATGTGAAGATATCAACATAAGGCTATGTTGACATCTTAAGGGGGGGCACCCATAGTGACCTCTTTGCATAATATTGTACCATATTTTTGCATATCATTTTTTTATGTCTTAAATGGGGTGTTCATTCTTAGAAGAAACAAACTATTATACAAGATGCTTCATGCTTGAAAACAGATGCAACATTTGATATATGTCTTAGATGGGGGTGGACATTCCCAAAACCAGAGAAAACAAACTCTTATATGGGATGTCATAAAAAATAAGCATGTATCAGCCGTAAATGAGGTTACACATTCTCAAAACCAGAACAAAACTCTTAAACAAGATGTTCCCCATTTGCATTTGCATTATATGTCTTAAATAGGTTGAAGAATGCTTGAAACCATAGGAAAGAAACTCTTATACGTGGTGCTATACACTTGAAACCAAACATCACTTGCACACATGCACGAGTATGAGTGGAACTAGCAGAACACAGCTAGACTATTTCGACTCTCCTCCCAAACATGGATCACCAAGAAAAACATATCTAGGGGAAAGTATCCATGTCCTTTCTCATCATTATTCTCATGGATCACATAGAAAAACACATATAGCATGTATTTGTTCTTTCTCTTTCCTTCTTCTCATGAACTCATAGTTTTTCTATTGATGGTTCATGGATGATGCATGCTTTTCTATTTTATGCGATCACTTGTGTTCTTGAGATGACATTTTTCAAGAACGATATTAGTGGTTGAGATATTTTGATATTGAGGTCCCTTCAGCTAGTTGACCTGAGGTCTTGTTTTTCATCTTTAGCTTTTGTGCTTTGTGTCTTTTGCCTTTGTTTGTCTTTTTGTCTTTGTTTGTCCTTTACTTTTTTGTCTTGTTTTGTGTACCCTTGCATATGTTTGAGTGAGTTAAGATCCTAAGATTGGGGGCTTGGTCCCTCGAAATGAGTGATGTCTTTTACTCCTTGTGATTATGATCCTTATTTCTTTTCTTCTTCATCTTTCTTTAGTCTAATTTATCATGAGTATTTCCAGAGACTCATACTCCCGCTAAAGTGGGAGATAAATATAGCATCCTAAATTGTACTCCCTTACAATTTGGTCCACATTTGGGCCCTCATCTTTGTGTTCATATCCTGAAGCCAGGACAGGAACTAATTCTACTCATACAATTCAAATATAGCCTCCTTTTCTCTTTGCACATCACATGGACCTTTTGTCCTAACCCCAAAATGGGGTAGGACCAAGGTGTGGTGTCATGGTCCTCAATGGGACCAAGGTGTGGTGCCTTGGTCCTCTCAAATGGGACCTTAATTTGGCCCCTCCTAAAGGTCACGATAAGCTAGTGGGAATGTGATCTCCATCGGCCTATGTCAAAAAATTAAGATGTTTTTCAATGGGCAAGTATAAAAGGAGGCCCATCCCTCTCATTTCATCATAATAGGAGAATCATAAGGCATCCAATCAATCTGTATTCAAGAAATCTATCATTCAAGCATTAAAGCATTCATCATCAAGCATTTCTAGAGGTCTTCAAGGTTGCATATTCTTCATTCAACCATTGTGGAGAAACATTAAATCATTCATATGCAAGCATGTGTGTGCGATTAGGGTTTTATCATGGTCATGCCATTTCATACAACACATGTTGTTACATTCAAGAAGGAAAGAATCATTATCATTCATTGCAAATCTGAGGTATATCTTTCCATCATTTATTTCAATATTTTGAATATTTCATTCAAGGTTAATTCCTAAACCGAGTTTTGACTTAAGAAAACCCATATTCCCTTCATATTTCCTCTTCTTTATGTGTGTAGGAAACAGGTACAAAGCTATGATGTTCAAAATAAGCATTATTTATAGTGACAAATCACTCCCCCATTTGAGTGTGAAAATTTTGGAGGACTAGGGCGACCACCACCATGGTCCCGACATTTTAGGTGCTCTTTCGAGGACAGGTCTGAATCTGCTTACATTGCTTAGATCCAGGTTTGTGGCTCAATCCTGCAACTGTAGCTTACTGTTTATATATTTCTACTTCAATTTACAACACTTTTACCCTAATTTTATCAATTTAAATTACAAAAGAGGGTTTATTAATTCACATCATCAAAAACCCCAATCCAATCATAATTCTCAGTCCTAATCCTTGCTAGTTTGTGACTAGATCTATTGGATTTCTACCCTCTTTTGAATGTAATGGTCTCTAAGAAAAATTAGTGGTTTTCACACATCCTATGGTGGATATCCTATTTTTTCACCATTATACCTTTCTTTCTGTTTTTAATCATTAATGTTCCATCCACATCGATGGCCACATAACCCCATAAATGCCAGTCTAGGAGGAAAAATTCTAAGCAACTTATGTGGAGCCTGGGGGAAACCATACACTCTAATAATTTTGTACTTGTCATAATAGAAATAATCCCCAAAATTATGGGTGTAAGCATCTTCTAGCACAGGCTTATCAGTGGGTTTCAAATCTTTAGCCCTCAATAATTGCATGACAATTGATGGGAAAATTTGGTATGATAGGCCACACCATCCTATAATCTTCATCACAAAATGGTCATGAAAGGTTACATAATCATAATATCTAGACGTTTGGTCCCAAATCCATGTCCACCTCAGAATAGGCTATTCATCACCCTTTTTATCAAACATGGTGATTTTCAAGATAGGACTCCAAACTGCTCTATTTTGACAAAGAATGAGATGAAACAATAAATAATAATGTCTAAAGTTCAAAATCACTTGGTCATAATGTATCCTCAACATCCCCTCATGTAACTAGATGTGAATATATGTGGCAAAGTCATATTCTTCATTAATACTTGGGCGTTGTATCTTCATTTCCATCATCATCAAGTTGATAGGCATTCTTTTTTTGTGTGCAACTTTTCCTAACATTTGGCATGGTTCATGGTAGGTTTTCATAAAATAGTTTTCAAAGGTCACCATATCAAAGAGTTCTTGATCCAAAGATGAAACATCATACCTTCTTGCTTTAAACACTTTCTTCCTATATCTTGGCACTTCATCACTTCTCATGATCCTTCTTCTTTCTTTGTATTCTTTTTCCAACTTGGTCAAGTCAATTTGCTTCAAAGATTCCTTATTTAAACCAAGACAAGTAATGATCACCTCTCTACTCAAAACTACCATGATCAATCCTTTTGTTGTCCTAATTGTACATGTTTCTATATGATACCTCCTAGCAAGAAATTTGATCAAGTCTAGATTTAATCAAGTGTGGTTCAATGAATACATCAGGGACCACTAATTTTCCTACATCCAATGTCTATGGATTTGACATCGACACATTCTTATCCTTGTTCCCGTAGAAAAACCATAAAATATCCCATCCTCTATTGTCTATAATTGTATCCCTACACCCCGAGCATCAATCTATGAAAACTTTTCTTTTTCTTTCTTCCATGCCAGACCCTAGTAGAATGTCACACATGTCTTGGTGGATCCCCCTAACATATCTCAAAGATTTCTTCTTATTTTCAAGGGTTTGGGCAGATTGAGTAGGGTTTTTAGTAGATTGGGGAGGGTTTTCTATAACAGGTGGAGGTAAAACTATAGGTTATTAAGAAGAAGCAAACTTCTTTATTCTTGGTTTTGAGCTTTCACCTTGAGCAGGTATCTTCTCAATAGCAAGTTGCTTTTTAGGAGCCATTCTAATTAACTATGCTAGAGTTTTAACAACTCGAACTCTACTTAATTCCTACAGACTGAAGAATTTAGCTGAAAACAAAGTAGGCGGTAGAATCAACTTACCAATTTTTTTTCACTTTAAAACCCTACTTTGCTGGTGCAAAATACTCTTCCTTGCTTAGCGGATCCTTACACTAAAATCATTGAAAGAAAAATGGGAAACTTCTCTTCAAAAATTAAAATTTATGTTATTTCTTCATGCATCCTTTAGTCACCCTTAATTCAGTTCTTGTGAGTGTTTAAAGGTGGTAGATAAATCGATTTAAAAATCCATGTTGATCCTCATTTGGACGGTTTCTCTTCATTTGCATCCTGTCCCGTAGGCCTACATGATAGTTGTGCCTTCTATTTCCTTCCAACAGGATAGTGAGGGAAATTTTACTTTACCTTGTTTATACCTACTAGCCCCTAGTCTATCATTTGCCTAAAGTCAAGGCCCTTGAGGTTGTGGTGTTAGGCCCAATATGGAAAGCTAATGTACTAAGAGGGGAGGGGTGAATCAGTACTTCAAAACTTTTCTTCAACAATAACTTTACTGTTATGCATAAACTGAATAGTGCAGTAACATAATATAAAGCTAAAACAAATAGATAACAATCATACATGATTCACTCCATAACACATATATTTTGGTTACGCAGAAACTCTTGGTTAGAGAGAAAAACTGCGGTGGGGATGGCACCCACAACTTCACTACTGCAATAATAAAGGTTGCTCGGTTAGAGCTACATGTTTAGCTATTTCTAATAGCTTACCCTGTTAGGAGTATCAAGATCTGTTAGATCTACCTTGCTAAAGGATTTTACAACACTTAAACTAAATGCTGCACCTGGTTAAAAGCTTTATAATTTATAGACTTGATAAGAGTATTTTACCCTATTAAAGGTTTCTCTTAAAAATTCAAAATATTACAATAAAATCATTACAAATATCTGCAACTTTACATCTGGAATGTTATAGCAGATTCTATGTGGTCAGAATAAGATTACCTTGCTTATAGCATACCTCGGTAACCCATATAGTAACTTGGTAAACCCTTCTGTTTACTTCGTTCTTTGACTATTCTCTGAAATCCTTCTCGGTGACCTCTGTGTCTCTGTAACAGTCATAACACTTAGTGCTTTCACATGTCTTGCTTTGTATATTTCTATATCTTCCTTTCTGTCATGCTACATGTATATTTCTGATCTTAATCGATGTTGTATAAATAGATATCTTATGTCGGTGATCCATTCATTTCTTCGATCTTACAAACATTTTTTATCAAATGAATAACCATGTAAAATATTTCATTGGTTATATGACCTCAAAATCATACACAATCTTTAAGTGCAATTTCCAATGTGATAACGGTTAGATGTTCCTCGATCCTGTAACACGTTTTCATATGTATGTCTAGGTTCAATGAATCTGGTAACAGGTTTTACTCGATGTATAACAACTCGGTGTGTCATCTTTGTTGCTCGGTAGACATGGAATGATACTCGGTAGATAGCTCGATGTATACTGCACTCTCAGACTGCTTTCTTCTATAACCGACTACACTATGCATACCGACTGAATATCTTAGTAGAGATAACCGACTAGAGTATATAGAATAACTTTGAAAATAAAACTG
Organism: Cryptomeria japonica; assembly: GCF_030272615.1. NCBI lineage: Eukaryota > Viridiplantae > Streptophyta > Pinopsida > Cupressales > Cupressaceae > Cryptomeria > Cryptomeria japonica. The sequence goes on from NC_081406.1 coordinate 145,338,078, forward strand.
ACGGCAACTTGATAAGTAGTAACAATCTCCCCTTTTGACATTAGTTGAGATGTTTGACAAAAACTACTTTCAAAGTTATAACTCAATAATCTATATACTTGCAAAATTTGACTATACTGACATTATATACAATAGTCAATGAAATAGTAAATCCAGATATACTCCCATTATCGATATGTTGTACAAAACTCTGATTTTGTATGCTCGGTGATCAATGTTTTGTGTGCTACACTTGTTCTTTGCTTACTGTTCTGTTCACTGCTCGGTACACTGCTCTTGGATACTCTGATTTCTCTACTTGGTATACTCCCCCTGTATACTATACTCCTTTTGTTTGATATTATACTTTGATGCTTTGAATACTATATCACTCCCCCTTTTTGACAAACATCAAGACTTAGTTACCATTTGGTGGAGGTAACTAGTCAAAAATGGATTTGTACTTGGTCTGTGCTTCGGTGAGAGCGACAGAGAGGGCATCTTTTACACTATCCATTAAAGAATTATGTGCTTGAATATCAGCCAATAATGATATTAAGCCATCTAGAGTGCTTCCCTCTTGTGTAGTAGATAAGGAGGTGTCTCGATTGATCTGTTCTTGGATGGATGAAAGATGAGGAAGGAATAATGTCTGAAGTGTCATTATGTCCATCTTGATCTTGTGTTCTTCATTTCTTAGGTCCAATTGTTGAGCCATGAGCTATTGTAACTTTGTATAAAAATTCTAAACTGAATTTGGCTCTGTCGTCAACTTATTTGAGTGGTGATCTCTTTCTCAATTGCTTCTGTTTTATTTTTTATGTCTTTAATGAATAAAGAAAATGTATAGAGTTTCTGAAATAAATAAAGAATGTGCTTGAGTTGAGGAATCAACTCAGCAATAAATTTGACAAGTTTAACTTTGCCAATAGCTATAGCTTTCTGTACCTCTTCTGTCATTTTTGCAGTGAGCTCCTTGTCTTTTTACTTGCTCAAATATTCTGATGCATCTACTCCAGATGTCTCTATCTTTGTTAGGAGTTCATCCAGTTGAATGTGGATGGCCGCATCTATTGACACTATAGCTTCAGGTAGCATATCTATTAAGAGTGCTTTCACCTTCTGAAGTACTTTCTTTTTCTTTTGAATCACCATTTTCTTCTTTTGTTCGGCCTTTGCTTTGCATAGTTCACCGAAATCAATGAGTGCTTGCCCCTTTAATTTTGATATGTCTACATTGGGAAACACTATTGGTTTTGACAAATCAACTTTAGAAACTATGCTTTTTCATCTTCTTTTCTTTACCTTTCACCGATGGAACTAAGACAATGGCTTGTGAGGCTTGATGACCCTCGATAGGTTGCTCGGTAGAGGCAACACTTTGGTCAGTTTCCTTAGCCTCTATAGAGTCCTTTGGTTTCTCGGTACTCGGTGTCTCAGTTACAACATTTTCAGTGCTAGAAGGTGCTTGAGACGTCTATTCTTGAGTAGTACCTTCTCCTGTTGTAGACTTGTGACCTTCAGTGCCTTGATCCATATCCTGAGGGGGTTTCGGTTGAGACAGGTTGATTAACCGGTGTATAAGGTTGAACTTGTTCCAAGATTGGTTCACTGGATACAAGTTTTGCATATGCATTGCCTTCTATCATTTCCTGTTCTGGTGCCTCTATATCCATGATATCTTCATCCATTTGAATGATGTCAGCAGTGTCTTGCTCGGTAACATCAGGATCTTGCTCGGTGACATCAATAATTTCAACTCTAGCTTGCTCATCGGCATCCTTGATTTTAAAGATTTCCTGCCACTTTGCTTTTGTCTCATTTTCCACTTCAATATCTAGCCCATTCATCATTTTTAAGGCTCTCTATTTGACAAGAAACTTTGTATTGTAGGTTGTCAGATGTTCTTTTATTTCAGCTACTAACATGTCAGGAAAGAGATGTACTAGACTTCTTTCTCTGATCTGTTTCTCTGAGTCCAGTGCATACTTCCACCTATTATCAATATGTAAATATAGTTCATTTGGAAGTGACTTAGATAGTTCCAATGGAGCTAACCAAAATTTTAGAAGTGTGCATATGACAAATTCTTCAATTTGTGTCTTTTCATCATTATTTCTGGTTTCATACTTAATGTATCTGAATCCTCCAAATCCACCATATTCTTTCAGATTAGCACAAAATTTCTCAACGCTATGTATATTTACCTTCTTGTTCTTGACAATTTGAAATTTGCTTGCACCCTCAGATTCGGTGTCACTAGACTCTTTTGCCAAAATGAGTCTCCGAGTAGATTTCTTGTAGGTCTTTGTTACCTTGGGAACAGTAACACTCTTTGTTTTCTTACTCGATGAAGCAGTAGATGCTCTAGTGTTAGGTCGCTTTACTGGAGGAGTCGGTGAGGCCTTTGATGAATCCAGTTTCTTTCTTTTCAACACTTTACCCTTAGGCAATTCAGTGCTTAGTGTTATAGTTGCCTCTTGGACTTCAGATTCTTCTTCGGTAATAGTTATAGTGCCTTTGACAAGTGTGGAGGAATAATCTTCTCTGAATTTCTCCGATAATGCCTTTATCATCTTTGTTGCCTTTCTTGTAGCTTTGGGTACTATAATACTCATCTTTACTTTTTCCTTCACTTCTTCATAGGTTCCATACCTCAGCTCGGTAGCATGCCTCAGTAATGTGAGAAATGCATCAATTTGCTCTTGTGTGATGTCAAAATCAATCTCGTAACCCATAGGTGACAAAGATTGAGTTCTCGGTTCCACAACATTCACATAACAGTAATAAGTGTCTACTTCAAAACATATGTCATTTTTGTATTTCTCCACTAGCTGGGGTGGAATTCGATACCTGTTATGCATTTTCTCTTGAAACTTACTGAAGTAATCATCCATAATATCATTGAAATTATCTCCTAGCTTCTTAATGAAGTCATTAATCTAATGGGTGATTGGTCAGTGTAGTTCCCAAACAACTTTACTGACTGATGGAAATTATTTTTCAAAATAGAGAAACATGCATACAAGTAGTCATCCAAACTTTAGTGTATTAGCCGAGTTGTTCTTCTTCCGCTTCTTGATGTTGTTCAGGTTTTCAAACAGGTTTTTCAGAAACACCTCACATAGATCAATTTTCATTCCCTCTTTCACAATTTTGTATGCTAGGTCTACTGTTGCACAGGGTACACTATTTTCCATTGTTGATTGGAAGAAATAGTAAGCTATTACTCTAATGGCAAATTTTAGTTCTTCATCTGTGACATTGTTCAATTTCAGTCCTCAGCAATCAAATTCCACTCCGGTTAAATTGATCAATTTCTTCTGTGATATCATCTTTTAGGCTTGGGCATGATCATAAATGGGGTAACCGGTAATCAGATGAATGATTTCCTTGGTAATCTTAAATGGTATCTCTTCTAGCCACATGAAATCATCCTGAACTCTACTTAGAACAAACTTGACCCACTAGGGTTTGAACACACGAGGATAGGTTAGGGCTTTAGTTAATCCCTTGATCTTAATGTGCTCATACTTGCTATTTAATTTACCATCTGTGCACAATTCATCATATGTGTCTTTTATTTCAACATGACCGATTTCTTCAACATGACATTTGGTGAAGAATCTCACATCCTCGACTAATAACACTCTATCCGGGATGAGTGAGAATGCGGTTTTGTCATCCGGTTCAGATGCAACTTTAGGAGTTAAAGAGTATTTTAGTGAGGGATTTTCTACATTCTTAACAACGATGGGATCTTGGATCTTAGATGCCATTGTAGATTTCATATAAAAGCTAACAAAGGATCCTTAGGGTTTCAGGATTTTCAAACAACAGACACTTTATACTTAGTAGATAATAGCAACTTGATAAGATCCGTAAACCAGCTTAACAATGTGTTGAGATTGATGTAAATACCTTGAATTTGCTTTTAGGAGGTTTGATCACCTTAGATTCGCTTTGCTCTACACTCTCGAAAACTTGGTAAGTAAAACTGACCATGAAAATACTTTAAGTACACAATATACCTTATCGGGCTCCATGCGGGTTAGGTCAAAAACATTAAATGCACTCGGTTCCACTTAACTTTCTTTCCTTTTTCCGCTTTAACTGACTAATACATCTTAATTATGCATATTTTGAATTAAGTACATAATAAAATAGGAACTGTTAAGATTTAACCTTGAGAGAATGCAGTCCCTTCGTACCTTTACCGATTAATTTTGAATAGGTGCACCTAACTCAATAGGTAAGGTGCTTTCTTCATTTGACACAATTTCCTTCTTTTTCCAAATCATCTATAATTTGTCTTTTATTTCTTTAGTGTCTTTTCTAGGTTGATCTCTGCAATCTCCAGCCAAGTGTCCAACTTTGTGACAATGAAAACATGCCATACCAGGATTTCTCCATGATCTTCGGTTGTTCATTCCAAACCTTATAAAATAGTTGGCACTTATATGTCCATATCTTCCACAACATTCACACCATATCCCTGTATTGTAATCCCATGGTACTGCAAAATACTATCGGTAACGATCTATGTGAGCTCGATAACCTCTAGCATTTGCTCGGTGTGCAGACCACATATAGTTCTTTTGCTTAAACCAACACTTCTCGATACTATGTCCATATCTATTGCAGTTTTTTACAAAACCCTTTGAATTTTGCCTTCTGATAATTGTTAACAGACTTTGTCCTATATTGATTAGATGTGTGACCATATTTATTGCAATTGTAACAATAACCTTTGGACTTAGTGACATTCAGTTGCTTACCTTTTCTGATTTGGCACATGTTGGCAGTGTGACCTTGATTTCCACAGTAGTTACAAATAGGCTTCTTTCTTTTGATGTTCTTCTTGTTTCCAGCTTGCTTTGATGATTCTCCTCTCTCGATAGTATGAATTCCCTTCTCGGTAGAGTCTTTTCCTTTGTAACCAAGTCGTGCATCTTTGTTGGGTCTTGTTGTATTCAGTTGCTCATCCAACATCTTTGATGCTTCATAACTCTTCTTCAGTGTTTCTTTGGAATTCTTCTTTGTTTCAAGTTCATTGGTTAACCTTGATACTTCAAGTTTCAATGCTTGATTCTCATCATCTTTCAGATTTGCTTCATGATGTGCATAACCTAGTTGATCTAACAGGTTTTGTTGAATTCCAGTCATCCTTGTGATTTCATCATTCTTATCAGATACTAACACTTCAAGTTGTTGTTTTTCTATTTCTAGATCGCTTACTTGATCCTTGGCTGTCCTCAATGCATCAATATTTTCAGTCATCTGTGTGCTGAAATGTTCATGTTCTCTTTTCATTGCTTTTAGTTGATCAGCCAGTGCTTTGTTCTTTTCTTTCAATACTCCAATCATTTCTTTAGTCTCCTCAGATATACTGTTCTCAGATGATGCCTCAATTTGTTCCACTAACTCTTGAGAGTCCAACAAATCATCAAATAATCTTCTTCTTACTTTCAGATATTTTTGCATTTGTCTTTGCATGTCTGCAATCACTTGATTAGCATGATCCAGCTCTTCTTGTAGATACACAATCCTCCAAGATTGTTTATAGCCTTCCATTGATAAGATCTTTCTCTTTAGGCAGCTAAACCCTTTTCCAAGATTGAAGCTCTGATACCAATTGTTAGGCCCAATATGGAAAGCTAATGTACTGAGAGGGGAGGGGTGAATCAGTACTTCAAAACTTTTCTTCAACAATAACTTTACTATTATGCATAAACCGAATAGTGCAGTAACATAATATAAAGCTAAAACAAATAGATAACAATCATACATGATTCACTCCATAACACATATATTTTGGTTACGCGGAAACTCTTGGTTAGAGATTAAAAACTGCGGTGGGGATGGCACCCACAACTTCACTACTGCTGTTATCACTAATTTAAAATGGGCTTTTCTTTTCCCATTATTGGCTATGATTTTTTTGAGATCTTGAGTAAGGCGCATTTTCAATTGCTTCAGCTCTGTTTTAGGTCTTAAGGGTTTAGGGTTTTTTAATTTTAAATTGCCTAATATCTGATAAAAACCCTCTGGTTTCTATTCTTTCATTACTTTATCCACTTAAGTAATGGGTCATGGGATCGCAGGAAGTGTCCCCCCTTGTTTTCTTTGCCTAGGCGGTCATGTGAATTAATCAAAAAAATTTATGCCTGATGTGTATCCCTCCTAAAGTTGTCGAGCCCAGTAAGTAGTGTGCGTCTCGCAGATCGATCTACGGTTTTTTCTATTTAGCTAGGCGAAGTTGTGCGTGGTTTAAAACTAGTGAAGTTGCGAAAATGACATGGCATGCCACCTAGGCGGTCTAGCTAGTCAAGAAGGTGAGTAGAATGGTGGCACATAGCACTAGCTACAATAATCAACAAGTCAAGATCAAAGGTTAAAAGGCGGGTCCCAGAGGTGAGTCAGATCGCAGGAGGGGAGGTGATCTAGCAGATACAGGTGTCAAAGAATTAATCGGAGCCCAGTGCTTTCTCTTGGCGAATGAAAAAATGACATGTTAGCTCTGGAGGTGACTAGACGCCAGGTGTTCAAAGTTGAGTCAGAGGGCCCACCCCTCTCGGAGTCTATTCAGATGGTTAAGCACCGAGCAACTAAAAAATGATCCGACGACCCACACTATTTTGCAAGGGTAAGATACTTGTGTTTTATACCCTGCGAAATAGTGAAAGTAAACGAGGACAGTCCATGTGTCTTGATAGATGGTAACGTGTCCATGGACACTTGGTCTTAGAAGAAAGCCGGGGGCCCGCCAAGGTGGAATCGGCGGTATAAAAGAAAGACACACGGCCGACATTGAGTTGAATGTGAAAGGTTTTTTAAAGCCAGTGGTTGAGTGCCACGTGGTGGCTCATAGCAAATAAAGAAGCGGGACCCAGTGCGGAACCAAGGTTGTTAGTTAGTGTAATGGTCGATCAAGTTTCTTTTGATCGGACGGTCGGCGCTATTTCGCAGGACCAAAATGCCCAATGGTTATGCTTAGTGAAGTTGCAAAAGAGCAAAGAGAAAGAATTGCAGGAACGTTGTGACCCGTTGGAGAGAAAAATACGAATTCTCCCATGAATTCAATTTTGAAAGGACGGCCGAAGCATGCGGAATCAATGTTGCAGTTAAGACCTTGGGTACAATATATGATTTCCTATCAACCGGATGAAGGTATCTTTTAAAAGAATTATTGCAGAGGAGCAGATACAGAGCTATTTTCTTCAGATACAGAGCAAGTCAATTCGGTTGCAGAGAAAATTCCTCCAAGTTAAGAACAAGTTTTCTTGTACTCTCGTGCTGCAATTTCTGTGTGGTATGTTTTAGATAAGATATTGATTTGTCACAGAATTATTTAGGGGCAGTATTCATTTCTTGCATTTTCAAAATGGCATCTAAGAGGGAATTTTCTGGGAAAGTAAATTATCTGGAAAGAGCCATCTATGATGATTTTCTTGAACAGTTGACGTTGTCAACTAATCAGGCATCGAAGGCAAAAGAGCTAGTGCCTAGAATTCCCCGTCTGAAAATAGGAGGACTGTATGACAAGGGGAACTGGTTGAGAGACCCAAAAGTTGGTTTGTCTGGGTTGGGGTTATTTAAGGTTGGATTTGGAATGAGAAATTCTCTGGCCCCTCAAAACAGTATTTGGGAATTAGATGTTGGGAAGTTGGTAGTCCCAGGGGTATTTATGGACATCGATTTGTTGACCCAAATTGCACTCAATTATGATCCGGTCACAAGAAGCATTCAAGACATAAATGGAAAAACCCTTATTGAGATTAATACTAAAGAATTCAGAAATGCTTTTGGGCTCAATGAGTTCACCAATTTTCTAGAACCCATAAATTTCAAATCTTTAGATCAAATTTATAGTGCACAGAGGAATCATCTTAGGAATGGGCCTCTCAAGGAATTTTTTGTGAAGATAGGTGGGTTGACAGTTGTAGGACCCAACACAGAGGAGCCCTTTTCATTGAGTATGTTCACCCTTAGGGCTAAGGGACTGTATTGGGCACTTTGCCAAGTTTTGGGAGAAGATGCTGAAGCGAATATGCCCAATCACTACCTGTTAATGATTGCTCAGATTTTGAATCCTTCTCTTGCAGTTACATTTGATTATGCTTCTTTCATTGTTGATGTTATCCATGGAGGGCTAACAGGAATAAAGAATGGAAAGGTAGATAGGCCTTTCGGATGGTACTCACTCCTGATGCACCTTTTTCTTTTCAAAGGTGGTGATTACTTTGCCAGTGGATTGGACCTTGTCAAAGAGAAAGAAGGAGAAAAAATGCCAGTACAATTATGGAGTACTGTGTTGTCATGGGATAGAGAGGATGCCAGTTTCTTGAAGTTTGACAAATACTTTGCATCTAAGATTAGGACTCTCCTCTGCTCAGAGAACCCAAGAATCCCCAAGGTTCTTTTGGAATTCATAAGACCAAAAGAATTTGCAGAGAACATAAAAATTGTTCACAATTGGGGTGACATTTATCTGTACCCAGTCTCAATAGTTTTTAGAGTGTTTGGTTTTAGAGGCACCCCATTTTTGTTACCCTATCAGGTCCCTCTCAAAGTGGAAATTGCAGAGATCCTTAGACAAATTGGTGGTGTACAAGAAGTAGAACTGACAGGTAGGGGTAAAGGGACTATTTTCCCTACAGTTACCATAGCCCACCAATTTGTAATAACAAAAGGAGGTTGGAATTGCTTTGAGGATTTTCTCAAGCCTTATCATTTGTCTACTGCAGTATCCAGGTGTGCTGATCCAGAAGATTTCTTCAACGACATGTTCAGAAAGAGAGCAGCGTGCAGAGGTAGGCCTCATCAATTTCAGTTTCCTGAAGACCTCATCAGAAATGAGTTTGATCTAGATGAGCAGGAGCTGAGAAAGGAAAAATGGGTGGCTTATAAGAAAGCCTTGGATTTTGTGCATCAGTTTGATGCCAGCTATGACCCATTGTCTAGCTTTTTCCCTCTGGAGGAGAAAAAAAAGTTTTTAATTGTTTGCTTTGAGGATGTGATGCAGACCCTGAAGGAGAAGAGGGAAGCTATGATTAAAGGTGATCCTGAAAAGGCAAGAGTAGTTCTAAGTAGGTCAGCTTCCAGCAAAGCAATCCCTTCTGGTGATTATACACTGCACAAGAAATTTAGTTACAGTGTGTTGATGCCTGCAACAGGGGAGCCCTCTACCTCTAAAGGAAAGAGGAAGATACAAGATGTCGTTGACATCCAAGAGAGCCCAAAGAAGCAGAGGGTAGGGAAAGAAGTACAATCGGATGCACCTTTGTATTCTCCATCCCAATCCCCTATCCACATAGGAGATGAGCAAGCAGCAGCTGAGTAGCTCCTACAATTAGGCTGTAGTGCCCCGCCAGGAAACCCCTATGGGTTTAAATTAAAACACTCAAATAGAGTGTAAATTTTTTTATTTTTTTTTTATAGTAATTAAGTGCGTTAATGAAAAGTTACAATGTTAAGATAGTATGAAGTTATCCCAAAGTTATTTCTAACTAGATAACACAGCGGAAGGCTCAGCCAACCCTAAGGAGTTTCCTAACGCGATTACACAACCTTACACCTAACTCAACTTGCGTCAATAGATCTATTAAACTGGATAACTTAATTACGAGATAATGCATAGTCCTTGATTAAATATGTGTTCAATGGTTTAACACCTTATATCTTTAGGAGGCATTCAATTACTTCGATGGTTAGGAGGCCATTGAGGAGATTATTTATCCATCGCACTTTAATTCATAATTACTTTAAGAGGCCCCCAAAATGGGTTCGTGAATTCCATTCATTGGGTTGTGGTATCCATTCACAATTGATTTCATCCCTTAATGTTTTAAGAATATGCCTAATGAGGTTCATTCATTCAAGGTTAAACTATGATTAGTAAAGCGAGGGTTTCATCATTTGATTTTAAAATATTCACCCACATTTGTTATCTCTTTTTTTTATATTAAAAGAATGGTTAATGAGAGAGATTTATTTCTTAAGGATTAACCACAATTAATAGAGTGAAGTCCCCTCATTTGGTTTCATGCATATTCAACTAATGGGTTGTAGTGCTTATACGAAGGGTAGGTTATGAGTAGCCATAGATCTCATTTGAATTTTTTAATAATGTAATAAATGGACTAACTTCATTAAGTTGGATATGCATTAAAACCCCCGAGAGCATCCTTCAATTTAAAATATCGTTAACGAGATTACATTCATCATCTCAAGGTTCGAATAATTCAGACCATAGTGATGTTCTTCTATTAGGATTAGAATACAATTATCTTTTTGCATATCTCTTCTTATAAACGAGGTTAATATGAGATGGTACATATATTATATTAAGATTAAGGTTTAAATAACTATACCAAAACTTCCTTTTTTTTTTTAGATCCATTTCAGCATTCATAAGGGACTCGTTATTTAAGGTTACAAATATAGATACTAGTTGAGTTCACTCTTGTATGAACTTAATCTGATAAAGAATATTTGTTAGGATTAAAACGTAAACAACTAAGTGATTTCATTTGATAAAGTGAATTACAATTAACATGGCGATGTTCATTTACAAGGGTAAGATGGTAAATGCCTAAATGAGTTTCACCAATTATCAAGTTAAATTTCGGTAAGGTTGATCTGTTAAGATTAAACGTATTTGACCAAACAACTATATCCGATATAATGAAACATAATTATCATAACGTTCCCCATTCTGGTTCAATCTTAACAAACATGAGGGATTCCTTTTATAAGATTAACATATGGGTTTTCCAGTTGGGTTCACACAATTATAAAGTTAATTTAGTGAGGATTATTGTTTTTAATTACAACCTGAATAACTAAGCATATGCATCCCTTATACAACATGAATACCTAATTAAGCCCACACGGTTATCGAATTACTCTGGTGAGGTTTATTGTTAAGATTAAATCGTGAAATAACTTAACAAATTTACCCAATGCAATGAAACATAATTGACATGGCGAGGTTCGTTTACTAAGGTAAAGGATAGATATTTCTATTATGTTCATCTTTTAGATTTCAATTAAAGAATAGTGACATAGTTTTATCTTTGTTTCCTTTTTACATCCATTCCATTTATATACTTAATATCAAGATGATCCCATAAAGCAACTCTAATTAGATTTCTGCCACTATTACCATTCAAATTAACGTTACCAATTTACCCTTTTTTTTTTTTTTTTTTTACACTTTAATTTTCAATATATAAGTACCATGCCATATTCATAATTCACAATGTTTTATGAACTTGAATAACTACGTTTATCCATATGAAAAATGTTATACATTTAAACTTGAATTCATTTAATTTACACCATACACTTTGCAAAAATACAACCATTCAAGAAAATTTAAAACATAAAACAAAGTACGCTATAAACATCGCATGACACAGAATATGATCTCGGAGTTCACCCCGGATGGGCTACATCTCCGGGTCTGCTCAACTGCAAGACCCCTTTGGTATTATATAGTTAGGAATACATAGTTTATAAATCTTTTACATCTTGCCACTTAGGTGATCACATACACTAGTCAACATCTACTTTGATTGATTATTACATAGTGATCCCCTTTTGAAAACGGGCCAAATAGAATCATAACAAATACAAGAAACAAACAATTCTGGATTCTTTTTTTTTTTGAACGGTATCCTAATTAGGGCTTGACCCACTCATGACCAATCCCTATCATATCAAGTTTTCCATTACAACCAAATTCAATAATAGAAGTTTAATTCATCCTAGGCACAATCCGGTAGAGATATTTGTTTCCCATATTGCTCTAACTATTAGTGTCGATCCATTGGTAGACTTGCAAGGTTAGCTTTTATTCTAAACTCATATTAATTCGCCCTTACTATTTATTCCATATTATTAATGAGTAGTACCCCGCGTATGATATAATCAATAAGAAGTTAATTAACTTGTTCATTAGTGTAGATTTTCTAAATGATAGATCTCTAAAATCCAATTATACTATTTAGCAATCTGAGATGAGATATTAAAACAACCATAAAAGAACTGAATTTAGAATTAAATAATATGAAGGACTAAGTTTAATTTTCCTTATATTAACTCTAAACTCTCTTATCATTCCGACTCTTCTTTACTTTTACATATTGGACACAACTTCATGCTTAACATACCCTCACACAAATATATATATATATATATATATATATATATATATATATATATATATATATATATATATATATATATATATATATATATATATATATATATATATATATATATATATATATATATATATATATATATATAACGCTGTTTTGCAATTAAATAAAATAATAAATAAACTAATTTAAATACGATAATCCTACCGACATTTTACTGCAAGAGTCTCTTTTTTTTAATATATACCAAAACAATTTTAAACTTAAAATAATTTAAAACACACAAAAAAAACTTAAAAATCTCGCTCACGCGAAGGGCGCTGCCCTCACGGTACCCGCAGGGTTTTACCCTGCGAGCCACCGTGGACGCAGGGTTACCCTGCGGACACCGTGGTCGCAGGAACCCTGCGGCCCACGGTGGACGCAGGGGAACACCTTGCGGCCCACGGTGGACGCAGGGGGAAACCCTGCGTGCCACTGTGCACGGGAAGGGAAGTGGGGAAGGGGGCGGCGGCGGCGGCGGGAGCTGAGCTTCGGCTCCTCCGCCCGCCAAACCCTAGCCCAAAAAAAAAAAATTCTTTCTCCCCTTTTTGATATTCTTTATTTTGTGTTCTCTCTATTTTTATTTTTTTTTTATAGATTTGTTTGAAAATCACAGTTTGATCTAAACATCTCCTTTTTTTTTTTAAAGAACACTGAAGAAAACTCACACACAGTTCACAGCCATTGCTTAGTTTTCCTATTTTTTTTTTTTATATATATTTCCAGCACGTATAAGCAAGGATTGGGGAAGGTTTTCTCCCTACTAAGTGTCCAAGTAGCCATGTCAAAGCTTGGATTCAAGAACAAGAAACTCCCAAAACTAAATCTAAGCCTAATCTTCAAGAAGCTTCATGGTTTTCTTTAAGAACAAAACATTTCTTTCTCTTCTTTTCTCAACATTTCATGGAGATCAAACAATAACAAATGGGTAGATAGAATCCTACCTCATAATGAAATTTCCGGACCTGAATCTTGATGAGGAGCTTCAGCCACTCCAAGAAAGCAAGGAAAACTCCATTCTTTTCTTCCCAAACCATGTTTTTTCAAAAAGAGACCAAAAAAGCCAAGAACCCCCAAAATGCTTGCAAAACTAAGATTAAAAACAAAGCCCTAATTTTTGCCCTAATTTCAATTTCGAATTTAGGGTTTTATTTCTAAAATACAATAAATGAAAATCCAAATGGGAATCATTCATTCCTTCCTTGTTCATTTTTCTTTTAAAATTTAAAAGCTTCTACTTCATATTCAGCTCTAATTTAATTTACTGAAAATCAAACTTTTATATTTTATCAACTATACAAGTAAGAAGAAATAATTTCTTTTAAATAATAATAATTTTCCTTTTTTTTTTCTCCAAATGCGAAAATGCGTAATTTTATTGCTATCTCCCAAATGTCTTTAAATTTATTTTTTTTCCTTTCCAAAAACGCATAATCTCATTAAATTCATTATTTTAAAATTAGCTATTAAATTGACTTGCTACAACACAATAAAGCGATATTTTTAAATAAATGACTAATCTAATGCAAGAGTCTTGTTTCTTCTAATTTCTCAACTATAAATGCATAAATGTTACAAATGCGTAAATGAGCACACTAACCTCAGTTAAATACCTTAAACTTGCTACAATAATAATTTAAAGCAAATCTCTTTAATTACTGATTAATCGTATAAAGAAGCTACCTATTTAAATTTCTATATCTCTAATGTGTACGTTTAATCATAATTTTAAATTTAATACTTAGGATAACAAACCTCACTTACCTCGTGCAAGGCACGCAAATCGAGGTAGTCCTCCAAATCTCTCGACACGCATCTCAATGAAAGGCAAGCTCCACGAATCCACGCACGATGCTCACCTAACCATGGCTAAGGCAAGACGAGCGTTATATGACCACTAATTCCGAATTCAAAAGATGAAAGAGCATACTCAACCTTGCAAGTTCCAAAGGAGGTGAACCTTGCCCTAAGCGGTGTTGTACCTGCAATCTCCTGCACCCATGAACTCATACAAGCATGCATATACAAATACATATTCAATGAAGACGTTAGCTCAAGATTTATCACAGGGGTTAGGAAACAATTACATTTACACGAAAATCGATGCAAAAGTACAATAATAAGCATGCACAATTTATTTATATTATCTAAGCTACACATTGCATATCGGTTACTCTACCATTCAAGAATGCCACATAGGAAGTCAATCAAGGTTAAACGGGTTCTAAAAGTCCGACTAGGGTATGGGCATTACATAGGCAGTCTAGGGGAAATTGCCTACACTTATGATGAAGTGGAAGAAGGAATGCCAGAAGAATCCCTTGCTGCTGAAATGGACATTACCACCACTGAACTCAAAGGCCAGGAGTGGGATCCTGAAATAAAGCAGGCAAGTAATGCCTTCTTGACTGACAATAATTTTGTCACATCAAAAGCATTTGTGCAATTTATATGGAAGCAGAACATAGATAAGTATAATGCTAGATGTGAAAAGAGAAAAGGTGAGCAGCCTAATAAAGATCCAGCCCTGGTAGAGGAGGAAATAAAGCAAGAGATGATGGAAGAATTCAAGACCATCACCCCTAAGCAAGGGAGAGATATGGTGGCACAAGCTGGAGTACTTATTTTACCTGAATGGGATATAGCAGATGCCCTGGTACTAGACACAGTGAGGAAGGAGACCAAACCCATGGAGGGGATTACTTTTAGTAAGGATAATGCTACACTCGTCATGTGGTCTCTCAAGAGAAATGAGAGTAGGAAAAGAAAAGATACCCCAGGGTCAAGTTACCTTGGTGGAATGATGGTGAAGAGAGTGCAGAATACCGGGGTGGTGGAAGCTGCTAGCACTGTGCTAGAGACTGCAAAATTTGGTGTTGCAATAGCAGAAAAGGAAGCCAAGGAAAAAGAGATCCTCCAAGTCAAGTTGGAGATTGAAGGCCTACAATAGTGCTAAGGAGGAGGTAAGAAGTAAGGATAATATCATTGCTAAGCTTCAGAGCCAGTTGACTGGACAACACCATCAAGGTGAGTCTTCAACACTGATGATCTCCTCTTCTCCTGCAAGACCTCCACCTACTAGCCCTATCATTGAGTTTCCACCATCTCCAGCACCCTCCAGCTCTCAAATGGTTGAGATAACTCCTCAAAAATTAGAAAATTTAAAACAGGCTCAGGCCCTATATGCAAAGAAGTATGAGGAGAGAGTAAGGGCTACAATTTCCAGTTTTGCAAATACAATGAATGCCTCATTGCTATACAATAATGTAGGTAAAATTTTGGATATATGGAATGAGCTCAGGGGAGACAAGGCCATATTGACACCAATTTTTGACAAATGGAGGCCTAGGGAGCAAGATTTAGAGTTTGTGTGTGTGTCTTGTGATGAAGCAAGGGCCAATCCTATCATTAGATCCACTTTTGACATCACTAAAGATTTAATACAATTAGCAGCAGGGGTGGATAATGCTGATAGGAAAGTTAATTTGTGCAAAAAGGAATATGTTGATCAAGTTTTTGAGTTGCTCCCAGGAGTCTTTGCTAGCCCAGATCAATTGAAGGATAAACAAATGTGGCTTAAGGAGGTAGAAGCTAAACTGTCAACAAGAATTAAGGGAATTATTGATCTAGATGATGCTTCTTTCTTTGTTGTAACAATACACGAGATAGAGAAAATTAAGGCACATTATGGTTTTCTCAATTCAGAAGTCAACAAAATGAGAAACTCCTAGGAAAGGTTGACCAAGGCTAAGGCTAAAGTGATTAATTTCTCATGGCTGACTGATGATGTGTATGATGAGTGGACAACAAAATATGCCACTCATGATCCAGAACAGTTAGAGAGTGCTCCTGAAAAGATAGAAGAAGTTACAACCGAACAACCTGTTGAAGAAGCTACAGAGGCTGAAAAGAACTTGTAACTGTTTTTGCGAAAAGCTTTGTAACTTCTTTGTTTTGAAAGAAATGATTGTAACAAACTCTCCTCGAAAAGTTCGAAGCTTTGTGCATCCATGTTGTTATAAATGGATACCAGGACTAGAGAGAAGGGGATCGCAAAAAGAATTGTAAGAAAATGCTGCAGAAATTTATCTGAGCTTTTTTGAGTCTAATGGGGAATATTCAAAAACTTCTTGTAATACTTCTCTGAATATAATATCAATATACAGACCATCGGTTTTGAGTAAAGCTTTGTGTCGTCTTCAAGTGTGTTTACAATTTGTTTATTGTTTTCATTCTGAATAATCCAGGGTTATTTTGTTTGAATGGGGTAGCAAGGCTATTTTCAGTAGATGTGCTCGCTGGCTTTTCTCTTTAGGAGGGAAATTAAAGATGCGGGGATCACTCATACCAGTAAATTCTTTGGAAGAAACTTTGAATCTTGATGATCATAGTTTAATTTGGAATACATAAATTCTTATAAGTGTTAGGCATGTATAAGGATTAATAGAAACCAAGCCAATGGGATGCATAAAGATATTTTGTTTGAGGATTATTATCTGAGTTTTAGATGACTTTGTGACCTTGGATAAGGCACTAGTATTGATTGAAGTTGTTTATTGCATGTTTTGTTGATCAAAATACTGAATATGAGTCTAATTTTCATTCCTTTGTTTCATTTAGTTTTGACGTGAATAGATCCACTGGTTTGCTAGACTGGTTTGCTGTGGATTTATCTTTTGAAAGTATGAATTTGGTTCACAAACGTATACCCGCCTGGACTCTGAATGAGTCCAAAGTGTAGAAGGTTAAATCAAACCTTGTCATATGTTGTCCTAAGAGTTTGCTTCCTCTTAACTTCCCTCTCGCACAGAGTTTGATCATCTTATTATAAGGATGTTGAAGTGAGTCAGATTTTGAAGACAACAACTGCAATAATAAAGGTTGCTCGGTTAGAGCTACATGTTTAGCTTTTTCTAATAGATTTTCCTGTTAGGAGTATCAAGATCTGTTAGATCTAGCTTGCTAAAGGATTTTACAACACTTAAACTAAATGTTGCACCTAGTTAAAGGCTTTACAATTTATAGACTTGATTAGAGTATTTTACCCTGTTAAAGGTTTCTCTTACAAATTCAAAATATTACAATAAAATCATTACAAATATCTGCAACTTTACATCTGGAATGTTATAGCAGATTCTATGTGCTCAGAATAAGATTACCTTGCTTATAGCATAAGTCAGTAACCCATATAGTAACTTGGTAAACCCTTCTGTTTACTTTGTTCTTTGACTGTTCTCTGAAATCCTTCTCGGTGACCTCTGTGTCTCTATAACAGTCATAACACTTAGTGCTTTCACATGTCTTGCTTTGTATATTTCTATATATTCCTTTCTGTCATGCTACATGTATATTTCTGATCTTAATCCATGTTGTATAAATAGATATCTTATGTCGGTGATCCATTCACTGCTTCGATCTTACAAACATGTTTTATCGAATGAATAACCATGCAAAATATTTCATTGGTTAGATGACCTCAAAATCATACACAAGCTTTAAGTGCAATTTCCGATGTGATAACGGTTAGATGTTCCTCGATCTTGTAACACGTTTTCATATGTATGTCTAGGTTCAATGAATCTAGTAACACGTTTTACTCGGTGTATAACAACTCGATGTGTCATCTTTGTTGCATGGTTGACATGCAACGATACTCGGTAGACAACTCGATGTATACTGCGCTCTCAGACTATTTTCTTCTATAACCAACTAGACTATGCATACCGAATGAATATTTCGGTAGAGATAACCAACTAGAGTATATAGAATAACTTTGAACATAAAACTGATGGCAACTTGATAAGTAGTAGCAATCTCCTCTTTTGAAATTAGTTGAGATGTTTGACAAAAACTTCTTTCAAAGTTATAACTCAATAATCTATATACTTGCAAAATTTGACTATACTGACATTATATACAATAGTCAATGAAATAGTAAATCTAGATATACTCCCCTTATCGATATACTATACAAAACTCTGATTTTGTGTGCTCGTTGATCAATGTTCTGTGTGCTGCACTTGTTCTTTGCTTATTGTTATGTTCACTGCTCGCTACACTGCTCTTGGATACTCTGCTTGCTCTGCTCGGTATACTCCCCCTGTATACTATACTCCTTTTGTTTGATATTATACTTTGATTCTTTGAATACTATATCACTCCCCCTTTTTGAAAAACATCAAGACTTAGTTACCATTTGGTGGAGGCAACTGGTCAAAAATGGATTTGTACTTCGTCTGTGCTTTGGTGAGAGCGATAGAGAGGGCATCCTTTACATTGTCCATTATAGAATTTTGTGCTTGAATATCAGCCAATAATGATATTAACCCATCTAGAGTTCTTCCCTCTTGTGTAGTAGATAAGGAGGTGGCTCGGTTGATCTATTCTTGGACAGATGAAAGATGAGGAAGGAATAATGTTCGAAGTGTCATTATGTCCATCCTGATCTTGTGTTCTTCATTTCTTAGGTCCAATTGTTGAGCCATGAGCTGTTGTAACTTTGTATAAAAATTATGAACGGAATTTGGCTCTGTCGTTAACTTATTTGAGAGATCGGTGATCTCTTTCTCAATTGCTTCTGTTTTATTTTTGATGTCTTTAATGAATAAAGAAAATGTACAAAGTTTCTGAAATAAATAAAGAATGTGCTTGAGTTGAGGAGTCAACTCAGCAATAAATTTTACAAGTTTAACTTTGCCAATAGCTATAGCTTTCTGTACCTCTTCTATCATTTTTGCAATGAGCTCCTTGTCTTTTAGCTTGCTCAAATATTCTGATGCATCTACTCCAGATGTCTCTATCTTTGTTAGGAGTTCATCCAGTTGAATGTGGATGGCCGCATCTATTGACACTGTAGCTTCAGGTAGCATATCTATTAAGAGTGCTTTCACCTTCTGAAGTACTTTCTTTTTCTTTTGAATCACCATTTGCTTCTCTTGTTCAGCCTTTTCTTTGCATAGTTTACCAAAATCAATGAGTGCTTTCCCCCTTAATTTTGATATGTCTACATTGGGAAACACTATTGGTTTTGACAGATCAACTTTAAAACTATGCTTTTTCATCTTCTTTTCTTTACCTTTCACCGATGGAACTAAGACAATGGCTTGTGAGGCTTGATGACCCTCGATAGGTTGCTTGGTAGAGGCAACACTTTGGTCAGTTTCCTTAGCCTCTGTAGAGTCCTTTGGTGTCTCGGTACTCGGTGTCTCAGTTACAACATTTTCAGTGCTAGAAGGTGCTTGAGACGTCTATTCTTGAGTGGTACCTTCTCCTGTTGTAGACTTGTGACCTTCGGTGCCTTGATCCGTATCTTGAGGGGTTTCGGTTGAGATAGGTTGATTAATCGGTGGATAAGGCTTAACTTGTTCCAAGACTGATTCACTGGATACAAGTTTTGCATATGCATTGCCTTCTATCATTTCCTTTTCCGGTGCCGCTGCATCCATGATATCTTCATCTATTTGAATGGTGTCAATAGGGTCTTGCTCGGTAACATCAGGATCTTGCTCGGTGACATCAATAATTTCAACTGTAGCTTGCTCACCGACATCCTTGATTTTAAAGATTTCCTGCCACTTTGCTTTTGTCTCATTTTCCACTTCAATATACAGCCCATTCATTAGTTTTAAGGCTCTCTGTTTGATGAGAAACTTTGTGTTGTAGGTTGTCAGATGTTCTTTTATTTCAGCTACTGACATGTCAGGAAAGAGATGTACCAGACTTCTTTCTCTGATCTATTTCTCTGAGTCCATTGCTAGTGCAGGAGCACCTGAGCACCTGAATGCTCAAATCCTAGCAGGTAGAGCATTTTGTTGCAAATTAAGCATGTGTGTTTATTTTATGCTTCTAGTAGGTTTAATAGGTTTTTTTTGTGGTGTAATAAGGTTTGGAACTCATTTTTGTTTAAGAGTTTCCAGGATTTTTGTTTTTTTGCTCAGTGGGCCAAAAACTGTCAATTTTGGGTCCAAATGAGCATTTTTGAATTTTTGATGTTGTAAAGCCTTGAAAGGCATTGGAGAATGTTTATTTAGTGTTTCTAATGATGTTGAGTCATTGGTTTGAGTGCCAAGTCACCGGGAGTCAAAATGCAACTTTATGAGCAACAAAAGTTGTCAAAAGTTGTCAAAAAGTTGTCAAAAAGTGCAAACAAGTGATTTTTGGTGGTTTTGGTTAGTTCCAGCCTGTACTTGTCTATACAAAGGCTTCAATAAGTTGGCACATTTATAAAAACCATGTTCCCATCATTGTATGTGTGGTTCATGTTGGAGAAGTAAAAGAAATACTTGTTTTGCTCTTGTTTTTTGTGAGTTTTAACTAGTTTCCTGCACTTTTGAGAGTACAGTCCGTACCATGGCTTCATGAGTCCGTACTACTCCTATTTTTAATTGGTTTGATCTCCTTTTATGTTTGATTAGTGGTTTGGAACAAGTTTTGTTTGAAGTGCTCTTGAGAAAGGCACTGTTTTGTGGTTTCAATGGAAGGTCTTTCATGGTCCAACTAGTTTCTTCAAGGTCTATTCATCCATGGCTTTGAGGAAATTTGTTGGACCCTTTGTACATACTGTATCATACATCTATTTTCCTTTTCTATCAATGCACAAGTGTTTGTAAGCCCATGGCAAGTATGTGAAGTGAACAACTTGCTTGGGTATTTTTAAAGTTTTGAATGGTACTTTGTTGTTCATAGCACTGTACTTTGAAATGTTGAAGAAGAATCAAGTTGGCAAGAGTTATCACTGCATTTTACCCTCCTTGTCTCTCTCATGACTTGGTTGGATGCAAGAAGCAAAGGTGTAATCAGACTGTAAAACAGTGTGTCACTGTTTCATGGTTAAAACCTCATTGCCAACCTCCCTAATGGACAGTATGGAATAATGGATTCCTCTTTTATGCATCATGGGAATGTATTTACAAGTGTTTTCAATGTTAAGAAGACAAGGTACACAATTTGGTTGTAAAGGACCTAAATAAGGATCCTAGAAAAGTGTATTCTTTGTCACAATCTCATAATGTTGTCATGTTTTGTGGCATCTTTTGAGTGTTCAAACTTATAAGATCTTTGAAGAGGCTATATGTATTGTTTTTACCTTGCCATTAACACCCTTTTGTAGGCCAGGGACAGAGTGAAGAAGCAAATCAAAACAAAGAAAGAAAGTTGTATTAGTTTTAAGACTATCAAAGTACAGTGATGGCGGATGAATGAACAATAGTCATCAAAAATCCTTTCCTATTTGCTTTGCAGGGTGTTCCAACTTATGTCAAGTCATTTTTGCATCTATATTTGACAGACTTACATTGTATTTGGTTTATCAATGTTGAAAAAGTATGCAAAACCTCAAAAACATTGTTGTCTCAGTCCTCTAGACTGTTATTTCTGTGTGAAGCAACAGTATGGCATTTGTTTGACATAATGACAGTATTAGAAGATAGGTTTTGAATCTTTGGAAGTGTTTGGCATATGTCATAGAAAGGTTTGAAACATTTAATTGGGTCTAGTATCATGGAGAAGACCTTTAATTTGCAAACCCTCACTAAAACCCTCAAAAACCCTTGAAAAATGCCTATTTTGTGGGACAGTCCTCAAACAGTTCGTACAGTACTTGCCATAGCAAAAATCCTTGATCTTTCATCATGAATTGACCAAATCTCCAAGGGTTTTCCATGAAGTTTAGCAGATTTAGCAGGGTGAACAATTTTCACTAAGAACTAGGGCTAATTCTAGTAGCCTTTTTGGGGCCAATTTGACAATTTCATGAAATCGGTAAGGAAGGAGAAGTAAATGATTGCTTCAAATCATCAAAATTGATGAGTTAAGACCTAAGACACCCTACTACAAGCTCCATAGCATTGCATTAAGTCATTTGATCAAGATGACCTTTTGAACCTAGAAGTTGCCTTGAGTAAACCAACGTTCTTTACATCCAACTTGGATATTTTCACTCTTGAAAGATGAGGGACAGTCATCAAACTTTGCTGACCTATCCAGATGCTCAGTCAACACATTAATATGATTGAAATCCTTAAAAGGTGCAAACAAGGTTAGGTAAACCATGGTTCTCCAACAGTTGCCCATTCCTGGAAGAGAGGAGATTCAGCCAATTGGACAACCAAACTTGTTCATTTTTAGTGATACACAAGAGGACCTCATTTCAGATTTGAATGCCTTAGCATGGAAGGTAAGGAGGAGTGATGTACAATACAATAGGGTGCAAGCAGTGTTGAATAGAGAGGAGGAGATAGGAGAAAGGTTTAGAAGAATCCCATTGGTGCCTAGGGATTGATTTGGGAAGCACATTGAGAACAAAAGCCCACCAACCTCAAAAGAAGACCAACTTCTATTCTACCTCCTCATCAATTGCATACTTCCACCTATTATCAATATGTAAATATAGTTCATTTGGAAGTGAATTAGATAGTTCCAATGGAGCTAACTGGAATTTTAGAAGTGTGCAGATGACAGCTTCTTCAATTTGTCTCTTTTCATCATTATTTCTGGTTTCATACTTAACGTATCCGAAACTTCCAAATCCACCATATTCTTTTAGATTAGCACAGAAGTTTTCAACACTATGTACATTTACCTTCTTGCTCTTGATAATCTAAAATTTGCTTGCATCCTCAGATTCGGTGTCACTAGACTCTTTTGCCAAAATGAGTCTCCGAGTAGATTTCTTGTAGGTCTTTATTACCTTGGGAATAGTAACACTCTTTGTTTTCTTACTTGGTGAAGCTGCAGATGCTCTAGTGTTAGGTCGCTTTACTGGAGGAGTTGGTGTGGCCTTTGATGAATCCAGTTTATTTCTTTTCAACACTTTACCATTAGGCAATTCAGTGCTCAGTGTTATAGCTGCCTCTAGGGCTTCATATTCTTTTTCGGTAATAGCTATAGTGCCTTTGACAGGTGTGGAGGAAGAATCTTCTCCGAATTTCTCCGATAATGCCTTTATCATCTTTGTTGCCTTTCTTATAGCTTTGGGTACTACAATGCTCATTTTTAATTTTTCCTTCACCTCTTCATAGGTTCCTACCTCAGCTCGATAGCATGCCTCGGTAATGTGATAAATTCATCAATTTGTTGTTGTGTGATGTCAAAATCAATCTTGTAACCCATAGGCGACAAATATTGAGTTCTCGGTTCCATAGCATTCACATAACAGTAATCAATGTCTACTTCAAAACATATGTCATTTTTGTATTTCTCCACTAGCTGAGGTGGAATTCGATACCTGTTATGCATTTTCTCTTGAAACTTACTAAAGTAATCATCCATAATATCATTGAAATTATCTCCTAGCTTCTTAATGAAGTCATTAATCTGATGGGTGATTGGTCGGTGTAGTTAACAAACAACTTTATCGACTCATGGAAAGAATTTTTCAAAATAGAAAAACATGCATACAAGTAGCGATCCAAACTTTAGTGTATTAGCCAAGTTTTTCTTCTTTGGCTTATTGATGGTGTTTAGGTTCTCAAACAGGTTTTTCAGAAACACCTCACATAGATCAATTTTCATTCCCTTTTTCACAATTTTGTATGCTAGGTCTAGTGCTACACAGGGAACACTATTTTCCCTTGCTGATTGGAAGAAACTGTAACCTATTACTCTAATGGCAAATTTTAGTTCTTCATCTGTGACATTGTTCAATTTCAGTCCTCTGCAATCAGATTCCACTCCGGTTAAACTGATCAATTCCTTCTGTGATATCATCTTTTGGGCTCGGGCATGATCATAAATGGGGTAACCGATAATCAGATGAATGATTTCCTTGGTAATCTTAGATGGTTTCTCTTCTAGCCACATGAAATCATCCTGAACTCTACTCAGAACAAACTTGACCCACTGGGGTTTGAACACACGAGGATAGGTTAGGGCTTTAGTTAATCCCTTGATCTTAATGTGCTCATACTTGCTATTTAATTTACCATCTGTGCACAATTCATCATATGTGTCTTTTATTTCAACATGACCGATTTCTTCAACATGACATTTGGTGAAGAATCTCACATCCTCGACTAATAACACTCTATCCAGGATGAGTGAGAATGCGGTTTTGTCATCCGGTTTAGATGCAACTTTAGGAGTTAAAGAGTATTTTAGTGAGGGCTTTTCTACATTCTTAACAACAATGGGATCTTGGATCTTAGATACCATTGTAGATTTTAGATAAAAGCTAACAAAGGATCCTTAGGGTTTTAGGATTTTCAAACGGCAAACGCTTTATACTTAGCAGATAATTGCAACTTGATAAGATCAGTAAACCAGCTTAACAATGCATTGAGATTGATGTAAATACCTTGAATTTTCTTTGTAGGAGGTTTGATCGCCTTAGATTCGCTTTTCTCTGCACTCTCGAAAACTTGGTAAGTAAAAATGATCGCGAAAATACTTTAAGTACACAATATACCTTATCGGGCTCCGTGCGGGTTAGGTCAAAAACATTGTTCCACTTAACTTTCTTTCCATTTGCCGCTTTAACCGAGTAACCAAACTTCCTTTATTCACCGACTAGACAGGTTTCCTGTATACACCGACTTGACAGGTTTCCTGTATAGTGCTCCAAAATACTTTGATAGAATTTCAAACTTACTAATACATCTTAATTATGCAGATTTTGAATTAAGTACATAATGAAATAGGAATTGTTAAGATTTAACCTTGACAGAATGCATTCCCTTCATACCTTTACCGATTAATTGTGAATAGGTGCACCTAACTCGATAGGTAAGGTGCTTTCTTCATTTGACACAATTTCCTTCTTTTTCCAAATCATCTTTAATTTGTCTTTTATTTCTTCAGTGTCTTTTCTAGGTTGATCTCTGCAATCTCCAGCCAAGTGTCCAACTTTGTGACAATGAAAACATACGATACCAGGATTTCTCCATGATCTTCGGTTGTTCATTCCAAACCTTATAAAATAGTTGGCACTTATATGTCCATATCTTCCACAACATTCACACCATATCCCTGTATTGTAATCCCATGGTACTGCAGAATACTATCGGTAAGGATCTGTGTGAGATTGGTAACCTCTAGCATTTGCTCGGTGTGCAAACTACACATAGTTCTTTTGCTTAAACCAACACTTCTCAGTACTATGTCCATATCTATTGCAGTTTTTACAAAACCCTTTGAATTTTGCCTTCTGATAATTGTTAACAGACTTTGTCCTATATTGATTAGATGTATGACCATATTTATTGCAATTGTAACAATAACCTTTGGACTTAGTGACATTCGGTTGCTTACCTTTTCTGATTTGGCACATGTTAGCAGTGTGACCTTGATTTCCACAGTAGTTGCAAATAGGCTTCTTTGTTTTGATGTTCTTCTTGTTTCCAGCTTGCTTTGATGATTCTCCTCTCTCAGCAGTATGAATTCCCTTCTCGGTAGAGTCTTTTCCTTTGTAACCGAGTCTTGCATCTTTGTTGGGTCTTCTTGTATTCAGTTGCTCATCCAACATCTTTGATGCTTCATAACTCTTCTTCAGTGTTTCTTTGGATTTCTTCTCTATTTCAAGTTCATTGGTCAACCTTGATACTTCAAGTTTCAATGCTTGATTCTCATCATCTTTCATATTTGCTTCATGATGTGCATAACCTAGTTGATCTGACAATTTTTGTTGAATTCCAGTCATCCTTCTAATTTCATCATTGTTATCAGATACTAAGACTTCAAGTTGTTGTTTCTCTCTTTCTAGATCTCTTACTTTATCCTCGGCTATCCTCAATGGATCAAGATTTTCAGTCATCTGTGTGCTGAAATGTTCATGTTCTCTTTTCATTGCTTTTAGTTGATCAGTCAGTGCTTTCTTCTTTTCTTTCAATACTCCAATCATTTCTTCAGTCTCTTCAAATATACTATTCTCAGATGATGTCTCAATTTGTTCCACTAACTCTTGAGAGTCCTACAAATCATCAAATAATCTTCTTCTTACTTTCAGAGATTTTTGCATTTGTCTTTGCATGTCTGCAATCACTTGATTAGCATGATCTAGCTCTTCTTGCAGATACACAATCCTCCGAGATTGTTTATAGCCTTCCATAGATAAGATCTTTCTCTTTAGGCAGTTAAACCCTTTTCCAAGATTGAAGCTCTTTTACCAATTGTTAGGCCCAATATGGAAAGTTAATGTACTGAGAGGGGAGGGATGAATCAGTACTTCAAAAGTTTTCTTCAACAATAACTTTACTGTCATGCATAAACCGAATAGTGCAGTAACATAATATAAAGATAAAACAAATAGATAACAATCATACATGATTCACTCCATAACACATATATTTTGGTTACGCAGAAACTCTTGGTTAGAGAGAATGGCGATGGCACCCACAACTTCACTACTGCAATAATAAAGGTTGCTCGGTTAGAGCTACATGTTTAGCTATTTCTAATAGCTTACCCTGTTAGGAGTATCGAGATCTATTAGATCTACCTTGCTAAAGGATTTGACAACAATTAAACTAAATGTTGCACCTGGTTAAAGGCTTTACAATTTATAGACTTGATTAGAGTCTTTTACCCTATTAAAGGTTTTTCTTACAACTTCAAAATATTACAATAAAATCATTATAAATATGTGCAAGTTTACATCTGAAACGTTATAGCAGATTCTATGTGCTCAGAATAAGATTACCTTGCTTATAGCATACCTCGGTAACCCATATAGTAACTCGGTAAACCCTTCGACTGTTCTCTGAAATCCTTCTCAGTGACCTCTGTGTCTCTGTAACAGTCATAACACTAGTGCTTTCACATGTCTTGCTTTGTATATTTCTATATCTTCCTTTCTGGCATGCTACATTTATATTTCTGATCTTAATCCATGTTGTATAAATAGATCTCTTATGTCGGTGATCCATTCATTGCTTTGATCTTACAAACATGTTTTATCGAATGAATAACTATGCAAAATATTTCATTGGTTAGATGACCTCAAAATCATACACAATCTTTAAGTGCAATTTCCAATGTGATAACGGTTAGATGTTCCTCAATCTTGTAACACGTTTTCATATGTATGTCTAGGTTCAATGAATCTGGTAACACGTTTCACTCGGTGTATAACAACTCAGTTTGTCATCTTTGTTGGTCGGTAGACATGGAATGATACTCGGTAGACAACTCGATGTATATTGTGCTTTGAGACTACTTTCTTCTATAACCGACCAGACTGTGCATACCGACTGAATATCTCGATAGAGATAACTGACTAGAGTATATAGAATAACTTTGAACATAAAACTAATGGCAACTTGATAAGTAGTAACATGCGGGAGCCTTTTACCATTTACTTTGCTTCCCTCTATCTTGTGGTCACTTTTATCAGTGGTCAACCTATGCAGGTAGTGGGGTATGACTTCAATAATATCCTGACATCCTATAATGTATAAACCTATGCTATTTTACCCACGTGGGTTGGCATGGATTACTAGCCCTTGACTGCTAGATGTTTTTCCTATTTGATCTCACTAGCCCGCAGCTTATGTTTAACCATTATCTCTTAACAACAAGGTGTCAGGTAAACATTACCTTAAGCTTTCACCTTATCCTGTTAGCCCACGACCTGCCTTTTGCTAACATTATACACCTCGTGGGGAAGCAGGGTATGATCTTGTCGGTCCACAACCTGTAGCCCATAATCTAACTAGGGTCAAACAGTGTAGGAATGCGATGAAACTTAAGTAAAAAATTGTGCACGTGAGTATTTTTCATGAATTAATAAAGGGTCATGGGGTCATTTTGCCTAAGACATGAAAAATTAGAATAACTTTGAATGAAAGGCCCATGGAGCTATTATGACCAGTGAATTTCATAAATCCTAACATAAAAGGGTTGGTGAGCAAATGATGTGATAGGCTCAAAGTCATAACCAAAGGCTTAGTTAACTAGTTCATTAGGTCAAAACATGATTAGAATGAAAGGGGAAACAAACCACGAATATGGTGTAATTTTTTGACACTTAGGTTATTTTTTTTTATTTAACCCTAGCACAAGCAAAAAGGGGCAAATTAGGACAAACTCTTAGCCAAATCTTGCCAGATTTTAAACAGTCTTAACAAGTTGGAAACACCAACACCATGACTTGTTATTTTCAATCGAAAGAATATAACAATATTTCCTCTGATATTCAATGATTAACATGTGTTTAGGGCTCCAATTTTAAATCAAGCCAAGTTAAATAGCAACTCCAGTTAATTTAGAACACATCAATTAATATTAGCACCTTCTGCCAAATCTAGAGTCTTGCTTAAAACCCAGCCAACTCTTTATCATAACATAAGAGAGAAATATAAAGGGGTATGAAAACAATTTAAAGAAAAAATTGATACATACAATATCTGGTGAAAATAGGGGGGTTTTTAATTTGGGTAGTGTATTGGGAGGGGGAGACAAGAAAGGAGTTTAGGGCAATATTTTTTTGAAAATAGGGGGATTCTTTAGTATGCCATGAATGCACGTGATATAACCCAGGTTCACTAAGTGAAGCTCTTGTGGTTCATCTTTGGCGAGAGTGAAAATATAGAAATGTATATATAAAAAGGAAGGATGCAATCAAATATAATTGATAGAGATTTAATCAATTTTTCTTAGTTTAGATAAATGCTTGTACCCTTTTTATATATTAAAAGATATGTTACTCTACACAATATTTTATCAACTCAATATAGTATATGACACAAAATAATAAAATAAAGTACAATTTATTTATTTATTTTTTCCCTAACATTAACAATTCTTGCCCTAACATTATTAAGTCTCGGCTTTTTTGGGGTAAATTGCAACACGAGGAGAAGGTGAAGGCAATGACTCATTTTATGCCCTCTGAAAGGTAGGCATAAGCTATTGGACAAAGTTCCAAATGGTTGTTGGCATTATTATTACTCGGCTAATTTGAATCAATTTTCAGCAAACATATTTATCTATTTAGTTTGTGGCTGATTTATTTATGCTAATCCATTTAATTAGCTTTTCTCTCTTCATTTGTTTGGCACAAATTTCAACTAGAGAGCAATATATTTATAAACATGCTTAGACTCAAACAATACAACTAGATTTTGTATAAACCAATACAAGGACAAATAAAGATCTAATAAATTATTCTAAAAAAATTATCTTGAAAAAATTGTTTTCTTTGGCCAATATTTGGGTGTATTCTAAGGGAATAAGATGTTTGTTTTTGCTATAATGCTTGATCAGGGTTTATTTTAGGACTCATTTATAAGTTATGTTAGTGTGATGCTCTTTTATTTTGATACTAATCAAGCGACCTTTCTCACCAATGTAGGGTGTACCATAAGAACATATCACTTTTGTAAAAATCTACATTCAGAAGATCTTTAGAGAGAGGATTGTGATTTATAAGTGTTAGATGGGCTTAAATGTGCAATCAAGACCTCTATTTTAAATAATCTTAGAGATTTTATTAGAGAGGCCTTTGATAGAGGGGAGGGAGGAAACTAGGAAGGTAGTGGGAGAGACAAACTTGGGTTTGGTCACATCAAAATTTGACTTGCTTGAATGATCTTATAATACATGCTTTCTTGTGTACACATTCAAATGGAAGACTTGCATGAGATGGGTAATCTCTAATTCAATGTGATCATGATCACATATTTTGAAATCCCTTATAGCCAAATTTTTGAATATTCCTAATTTTTGGGCTAAGTGGTGATGTGATGAGTGAAGGTAAAGATCAATGTGTGTGGATTTACAGAAGACTCTAGCTAGGGAACCACCTTCTTTTCAATGAGAAAAATGTCTAAGAATAGGAATTGGTTATCAACTCATATATCTTTGGGTAAATAAATTCAAGGGGTTATGCTATTCATATGAGAGTGGAAATCTTCAAGTTTCTCCTAACCATGCAGCCATAAAATGTTAGTGTCATCGATGTAGTAATTCCACCACTTTGGTTTAAGGGGGAAGGGGTAGGGAACTAACTCTTCAAATTTATCCATGTAAAGGTTGGCCATAATAGGGGACAATGGGAATAGGAGGGAAACTCCCTCTTTTTAATAAATTATACCTTGGAAAGTGAAAAAATGTTGATCTTAGGCATAACTCAACTAAGGTGGAAAAATCATTGGTGGTCATTTATCTTATTATCTCTATAGAGTCATGGATAATTACCTTGGTGAAGAGAGATACTACATCAAAATTGATCAATAGGTCTATTTTTATCTAGCTTTTTTCTTTAACAAAATTCACAAAATGGAAGGAATTTTTTATGGAGTCAAAATTGTTAGAGAGGTGAGATAAGTTCAAAGAGATGGGTGACAAGCTTGTAGGTTATGGAATTTATGGTTCCCACATTGGGTCTCAAGGGGTTCCCACTTCATGGATTTTTGGGGTACCATAAATGTGGGGGGTTGCCTCTCCAGAGGGGGTTAAGAATTATTTGGTAGCATCATTAAAGGAGGAAAGGGAAATAACTCATTTAACTTTCTTCAGAATTTTAGAGGTAGGGTTGGAATTTAAGATTTTATGGCTATTACAATCAAACAAGAAGTCATTCATTTTGGAATTATAGTCTTGTTTGTTGAAAATAATGATTGTTATCTTTGTTTGGCTGCTTGAAAAGTTCTTAAATGCTCAAAGATCAATTTGGGGGATGTTTATCTTATACAATTTGGCATGCCTTAGAGTATTGACATAATATTGGCTAATTTCTTCAGCTTGTGTTGGCAGCAAGAGATAGGATAACCTTTTCAATTAAAAATTAGTGATGGTGATGAAGGAAGGGTAAATTACAAACCTAAGGCCTCTTTTAAAAAAATTGAAGACACTTGGGTCTAAGGCAACCTTAGAAAGGTTGACAACCAACTTATTTTCCTAATAATGGATGATGTGGGAGGAAGGGGTTATGGAGCGAAAGGTTGATCGATGAGGATTGGTGATTTAGATAGATTGATGGGAAAATAAATGGGTTGGGTGGGATGGAAGGGGACAACGTAGAAGGACAAGCCAAGATGGGTCAACATTGACCATCTCAAGGTTCGAATTGGTGACAAGATGTCTAAAGAAAGTGATGGGAGAGAGGGTGGGAGCTTGATATGTATCCGTGATAGAGTTGATGATCAAATCACCATTAATGCAAATATATAGTAAGAAATATGTTGAGAAAATTTGGATGAGTCGTACCTAGCATTACTTGAGTATGATTGTTGGGAACTCGACATACATGGTTGATAGAACTACTTGATGCAAGAGATTGTTGAGACTACAAAGGAAGATAGATTGTTGGGAACTCGACATACATGGTTGATAGAACTACTTGATGCAAGAGATTGTTGAGACTACAAAGGAAGATGTCCTCATTTGATCTAGAGTGCATATTTTGTGTATGATTCATCCCCATTTTTAGACTTTGAGAGTGATAGAATGTTGAAAATTTTGCTTTCATCCCAATGTTGTTATAAGGAATAATTTTTATCATTTTGATGAGGTTGGTTCAAATATGGTCTCCAAATGCTATAAAGTTGTAAGGTAAGCATAGATATTGCATCTAGTTTGTCAATGGATTAGAAACTCATGGGGATTAAAGAGGATTAGTGTTGTAAGTGGTATTTTTGTAGAATATCTTCATGGAAGTATATCTATATGTAGGAAAGTTTCTAAGTTAGCTAAGGATTTTATATTATCACATTTAGTGACATGAATGAATTTTGAGTTAGATAAGTGTAATGAAACCTTAAAAATATTGTAATCTTTGTAATAGCATTTCTCATATTATATTTGGATGTATGCAATTATGTATGGATTAATAAGTATGCTTTGTTACAGCTTTCACAATCTTTGTTGTATGCAGATACATAGCTCCATTTGTTGGAATCCACGAACACTGAGAGGGGGGGGGGGGGGGGGGTTGAATCAATGTTCTACCGGTATGATCAATTTTAACCTTATTAAAACATGCATACACCAACTGGTATACGGGTACATATAGAATTGAAAGAAGTAAAGCAACCAATAAGCCAATCACATAAATAAATACCATAACATAGAGATTTATACATGAAAAACCTCAAAGAGAAAAAACCACGATGGGATTTGTGACCCACAATATCAATTTGTTGGCCATATGAAGAGATATTACAAAATGTAGGGTCATGCACTTGCAGGAAGGCTTACAGACTAGAGCACACTACTCAATCACAAAAGGAGCCTCACTGACTACATATAAATCCAGAGTACAATCCAGAGAAATGATTGAACTGCTAAGATAACATCTTCTATGCCTGAATACAGTTTTGGTTAAGCTACGTTTGTTCCAGTCTGAAATCCTAAACCCTTTACTAGAATAACCCTTTACAAAATTATCCTCCCATACACAATCTCTATGATATATTTCACATCTTCTATCCATCCATATTTGCATCATATCATATTCATTACATTGCATATCTCTCATATCTATATCAAAATGATCTAATCCAACTAACCTATATACCCTATACAATTTATCATGCCTTATGTCGATTTACAAAGATAATTACAATAACAATATACATGTCAGCTAGATAACATAAATACATGAATATCAAAATCAATAACCGATGCTAGATCCAAAATATGTTAGCCTCCAATACCAATAACCTTATTCTAAACCATGTCAGCCTGCATTACCGGTAACCAAAGAAATTCATCCATCTTGTTGATGTTGGTGTCGAGTCTATGAAGTGTCTGCCGGTACACAACTGAACTAAAACATGAAGCCAAAATAAGCTGTCATGTTGCCATGAATGACAACATAGTAAAACCAACCAATAGAGTGTCAATTGCCAACAATCTCCCCCTTTGGCATTGATGGCAACACTCATGTGAAAAATGATCTTGGTTTCATCTGTCGGTTTCATCATGCCTGCTCCCCCTGAGCTGAATATTCATCAATGCAAAATACTACATACTCCATATCTCCCCCTAATGTATACAACTCCCTTTTTTATTTTTCACATCTATATCACTCCCCCTTTGACATCAATTCCATCAAAATTTTCAAAAAGAATGCCAAAGATCCAAAATTGTACAATGAATATCTCAAAAATACCTTATCGGAGCTTAATATATTTGAAAATATCTGGGTATGCCTTCTCAAAAAGCTCTAGATAAGTATCCCAACCAGATTTAAAAGTGCCTAAAATAGATACAAGTCCATTTAGCATATGGGCCAAGGACTCTTTCTCATTTAGCTTTGTCTGTGTGGGCTTGCCAACCAAATCTATACACTCCTTATTTACTCCAACTAAATCCAACCGGAGACTCACCAAACATCTAAGAATTTCGGCTCTTCTTATGATTTTTTCTTTCTCTTTCTCAAGAGTAGAAACTTGAGCTTCCAAAACCAAAATTTTACCATCAATGGATGTAGTCAATGAATTCAATCCATCAAAAGAATTAGCTATACCTACAATTTTCTCCTAAAACTCCTTAATCTTCTTATCCAAATTAAATGTAAGAGCATATATGTTACAATATACTCTATAAATATGTGTACACTACTTCAAAGAATTATGTATCAATTTCAATTTCTCATTCATTTCCTTTCTCTCAGACTCAATCATCTGATCAAATATAGCTCTTTTAGCCTGTGTGAACCTCTCTAGTCCTTCTCGGTTTGAAATTTGTTACAAGGATTGAAAATCCTTATAAATGTGCTCTGTAATTGTCTTAAGCTTTCCGGATGGGCTCGCTTCATTTTCAAGCTTGCAATTTGGGACTAGTCTATGCAAAATAGTGATAGACTGATCAATAATCCCTTTATCCATAAATCCGTCCTTCATTAATTTCTTTGCAGCCATCATCATAAGTTTAGTAGGACTCATCTCTATTATGTTTTTCTTTACAACCTACGAGGTGTCGATTGACAGCAATGATGGACTCACTACCGGTTCCCTGACGGATTCCCCTTCCTTCTTCTATAATGATTTAACCTTTATAACTTCCTCACTTGCACTGGTGGCTTCGCCACTTGGTACAGTCTCAGTAACTGTCAATTCCTCCCTAGGAACTGTAACCTCAACCTGTACATCAGTATTCAAAGAACTGTTATCCTCAACATTAGCATCATGTACATTATCAACCTTTACACATAATACCCTTTCCTTTCCCTTCAACCGAGATGTCTGCAGTATCCTTCTTTGATTCCGTAAAGAAACCTTTGTTCTCTTCAAAGAACTTAACCCATTCCTTTTGGGTCTCCTTTATTATTTCATTTACCCTTCCTAACATAAGACTGGTTATTCTATGTTTGCTGTGAAATATTTTTCTATTTGCAACCTCAAGTGTCCTATCCAATTCCTCTGGAGCAATAGTAACACAAACAACTAACAACTCTTTAATTTTAATATGCTTGTCCTCTTCCATTGTTGATAGTCTTCTAGTATCTAACATATTATACAATTCTGTCGATATTTGGTTTTCAATTTCTATCAAACTTTCTTATAAATATCCAAATATAACAGAACTACCTCCTCTATTTCTCTTTGTTGAAAATCCTCTAAATGTTCATAATAAAACTGTACATTCTTTAACATACCATCCTTAGTAATCTCATCAACTAATT
The DNA here is from genome assembly GCF_030272615.1 of Cryptomeria japonica. Lineage (NCBI taxonomy): Eukaryota > Viridiplantae > Streptophyta > Pinopsida > Cupressales > Cupressaceae > Cryptomeria > Cryptomeria japonica. The sequence continues at coordinate 145,372,827 of NC_081406.1, forward strand.
TTGCACAAGTTTTTGGTGGAATAATAGATACATTACCAAATTCAATTGCCAGATTAATGTCTCCCTTCTTCTTCCTTCTACCAGTACCAGATGGGACTGACGGTGTTACTTTAGGTGCTTTATTTTGTGTCGATAACTTGATAATAACTTTTCTAACCGATTTCTTTTTAGCCTCTACCTTGGTCTCTTCTGTTTTCTTCCTTATAACCCTTTTGAATGTCAGGGGTGTGTCATCCTCAGATGCAGACTCTGTTGCAATAGGATCGATGTGTACTTCTCATTCTTTTCTCTTTCTTCCTTTCTCCAAGACAACATCAATCAATGCTTTGATGTCCTGTGAAACTTTCTCAACAAAATTACTTGCCTTTCCTTCCTGCTTCTCTCTTTCCTTCTGGTTGAAATCTATTTCAATCTCATGCGTCTTCTACTTTGCAGTACCAGAGGATTATTCTGCTTCATCAATAGGTGCATCAATCAGTATTTTTGCATAAGAATCTAAAATTTGTCCATCAACTTCATGGTCCATTTCCTCAATCCATATATTCAGGGGTTTGACTACCGTAAGTGTTTCATCTTTCTTCACCATGAAGCATATGTCAGTTGAGTATTTCTCAATAATATGCTTAGGAACCCTTTCTCTAGATTTCATAGCCTTCTGGAATGCCTTAAAATATCCCCATATTTTGTCATCCCTCTAACTACCTAATGTAGCAATAGATTATTTTAATTGCCTCCCTACCGGGACGTCAAATGCCCGTTGCCTTTTCCCAAAACTGGGAATCTCATTTATGAAAAATAGCATTAAACAGACAATCAAGTTTCCATACTGGAAAGTCCCTTTCTTTTCTCCTTTAATCTTACCTAGGTTTATCAACAATTCATCTGACATCCAACCACATAGATCCAATTTCTCATTTTCTCTCATCATCTTATAAGCTGCGAAAATGTGGGAGCTAGAAACAGAATTCAGTTGGTTTGACTGAGTTACCTTATACCCGATGATCATACTACCGAATCTGATGTATGTGTCAGTAATAGTGTTTATTCTCATGGATCGCCTGTCAGATGTCGTGCCAGTGATTTTATTCACATAATCATTATAAACCTTCTTATCTGAACGTTGCCCAGCCTGTGGTAAATCGGTGAGATCCCTGATGGCTTCCTTGGTGATCTTGTAAGGTCTATCCAACCAGATAAACTCTCCATGTACTCTGCTCAAAACATACCTAATGATTTCATCTTCGAATTCCAGAATGTCCAGAGTTCAGGTAAACCCTAAGTCTTCCATGTGCTTGTATTTCAGTTTGATCTTTCCAGAATCTCCCATTAGCTCGCTCATGTACATGCCCTTTATATCAGATTTCCCCAAATCCTCAATGTGACAGTGTATGTATTCCCTATATCTTCAACATACACAACTCCTTTTGAAACACGAGAAAATTCTCCAACCGAGTCATCCAAGGTAGCCACATGCGGATATTGCTTAAAAGTTGGTCTGGGACGGTCCTTCATCTCAACAATAGTTAGGTTTGCAAAAAAGATAGGAATAGATGATGATCTCGCTTCCATGATTAAAGAAAAATACCTGTGAATCACTTCCTATGAGAATCCCTAACAAACTCTTTCAGTTGTCGGTGAAATCGTTCAAGAAGATATCTGACCACTCTAAAACACCCTTAATCACTCTGAATCACTCTTAGTCGCTCTGAATGCAAGGTGATAAAAAATGAAGTAGATTCAACCTTTTAACCTTAAAGAAAAACCCTAATCCGTCATTGACATCAATGACTTCTGGTGAAAGATACCGAATCTTTGTTAAACATTCTATGATGGATAAGCATCTCCAATGTCTGGAACATCTTCCAGAACCTCTTCCCATGGAATATGCAACATCTTCATGAATTTTGCCTACCCCTAAGGCATCTGCCTTAGTTACTAGTTAAGCTACTTGCCGGTGCAGGAGCAACCTCCTCTGTCGGATATGTAACTGGTGCATTCCCATTAGCAGATTGATCTTCAGTCTTCCTGACCCATCTTTGGGTATCTTGTCGGATTTCACTAACCTTCTCTTTTCCTTTCTCATTTTATCCTCCATTGCCAACCAATGGATTTCTGCTTCTATAAAATTTAGCAATATGTCCAACCTCATTACATGCATAACATGTAACATTGTTCTTTTGAATTGCTTTGCTAAAACTGGTATAATTGCTTGACATGCACTGATTAGCCATATGTCCATATTTTCCACATGCATAGCATTTAACATTCATTTTGTAATCTTTTGTCTTATGACCATACTTATTACATTTAGAACATTTACCGCGAGCATAATCAGGGTTCTGATTTGCTCTGTTTCTACATTGCCTAGCCATGTGACCAAATTTATTGCAAACAAAACATCTACCATTAAATTTATAAGCATTAAAGTTCCTTACTGGTGCCTTATGGTTTTGATCTTCATTAGTAGTACCTGAACTCTATCCTTTCTCAAATCCAAGTCCACTGGAATCTCCATTCTATCTTTATCTCTTCAGTAACTCATCTAGTTGTGTTGAACTAATCTTGAATTTTTCTTTATACTCACTTGTAGTAGTTAGATCATCTCTCAGAATTATCATTTGTCTCTCAAGATCTTATTTATTGCTCTGTGATTGTACTAAATCAGTTCTCAACATATCTTTCTCGAGAACCAACCTGCCACATTCTTCAAATTTGTTCTTCAAAGATACAACAACATTTTCTTCCTTTTTCTTCCAGTCCTCAATCTCTTTAGACATTCTCATGGTTATAGCTTGCATTTCATTTTTCATGACCATGTTCTCCTGACTCGGCTTCTGACATTGTTCCTTAAGTGCATCTTTCTCTTCATCATCCTAATTTTGTAAAAGTTCCTTCCTCCTAGCTTGAATAGATGAAATCCTCTCTTGTAGGACAAGAATGAATTCCTTAGCAAAATTCAATTCATCTTGTAGCTTTAAGTTCTTCATCCTTTCAGCATCATAATCTTCAAGTGTCATCTCAAGTTGCTTTTCCAAACCCATATCCATGAATTCCAGATTCAAGATCTCCCTCAAGTTGTTAAACTTCCTTCGAGGTACAAAGCTCTAATACCAATTGTTGGAATACAAGAACACTGAGACGGGGGGGTGAATCATTGTTCCATAGGTATGATCAATTTCAACCTTATTAAAAATGCATACACCAACCGGTATACCAGTACATATATAATTGAAAGAAGTAAAGCCACCAATAAGCCAATCACATAAATGAATACCATAACACACAGATTTATATGTGGAAAACCTCAAAGAGGAAAAACCACGGTGGGATTTGTGACCCACAATATCAATTCACTAGCCATATGAAGAGATATTACAAAATATAGGGGTCTGCAGTTGCAGGAGGGCTTACAGCCTAGAGCACACTGCTCAAACATAAAAGGAGCATCACTGACTATATATAAATCCAGACTATAATCCGGAGAAATGATTGAACTGCTAAGATAGCATCTTCTATGTGTAAATACAGTTCTGGTTAAGCTCTGTCTATTCCGGTCTAAAACCCTAAACCCTTTACAAAATTATCCTTGCATACATAATCTCTCTGATATATTTTGCATCTTCTATCCATCCATATTCACATCATATCATATTAATTGCATTACATATCTCTCATATCTATATCAAAATGTGTTGGCAATTAACACTCAATTGGTTGGTTTCACTATGTTGTCATTGATGGCAACATGATATTGTGTTTCAGCTTCATGTTTTGGTTCAGTTGTGTACCGGCAAGTGTTGGTCCTCACAACTAGAATGGCAACTAGGTAATAAAACGCAATTCAGAGATTGCATATCCTTGAATAGATAACTTACCTGTGGCAAAGAATCATTTATTTATCAATCAGGGACGTAAACTTGAAATGGGCCCGCATTGTATGTGCACCAAGTTCATATCACAACCATTCTATATTACAGTAGGAAAGGAAATTATTCTAAAGAAAACACGTGGAAACTCAATGAATTAATACTTAATCTTACAACTGGAAATTACTTTAAACAACTATTGTTAAATGATAAAGTTCTGGCAAGCAACAGGAACTACTCTATTGTTGTGGTTGCAGGAACAAACATAGGAACTGTTTCCAATGGCTGCAGGAACAGACAATTGCAGAAACAACTACTACAGAAGTATGAAAACTAACTGGAACATACAAAGGATTACTCACCAAGTGGGCCCCCTTGACTGAGTATCTCTAGAACTTCATATTACAATTGTTTAAGCATTCAAATTCATATCGATCTCTTTATTTCATCTTGACTATGAAAAATATATAAAATACCAGAATACTGTGTATTACAAATTTTATAGTCGTTCTCTACTATCCTCAAGAGGAGAGAGATCCCTTTATTTATAAGAAACTTATAAAAAAATTCTAACCGATAGACCACATTCCTACGGAATAGGTGAACAATATTTATTAACAAGAGAAGAAGTCAACGCAGGAAAACGAGAAAACAAAACAACATTTGTCTTGCAACTAAGAAAATATAGCATGACTCACTTCCTGGATCTAAGCTCCACTAAGAACAGTTATAAATGTTTTCATAAATTAGTCTGTTGAAGAACCAATCAAGTGGTTTCAATCATTACTGCATTTCTCTGATTGAGCCTGCATTGCAGTTATATACTTGATGCTCCTTTAAACTGCCATTTAGTCTTTACTTCACCTTTGTTGACCTTGCATCATGATATTCATGTGCACAACAAACATGTGTATATACTAATACTAACATTATATAATATAAACCATATTTATAATTGATTTTAGATATTTGCATAGATAGATCATTTAAAACCATTGTATGACATCCTTAGGTATAAGTTAAACCGGTTTCAAAAACACTTAAAATGTATCAACTTAGGAGAGTATTATAATCCAAATGTCATCTAATCACAAGACCTAGGCAGAGGCATTATATGAAAAATATATCAAAATAGAGCCATTATTTAGGCTCATCATCTCCCCCTAACCTAACTTCTCGATGATCCTCCAGCAATAGGAAAATTTTGGATTCTGGCATTGATTCAGAAATTGCCTGGAGTAACTTGTCCAAAACCTCCTGTAGATAAGCTTCAGTAGAATGCTTTTGTTTTCTCCAATCTCTTCAACCTGGTACACTCTATTGCTTCACTATATGGTGGGACATTGTCCCTACATCACATCAGTGGCTATAGGAGGATTGGAGGCTGAAAACTGAGAGGTAGCCAATGTCGTCCCTTTGTTCTTCCCAAGTGCATATACTTGGGTTCTCTATTTAAGGCTGCATGGTAGTTTTGTGCAGAGTGTTGCTCAGATTGTCTTAACTCATCTGTTAGGCTATTCCAGTGTTGGACTATATGTCCTATTGCTACTTGTCCTTCCCTTGGAGCCATTTGTTCGTATTCTTTATACACTTCCTGCCTTAAGGGTAGGATATCCTTTGCATAATCTAGCTCATATACAATATTTTGCCAATCAAAATAAAGTCACCTAGGTTCCCTTGATTCAGACCTTAACGGTAGTGAAATCTCAAGTTCTTCCTTGTGATGCACCTGAAACTGCTCTCCCCTTGATATTTCATTCTGCATCCATGGCATAAGAGCTCTCAATTGGATATCTCCAATGTAGAGGAGAGGGTTCCAATCGACATCATTAGGAACAACATAGTTATGTACATAAAGTTCACAAAGTAGATTTTTAATTGTTGTAGGAGATGTCTGATAAGAACTGTAGAATTCTTCTGGTGTTTGCAATGAGGGACTTAAATCCCTGACAATTCTCATCATCTGGAAACTAATGTGTTGTTTTCTTAAATAAATAGAGTAAACACGGGGAGGAGCTCGGTATTGCATTAGTTGTGGTACCATGGTGGCTATTGTTTCCACCTTAGCTTTAAGATGAGCAATTTCCTCGTCCTTTTGTTCGATAATTTTCTTCTGTCAGTCAATTATCATCTGCATTTTTACCTTTTCCAATTCCCAATCCTCATAGAGAGAAAGTCCCATCGCATGACTAGTAAGGGAAGTACGTGGCCTATGAATAGGTTCCCTAGGTTTCTTCTTTTCAACTTTTCTCCTTTCTTCAATAACCTATTCTACAAAAGATGCTAAGTTGTCTAGCCTTTCAAAACCTACTTCTTTCTAAGGTTTCTCAATATTCTCGAGTTCCCCCCCTTCCTGAAGCTACAGTTCCTATTCTTCCTCCATATTTTGTAGTTCTTCCTCTTTTTCTTGTTCCATTTGGGGTTCATTAGGTGGAGAAGGAGGGACATCATTGTGAAGTGGACTATTTTATTCTTGTTCTGGGGAGTCAATCAGGATGGTAATATTTGGCTTTGTTGATTGGTCTTGGTTTTTAAGCTTTTTACGAAGCCTACCACTACTTCTCTGAGATTTCCCTTTTTCAGCTGCAGAACTACTTCTTGTAGCCAACTCTTCAACCACTTCAATGGTTACTAGAGAAACTGGTTTTACAACTTTTCTTTTCTTGGTCGCAGGAGGGGGTAAATTCTCACTTTTACTTTTCTCTTCCTTATGTTCTATGTCAACCTATTTTTCTTTGCCCTTTTCCTTTCGTGTGGCAGCTCTAGTTTTTCTTAGACTTTGAGAAGGAACCCCTGTTGTAGCTTCTTCTTGTAAGGGTTCCTCTGCTATAGGAATATTTTGTTCTAATGATATCATGGAGGATGAGGGTTGAAGAGGGGAATCAGATTTTTCAAGGTTTTCCAAATTTTCTTGTTCCTCAGATGGAAGTGGCTCCTCTATAACCATGTTCTCTACCCTAAACATTATAATTTCAACAAATTCATTCCAAAGCATTGGAGAGACATCTCTCAAATATCTTTCAACTAATAGCTTAATTAGGCAATGATGGGAAATAGAGTGAGGCCTACCTTTATGGGTCTCTGTTGCACTTATGGAAAGAAGGTTGTACAATAGGCTTGGAACATTCATCCTTCTTCCATGGCATAGATGACTAAGAAGCTTGAAGTGATGGGAATGCAGACACGAGAACCATCCTTCACAGGTTAAATACTTTAAAACATACAATGCTACTGCTTTCCATTCAGGTGGAAGAGATTCTATCCTAGTTCCTTGTCTATCTACTACTAATGGGGGGTTCTCAGACATGTAAATTCTACTCTTGCACTGCATGCATCCTTGAATTTTGAGTACTTTTCCCCATCTATTGGTAACCCAGTTACCTCTGCTATTCATTCCTCTGTAACCACCACTCTCAAACCTTTAACCTGAGCTTCTCCATTTCAAAGTGTGTGGGTAAATTCCCTCACAATTTCTTCATTAAACTTCGTCAGCTTCAAAAAATAATCCAACCATCCACTATTACGAAATATTGGTTCACAATCTTGGTCCTGAAGAAGAACTTCATGGACTGTCCGTTCATGACGAATAGGTGGACCACCCATTGCAGTGATAACACTTTCAACGCTATAATGGCGTAAATCTACCCAATTTCTACACTAAGTTCTGCACTACAATATACTCAATGTGCCTTTACTTGGTCGAAACCTAGCTGTAATCTAAAAATAGCTCTAAGTAGACAGACAAGAAGAATACAAGATACCACCTCAAACTAGAAATTTGAAAAATAAAACGCAATTCGAGAGGACATCAGAATTATCTACTAGAGTTATTATTAGTGTACTTTCCCCCCCAACCTAAGGTTTGACAGGTGTCCACACATGCGGAGGAGGACCGAAAAAGGACAGTACATAAAATATCATAATTATAGGTAATATGGTTTAATTATATACATGGAACAAAAATAAATACACACAAGCGTACCTAACATCACACGAGAATGACTGCAGCTTGAAGACATTGAGCCGCCATGCATGGAAAACGAGGCAAAAATGGATGGAGTGAAAGGAAAGAAATGAGTGAATACGAAATAAAATATTTATTATGTAGAAAAGTACTCCCTCCAGATGTGGAAGTATTTATTATGATCATGCGGCAAGGATTTAAGATGGAGTCACCAGTTTTTGCAGGAATCTCGACATGCTTGGCAGTGGAAAATTTTTGTAGAAAGTCATCTTTAGTAAGAGGTTTATGGTATAAGCGCAGTCGATGACCATTGACTAACAATTTAAACTTAACAGGATCTATTGTACATAATCTGACAACACCATTAGAGAATGTTTCAACTATCTCATAAGGTCCTAACCACTGTGTCTGTAATTTTCCCAAATTATCTTTATACCTCGAATCATAGAGAAGAGCCAAATCACCTAGATTGAATGATTTATCTTTGATATAGTGATCATGACACTTCATGTGCTAGTTTTGAATAGATTCAGTATGCTACAAGGCAGACTTTCTTATCTTATCTAAGGCATTAAGTTGCAGGAGTCGTGCTTCTTGTGCTGCAGAAAGAGTCATATCTAAGGAAATAGTTGTTCTCAAAGTTTTATGCTCAAATTCCATAGGCATCATTTCTTTTGTCCCATATACCATTTCAAATGGTGTAAACCCTGTTGTAGTTTTCTAGGTGGTTCTATAAGCCCATACAGCTTCAAATAATCTGCTAGACCAATCTTTTATGTTGAGTGCTACTATTTTGGTCAATATTGATTCAAGCTCCCTGTTAGTGATCTTTGCTTGTTCATTAGCCTGAGGATGATAAGGAGTGGATTTCCTATGCCTGACATTGTATTCATTAATCAAGGTTGTGATCAGAGTGGAAATGAATTGAGCCCCTTGATCTGTTACTATTTCTCTAAGAACTCCATACCGAGTGAAGATTTCTTCATATAAAAATTTGGCTACCTTATTATCTTTGGCATGCTTGAAGGCTTTGACCTCTACCCATTTAGTGACATAGTTGGTACAAATAAGAATGTAGGACTGACCATTTGATGATGGATCTATTGGCCCAACAAATTCTAGGCCCCGTTTGTCAAATGGTGTAACAACCACCTGAGGGTGTAGAGGCATTTCATCGAACCGAGTTGGTCTTCCCATTCTTTGACATCTGTCACATTACCTGGTGTACTTAACTGCATCCTTGTGCAAGGTTGGCCAATAGTACCCTATAGTTAATATCTTGAGAGCTATTCTTTTGGCTGCAAAGTGACCTCCACAAGGCTCATCATGACAGGCGTGAAGTATATCATATGTCTCATCTTCCCTTACACGGTGCCTCATAACTTGATCTAGCCCTATATAAAATAAGCAATCTGCTATACATGAGAAGTTAAAACTCTTTTCTACCAGCAATATTTTTTCTTTAGGTGAGAAATGTGGAGGTATCTTGTTAGCTGCTAGGTAGTTAGATATGGCAGCATACCATGGACTATTCAAAGTGATGGAAAAAAATTCTCATGTGGAAAAGAATCATCAATGACCTCAGCATTGTCTGGTGTTTGAATCCTTGACAAAAAATTTGCCACTACATTTTCTTTCCCTGGTTTATCTATGATAGTAATATCAAATTCTTGCATTAACAACAACCATCTTGCCAATCTACTTGTAATGGAGTTTTTGTTCATGAGGTACCTGATGGCTGCATGATCGGTATGCACAAAGATTTGATATCCAGTTATATAGTGTCTAAACTTATTGAGGGCATATATGACATCTAACATTTCCTTTTCAGGAATAGTATAATTCAGTTTTGGTCCTTGCAAATATTTACTGATATAATAAATTGTATTTTCCAAAACTCCTTGCTTCTGCCCCAAAACTGCTCCTATTGTAAAATCAGATGCATCTGTATGAATGTGAAAAGGAATTGACCAATTAGGTCCTTTAAGCACAGGGGCCTGGGTTAAGGCTACTTTTAGTTTAGAAAATGTTTTTTTCACATGCAACTATCCATTCAAACCCAACATCCTTTGTCAATAGAGAATACAATGGCCCTGCTATTTGACTAAAGTCTTTGATAAATCTCCTATAGTACCCTGTATGGCCTAGAAAACTTCTTATATCCTTTTCTTTAACAGGGGCAGGAAGAGAAAGTATTACTTCAATTTTAGCTGGATCTACTTGAATACCTGATTGAGAAATACGATTCCCCAACACTATTCTTTCTTGCATCATCATAAAACATTTTTCACTATTTAGAGATAAATTGTGGTCTTCACACCAATGCAATAATTTGGTCAAAATCAGTAATGCCTCCTTAAATGTAGTCCCATAAGTAGTAAAGGCATCCATGTAAATTTCCATACAATCATGGGATATGTCTTAAAATATACTGAGGACAACCCTTTGAAAGGTTGCAGGAGCATTACATAAACCAAAAGGAAGGACTGAATAGGCATATGTGCCTTAGGGGCAGTTAAAAGTGGTCTTTTCCTAGTCTTCTAGAGCTATTCTAGTCTGATTATAACCACTAAACTCATCCAAAAGTGAAAAGTATTGCTTACCTACTAGAGAATCTAACACTTGATCTATAAATGGAAGTGGGAAGTGATCCTTTTTGGTAGCAGTGTTGAGCTCCCTATAGTCCACACAAACTCTCCATTTCCCTCCTTTCTTTGGAACTATAACCAAAGGAGAAACCCATTGACTGTCTGAAATAGGGTAAATGAATCCTGCATGAAGCAACTTTTGTACTTCCTCTTTAACTATTTCCCTTAAAGCAGGATTAATCCTTTGCTGAGGTTGTCTAATTGGTTTACAATCCTCTCTGATATAAATCCTATGGGTACACAATGTAGGATTTAATCCTTTTATGTCATGATAATCCCATGTGAAAGCTTGTTGTTGGTCTTTGAGTAATTATGTTAATGACAATCTTTGATCTGCTGCTAATTGACTATTGATATTCAGATTTCTTCCTGCAACAACCTCTATTTGAGTTACTAACTCAACATTAGATATTTTAGACAAACAAGAGGTTTGAATCTCCTGTGGTAGCAATGTGTGAAAAATGTCTGTGGCTGCAGAAAAATCTAAAGAGCCTACAGATGGAAGAAGAATATTCAGAGGACTTACTGGTATACCCAATGATAGTTGAGCTGCTCCATAATGATTTCTTATGATGTTAAAGAGTACTGTATCATCCTCCTGAAGTGCTATGAATGGTTCCCTTGCTAACATCATTAGTTGTTGAACATAATTAATTTTTTTGTACTTCCTCTTTAACTATTTCCCTTAAAGTAGGATCAATCCTTTGCTGAGGTTGTCTAATTGGTTTACAAGCCTCTCTGATATAAATCCTATGGGTACACAATGTAGGATTTAATCCTTTTATGTCATGATAATCCCATGTGAAAGCTTGTTGTTGGTCTTTGAGTAATTTTGTTAATGACAATCTTTGATCTGCTGCTAATTGACTATTGATATTCAGATTTCTTCCTGCAACAACCTCTATTTGAGTTACTAACTCAACATTAGATATTGTAGACAAACAAGATGTTTGAAGCTCCTATGGTAGCAATGTGTGAAAAATGTATGTGGCTGCAGAAAAATCTAAAGAGCGTACAGATGGAAGAAGAATATTCAGAGGACTTACTGGTATACCCAATCATAGTTGAGTTGCTCCATAATGATTTCTTATGATGTTAAAGAGTACTATATCATCCTCCTGAAGTGCTATGAATGGTTCCATTGCTAACATCATTAGTTGTTGAACATAATTAATTTCTTTTGCTTCTTCTCCTATGTCTGGCCATACTACTCGCTCTTGATTAAGTTGTGGTTGTGTTGGAGAATAGAGTGCGAGTGTTTTAGTAGTAATACCATCTGAAATTGTCATATCTCCTTATCTGCAACCTATATATGCATCAATTGTTGCCAACCAAGGACTTCCCAAAATAATTGGATATCCACCTAATATTGCCTTAGGAGAGAGGATTATAAAATCAGCCGGATATTCCCAAGAATCTAATGTGACAACAGTATCTTCAACCATCCCTTCAAGCCAAATAGTAGAGCTATTGGCAAGTTGCAGGACCATTGGAGTTGATCTAAGACTAGTAATTTTGAGTTACTGCATGACATCCTTAATCATCACATTTATGGTTGCTCCTAATTCTATCAAAGCATTTTTTATTTGAGTTCCATTAATAACTACCTTCACAATAGGTCTAACTAGGTCAGAATATTTAGGGACAACAATTTTTCCTAACATAATATCATAATATCAGCCAATTGTCCTACTGCATGCACTGTTTTTGGGTCTTTTTTCTTTCTCCTAGGTTTCTTCAAACATGCCTCTTTAATAGATTTTCCATTTATGGGAATGACTTTAATAGCTTGAAATAGTGGAATCTTGACACATATATGTTTTAGTTGATCAATAAGATCAAAAGCTATATCATCCTGCTGCCTAGACACTTCTACCTGCAATCTTTGAGGAAACGAGGGAGTTCTAAAGTTTCAGATTGCTGAACCTGCTCAGGGTTTCTGAATTTATCAGGTATAGTTTCCTAAAAAGTCTCCTTTGATGGTAACTCTGTTATGACTGGAGGAGATGGAGTAGGTAGTGTTGTCCCTGACCGTAAATGAATATCACTTATATTAAGAGAGTGTGTAGGATAGTTGTTAGGATCAGTCAAAAAAACTTGTTGTTGTTGTGGTTTGTTATTTGGATTTGGCATAGGCTAAGTGGGAAGTTGGGTTGGCTTGGATGGAGTGGCGTTAGGAGCTAGTGGCATTAAAGCCGGTTGTTGGGACTGTTGTTGTGGCTGCAGGAAACCTGATGACTAGTTTTCCCATTGCTGTCCTCCCCTCCATTGTGGTGATTGTTGCCAGTTACCTTGATGGGAGACCAATTCCCTTGTGGATGTTGCCATTGAGATGAGGGACTCTGATAATTAGGCCAAGGGTTTTGAGATTTATTCCAAGACTGAGGAGTATAATTTCCAAAATTTTGGGAGTATGGAGATTGTCACTAATTGTTTTGTGCATTGAAGTTCATATAAGGATTAGAAAATGACAATGGATCTTGTGGCATACCTTGTCTTGGAGGCCAAGGCCTTCATTGTGCAACATAAAAGAGTTGTTCATCATCTCCATAGACAAGCCTGAAATCTGGGGAACTCTGCTGGCTATCAATTTTAGCTAACAGTTTACATCTGTAGTCCTTCTTCTTTTGTCGACAGTGACGATAGCTTACTGCCTCCTCATGATTCTTCTTTGCCTAAAGTGTATCCAATTGGGTAGCCATATTATTAATTATATCCTCTTTAAAATCCTTAAACAGATGAGTTATTTCTATTCTTGAAACTGTTGAAGATGACTTTGCAATTGAAGAACTAGTCCTATAGTGTCTTCCCCTTTTGGCTGCAACTCTTGAGTATTTTTGACAGATTTGTCTGATGTCATCCCATTGAACTTGAGTAAAATCCCCTCTTCCCATTAGATCTAAGGAGTCAACACAATCATCATTGATGCCCCTTAGAAAAATCAACTTCATAGAGTCTTCACCTAGAGCACTATGCTTGGATTTCCTGACACTAAATAAAAACCTTTCCAAATAGTCTTCCAGGCTTTCATCTTCTTTTTGTGTCATCCTGAACATATCATCACCATGTCGATCCATTCCCTTGCAATAGTCTTTATACGTATCCAAGAAGTTTGTCTTCATCTCCTCCCAGGTAGTGATTACATCTCTTCCTAAACTCATAAACCATCTCAAGGCAACTTCTTTCAAAGTAGCAGGGAATAACTTGAGTTTATGAGCGTCAGTGGTATAATCATAACTTCTACAAAGGATATCAAATTCAAACAAAAAGGTATCTGGATCTTCTGTTACCAATCCATGAAATTTTGGAAGTGAAGAAGCTGGTATGTTTTTCAAATTTGCATTATCATGTTAGTCAGGAATGGGAAACTCAAATGTTGGGTTTACAGGCGGAGGTGGAGGATTTGCTGCCATTGGTTCCTGATAAATAACTAGAGGTAAAAAAAATTGTTCGGGAGGTTCATTCAGGAAGTCTATATCTCCTTCTTAAAAATTAAAGACACCTCTATTTAGCACATAAGTTTCTCCAAAGGGTTTACTTCAGGTGCTTGATCTAATCTTATATCTTGAGTGGAATGCGAGTGAATAAATCTTCCTAGTGCATCTCTTCTCCTCCTATGCATGCAGATTAATGAAGAAAATTCAAAGAGCTAATTAAGAAAACTTAGAAACTAATGGTTTGCAACAGGTTCTTAGCTTGGCACCATCCCTGCAATGGCACCAAAAAGGTTGGTCCTCACAACTAGAATGGCAACTAGGTAATAAAACACAACTTAGAGATTGAATATCCTTGAATAGATAACTTTCATGTAGCAAAGGGTCATTTATTTATCAACTAGGGACGCAAACTTGAAATGGGCCAGCACTATATGTGCACCAGGTTCATATCGCAACCATTCTATATTACTGCAGGAAAGGAAATTCTTCTAAATAAAACACGTGGAATCTCAATGAATTAACACTTAATCTTACAACTGGAAATTACTTTAAACAACTATTGTTAAATGATAAAGTTCTAGCAAGCAACAGGAACTACTCTATTGTTTTGGTTGCAGGAACAGACACGGGAACTGTTTCCAATGGTTGTAGGAACAGACAATTGCAGAAACAACTACTATAGAAGTATGAAAACTAACTAGAACATACAAAGGATTACTCAACAAGTGGGCCCCCTTGACTGAGTATCTCCAGAACTTCATATTACAATTGTTTAAGCATTCAAAATCATATCAATCTCTTTATTTCATCTTGACTATGAAAAATACATAAAATACCATAAGACTGCATATAAAATATTATGGTCATTCTCTACTATCCCCAAGAGGAGAGAGATCCCTTTATTTATAAGAAAACTTATAACAAACTTCTAACTGATCGACCACATTCCTACGGAATAGGTGAACAAGATTTATTAACAAGAGAAGAAGAAGTCAGCGCAGGAAAACAGGAAAACGAAACATTTGTTCTGCAGCTGAGAAAATATAGCATGACTCGCTTCCAAGATCTAAGCTCCACTAAGAACAGTTATAAATGTTTTCATAAATTAGTCTGCTGAAGAACTGGTCAAGTGGTTTTGATCATTACTGCATTTCTCTGACTAGGTCTGCATTGCGGTTATATACTTGATGCTCCTTTAAACTGCCATTTAGTCTTTACTTCACCTTTGTTGACCCTGCATCATGATATTAATGTGCACAACAAACATGTATATATACTAATGCTAACATGATATAATGTAAACTATATTTATAATTGATTTTAGATATTTGCATAGATAGATCATTTAAAACCATTGTATGACATCCTGAGGTATAAGTTAAACCAGTTTCAAAAACACTTAAAATGTATCAACTTAGGAGAGTATTATAATCCAAATGTCAACTAATCACAAGACCTAGGCAGAGGTATTATATCAAAAATCTATCAAAATAGAGCCATTATTTAGGCTCATCAACAAGCACTTCACAAACATCGACACCGACAGGACAAAAGGATTTCTTTGATTATCGGAAATGTAGGCTGACATGGTTTAGAATATGCTTATCGGTATTGAAGGTCAACATCTCTTGGATCTGGCATTGGCAATTGTTCTTAATATTTATGCATTCATGTTATCTAGCTGACATGTAATTTGATATTGTATATATCTTTATAAGCCGACATAAGGCATGATAATTTGTATAGGGTATATAGGTCAATTGGTTAGATCATTTTGAAAAAGGGATGAGAAAAAAAGGATTATGGATATGCGAGTGTAATATGATGTGAAATATATTAGAGAGATTATGTATGTAAGGAAATTCATGTAATGGTTATTCCGGTAAAGGGTTTAGGGTTTCAGACTGGAATAGATCGAGCTTAAACCAGAACTATATTCTGCCATAGAAGATGCTATCTTAGCATTTCAACACTTCTTCGGATTGTAGTTTGGATTTGTATGTAGTCAGTGAGGCTCCTTTTGTGATTGAGCAGTGTGTTGTAGGCTGTAAGCCTTCCTACAAGTGCAGGCCCCTCATATTTTGTAATATCTTTTCATATGGCCAGTGGATTGATATTGTGGGTCACAAATCCCACCGTGGTTTTTCCTCTTTGAGGTTTTCCATGTATAATTATGTGTGTTATGATTCTCATTTATGTAATTGGCTTATTGGTTGCTTTACTTATTTCAATTCTGTATATACCAGTATACCGATTGATGTATGCATGTTTTAATAAGGCTAAATTTGATCATTCTGGTATAACACTGATTCACACCCCCCCCTCTCAATGTTATTGGATTCCAACAAAATGATCTAATCCAACTGACCTATATACCCTATACAATTTAGCATGCCTTATGTCGGTTTACAAAGATAATTACAATATCAATATACATGTCGGCTAGATATCATAAATACATGAATATCAAAATCAATAACTGATGCCGGATCCAAAAGATGTTGGCCTCCAATATCGATAAGCTTATTCTAAACCATGTTGGCCTGCATTGTTCGTAACCAAAGAAATTCATCCATCCTGCCGATGTTGGTGCCGAGTTTGTGAAGTGTCTGTCGGTACACAACTGAACCAAAAAATGAAGCTAGAATAAGCTGCCATGTTGTCATGTTTCCATCAATGACAACATAGTGAAACCAACCAATAGAGTATCGATTGCCAACACCATCTTTTTTGACTTCAATTTTTTCTCTTCTCTCTTGAATTTGTGACTTTGTTTCTCAATATATAGGCATTGGTTTGGAACCCCACACCAATATAATATTTAAATCAAAACGTAAATAATTGAACCCCACACCAATCTAAAATTGAAATCAAAACATAAATAAGTATGCTATGAATAAGTATGTCCATCCTATGCACCCATGACTATCAATATAACTAGGGAATCATGCTTAAGTGAGCATTCAATTTAAATATATTTTATGTGGGCCATGCTTGCACAATCATATTAGCTACACAAAGGTTATATGCAAGTGGTCTATCTTGACCTAGTGGTAGCAATTGGGGTTAAAGATCATTGTTGGGTTTAGTTGAAATTATTTTTGGTTGTCCATTTTGTTTAATTTAAATACTTATTAAGATATACCCCTAGGAACAATCTCTTGAGTCTAAGTTGAGCTCAAAGCGTAGGAGAGATAAACCCCTCTCGTAGAGTTAAAATTAATCCACCACATTTGATTCCACTTGCATGATGACAAAAATAGCCATGTGAGTGGAATTTTGTTCTAGGAAATGGAGCAATAATTTTGGGACCCAATAGACCGTAGATGCATTAAGAAACTTGAAGGAAATTTCCCAAATTCCAAATCACATACATAGTATTAATTTGAATATGTGACTAATTTGGAAAAAAATCCTTAATGAAACCATAGTTTTAAGTTCCCTTCAGATATTAAGGGTGCGTGAGTAGCCAAGTTGGTGTGAAGGTGAGTCCTGAGGCATAGTGTTAGGCTAATGATCCAAGTGCTACACATCAACTATGGTTCGATTCTTTCCACGATTACCACAAACCCTTTTGGGGAGGCATAAATAGTGATAATGTGGAGAGATAAGGAGACGATATGGAGAGATATGTGTTGGAATGCACTAATATCGGCAGTAAACTAAGAGGGGGGTGAACCAGTTTACTAACAATAACAACAATTAATTCAATTATAAACCTTATACTAGAGCACAACCCAATGAAAAATATAGCATGAAAGCACAACACACATAAAACCAATATTTTGACGTGGAAAACCCGTAAACGGAAAAACCATGGTGGGAAACCCTACCCACAATCAGATGAATACCCTGCAGTAGTATTGTGAATAATTACAATGGGGTCTGCACATGCAGAAAGGCCAACAACCTAGATCACACTGCTCATCACAAAGGGAAGTCTCACTGACTTACAATATCCTTAGACCACAATACGGGAAACGATGAACTCTAAAAGTAGCATCTACTAATTCCTAATATAGTTTTGGTTAAGCATCGATGTCTTCTCTGCAATACAAAACCTTTCCAACCTTCACGTGAATGATATGACTTTATTCGCACTTAATTCTTTCTCTGATAATGCAAACTTAACCAACCATAACCATCACATATCCTTTTACATGAATAAGTCACCTATAAATATAGATCACCAACCTTATTGATAAGGTCAGCTAAACCCAAAACCCATAATTACAAAAATTACATCACATGATACCACCAAGCCAATATTATGATTTACATTACATAGCATGGACCTAAATCAAGTAACCACACAATTAGATCAGTCGAGGATTTCGCTAAGACCAAAATCCAACATGCTTCACTTGTCGGTAGAAACCCTCAGTGAAAGTTTATCTAGATCCCAATAGGACCACCATAAAATAACACCATCCAAAGCAAAGTCGCCAAATGCTCGGGATATGATCAAGAAGCACCAACAACACAAAAGAAATTGATTCCATAAGCTGGACCCAAAATCCATTGACCCAGTCACCAAAATAGCATACCGGTAAAGTTAACCGGGAATGTCAGAAGTTGGTAAAGCCAAAAGCTAGCTGGTAAAGGCATAAACCAACCAGGAACCGGAAATACCAAAAGTGATAACCAAACCATGAAACCACTAGAATATAGCAAGCATGTAACTATTAGAATAAGCATCAAAAACTAATTCCAGAGGTCTGATCATACCAGATCAAAATCATAGCCAAAACCAAAATGATCACCAAGACTAACCGGGATAGATCCAACCGGGATACAGTGTTGACATCAATGACAACACTTAACCAAATACAACATATTACCAACAATCTCCCCCTTTGGCATTGATGGCAACACTGAATGTGAAAAACATCCAAGTGCCAAGGAATGCCAACAAACTCCAAAACCACAAAAGATATAGTATTTTTCACATGAATACCTTCTCCCCCTTTTATATCAATGACAAAGGATGGATACTAACCAAGAGTACTGAACCAAACAACTAACTACTCCCCCTGAGTAGTAGCACCATCTTCATCAACCTGGATCAAAAAATTATGTCTGATAAGCTCACTGGATTGATGCATCCCTACATCTTTAAGTCAAATCAGAATAAGGATTGAGATTGGTGATTAGTGATTCGATTGATTCTGAGATTCCCAGTTGGATTGTATCTGGCTTGTAGCCTGCATGTAATTGGTTAACTACCGGATGTTCTATGATGATTGTATGATGATAACCGGTTGGTTGCTGGAATTTCTAAGGCAATAATATGATCTGTTTATGTAATCTTGCTATGTTTTCTTGTTGCTTTCGTTGTGTTACTCTTGTTGCATAAGCCGGTTAATTCTCTTTTGAGGGTTTTACCGGTTATGGTTGCATCAATTGGTATCAAAGCATGATTTCATATTGATTATTGAAGTCTTTGTGGATGATATCATTTTTCGAGGAGAAGAAGGTCTATGCATGAAATTTGCTAATGATATGAAGAATGAATTTGAAATGTCTATGATTGGTGAAATGAAATTTTTCTTAGGTTTGCAAATTACTCAAACTGATAAAGGTATTTTCATTTGTCAAACTAGGTATGTGAAGGAGTTACTTAATAAATTTGAACTTGAGAATTCTAAACCTGACGGCACTCCTATGATAACCGGTTGCAAATTGTCAAAGGATGATGAATCACCTAAGGTGAACCCAAGCAGATTCAAATCAATGATTGGTGGTTTGTTGTATTGCTTCTAGATTTCAGTCAGATCCTAGAGAAACTTGTGATATTGTTGTCAAGAGGATATTCAAATATTTTGAAGATACAACAGACTTTGGGTTATGGTATCCAAAGAATGATGACTTCACATTATGTGCATATACAGATTCTGATTGGGTGGGAGATGTGAATGACCGAAAGAGAACTACTAGCGGTGCATTCTTTCTTGGGAAGAAGTTGGTTTCATGGTTTAGTAAGAAACAAGCATGCACTTCATTGTCTACAACTGAAGCAGAATATGTTGCAGCTGCTACCAACTGTACTCAGATTTTATGGATGAAACAGATGTTAAAGGATATAAGGGTAAGCTATGATGAGCCTATTGTTATTCACTATGATAATATTATTGCTATTGATATGTCAAAGAATCCAATATTTCATTCCAAATCAAAACACAATTCTATAAGGTATAATTTCTTGAAGGAAAAGGTTGAAGCAAAGGAAGTCAGATTGGTTTATGTGCCTACTAAGGAATAGATTGTAGATATTCTAACGAAGTCATTGCCTAAAGACACTTTTGAATATCTCAGAGATCATTTGGTATTGGCATTATGTTTTCATTGATGTCAACTGGTATAGGATGGCTACCGGTATAAGAGATGTATGTGCAGCACTGTCATTGATTCATACCGGATGTGATGCCTTTGATGTCACCTAGTATTGCAGGTCACTCGTAAGGGAGAGAATGTCATTCAGTACATTGACATTGGAGTCACTAGTACACAAGTTAGTGTTTGACTTGTGTTGAAGATATGCATAGGAGACCAATATGATATAACAACCAGTAAATGATGACATCTGTAAGAGAGCAAGATGTTGGTCGGTTGATTATGATGAAGAGGAGGAATGTTATCTAAATCACATAAACACCAGAAGAGAAGTATGTGCAGGCCACCAATATGTTGTGTGGATGAAGAACTATAGGACTCCCACCGGATAAATATGCAGTCACCATTTGAAGAGAATACTGACAGTAAGAGTGCTCAAACTGGATCATATGTGTGTTTGAAGATATGCTTCTCAAATAGAGAAGTCACATTGGTGCATGGCAGGATGCAGATGAAAAAGATTCACTCCCACTGGTCCATTGAGATAAGAGAGAAGAGTTAAAGGTAGGTGATTGATGGCTCACACCGGAACTACCGATGAAACAAAAGGATGCCTAAGGTGCATGAAATTAGAGATGTGCACCAGAAAAGAAAGAGTTGGCATGTTATGCTACCAGGACAGAAAAAGAAGAGTAAAGAAGTGATGGGTTTGTCACCTTGATAAACCAGTTGAGATGATGTCTGGGCTGATGATGAAGAAGGCAAGGCCGAGCATCTATAGACAGAGAGTGCAACTAGAATTCAGATGCCTTAGATGGAGGCAGTTGAAGGTTGATGACATAGTGTCATCAAGGTGTTTACCGGTAAGTATGTCCACCAGTAATACGGACACAGTGCAGATGCAAAAGACTCCCATCCGATGAAGATGTGCATAAGGTTAGTTAGCAAGTGTGCTGACCGGTTGAGTGTTCCACCAGAAGAAAATCAAAGTGCAAGGTTGAAAAAAGACTGGTAAGGGTATAACCGGCAGAGACTGTGAACTAATAGATAACCCGGGTGAGTGGTTGGTTAGTGATCTTGTCTGCACTGACATAACCGACCTAGCAAAAGTGGATGCTGACAAAGGGGCCACGTGGAGGTGAAGTGGAAAGCACACACAGGTTGGTGCAACATGTCAAAGAGGTAGATGGTGACAGGTCACCATTTATGTCGATAGCATATTTCACGGGTTGAGGAGCAGAAGAGTGTGGCTTGAGACTGACCAAAGGACAAAGATCTGATTGGATGACTTCATGATCGAGGCTGAGTGTCCAGGTGCTTATTAGGGAAGGTGAAACTATCTGCATGACCGCTTCATAGGTGTCTAACAAGTGCAGACCGAAGAAGGATCTGTGTTTGCTAAACTTAGCAAACGTGTATTAGAAGTCATGCGATTAATGGATTTGATTGATCCATTGGAGGAGGTCGATCTCTAAAAGGAGAACTGATTGGATTTGGTTTGCATCGAGGTCGATGAAGAAACCCTAAACGCTTGAAGTTTGAATTGGTTTTTGGTGGGAAAAATTGTTTATAAATATGCAAGTCAAAATTGATGAAGAGGTTGTTGAATGAGAGTGAGTTGTTGCATGTGAGAAGTGAAATCAGTCAAGTGCGAAAAAGACAATTTGAGAAAGGACTGAGGGTGAGAAAGAGAGAACCGGGTTGAAGGGTTCAACCGACAACAGTGAGGCAACTCGTAGTCAATCATTGAGTCTGACAGAGGAGAAAACCGGTAGTGACCATATCAGCAGAGAAGAGTTGCAGAAGACTGCAGAGAAGGCAAGCTAAAAACCGACAGGAATCAGATGCTAGACATCTGACTAAGTTGTCAAGATCGGTAGTGGAGAGAAGCAGTGTAGCAGAGAGAAGAGAGAACCGACAGAGAGCATAACCGACAAAGAAGGAGAAGATGGAGAACCAAAAAGGGTGTAGCAGAAAGCATGGTGCAGCAGAGAGTGGGTTGCAGCAAGAGATAAGGTTGTTGTAGTAAGAAGGTGAGTAGAGAACCAGCAGTGAATTGGATAGAGGAACCGATAAAGACATTTGCAAAAAAGTTACAAAATTCATTTGTAACAAGACTATTACTTTTGTAATTGAATATACTCATAGTAGACCACTGATTTGGAGCTCAATGCAGAGGTTGTAGCCTTTTGGTTTGGTGCCCTAAATGAGGGGTTGGTACTCCCTGGGTCGGTGCCCTAAATCAAGGGTTGGTTCTCCTTGGGTTGGTTCCCTAAATATTGTAATAAGATTTCCATTGTGAGGCTGGATTGGAGCAGTAGACTCCAGCAGCATTTCTCACTGAGGTTTTTCCCATCTTGGGTTTTACTCATATATACTGGTGTTATGTGATGTCCCTATCATGTGTGTTTACATTTGTGACAGACTCCCATCTAACCGATATGTCTGCTTTTTGTTAAATCTAATAACCGGTATACACACCTAGGATAGTTAAAGGGAAAAGTCTATAAACCACTGATTGACCCCACCTCTCTCAGTGGCACATTGTGTCTAACAATTGGTATCAGAGCCTAGGTTTTGTTGGCTTGATGATGATTGTAATGTATTCATCACATTTTGTCATTGATGAAACACTCTCACACACACATATGATTACATTCACTACTGGTGTAACTTCAATTGGTTTACACTGTCAACCGGTATGTTTAAGGTTTATCTCTAACCAGTACTTTGTGTCAACCGGTATGTGCATAAGAGACAACCTATGGCTACACTAAGTCAGCATCAAAATTAAGATGAAGATGAAGATGGATATCAAGCAGAATATTCCAGGACAACGTTTCACATGTTTTGTTCCAACCAGTATTGATTGTTCTAACCGGTATCTGATTTTGTGATGAGTTACCAGCACCGATTTCTTGTTGTGATGAGTTTTAATCACTTGTCTACATACACTGCACCTAGGAAATTATGTTTTGATTTCCTTAGGCCAACATAAGATTTGAATATCTATTTTAAGACATCTTAGTGAATCATTTAAAAGATATAGAGAATGAGTATGGTTATGATGTTATGCATATACTGATATGCATCAAGAGTAAAAGCTTTTGTTGAAGAGTGATAAGTGTTAAGATGAAGAGCAGTGTTGAATGTACTTAGAAAGATCTAATCAAGCAAGTATTGTGCTACTCAGAATAGATCAAACCATTCTTGTTGTTTTCTAATCATTACAACAGAATCAAATCCCCTAACTGGGTTAGCTCTAGCAAGCTTCATTATACAAATCCTCTAACAAGGTGATCCATTAGTTTGGATTCTCAAATCCTCCAATGAGGTTACTCCTAACAGGGTAGTACTCTTAACAGGGTATAAGCTTCTAATCAAGCTTTGGGATCTCCAACAAGATTCGCTCCTAGCATAGCACTTTGTAGACCTTGACCGGTCAATTATCTATTATTGCAGATAGTTAACTTATGAGTTCCATCTCACTGTGGTTTTTACCTATTTGGGTTTTCCACGTATAAACACTTGTGTTATGGTGGATGATTTACTTTTTGTGGATGCTTTTATATCATTTTGGATAGCATGTATTTTGTTTAAATGCTTGATTAAGTTCATCTACAGGTTAGTGTTTGGAGTAGTGTTAAATTTGGTGTCACTGATTCACCCCCCCCCCCCCTCTCAGTGATTTTTAAGTCCATCAATTAGTATCAGAGCCTAACTTCTTTGAATCCTAACCGCTTAGAAGGGAGTCTCTACAAACGGTGGAGAACACATGATGGGTTATTGCCTCCAAGATGCGGTGAAGAATGAATGATGGAGAACGTCTTGAGATCTGTTCAAAATTGTTGTATTCAAAGCAAAGTGTTCAATGGTCAGGATTGAACCGACTGAATTGCTTAACCTAAATGTTTAGGGTTTTTTCTACCGACCTATCTATTTTCTATAAGGTCGATGTTGTTTTTCATGTTGGTTTTGTTGGCAAATGTTGTGTGTGTATCTAAGTGCAAAGATACGTGATTCTTGCCAGACCGGATATGAGAATAGATACCTCCAGAGTGTGAGTGCAGAAGGAAGGAACTAAAGAGGATCTGCATTGGCATTGAGTGTTGTTACCAAATCATTTTAATACCTATTGACCTCTAACCACTTCAACAGTTGGAAAATCCCCTAACAGGGTAGCTTTAACAGGCTTGTTGTAAATCCTTTAGCAGGGTGACTCAAAATCATTGAGTTCTAAAAATCCTCTAACAAGGTAACCTTTAACCGGGTTTAACCTTTAACCAGGTATGTTAGCCATCCCTTAACTGGGTGATCCCTAGCAGGATCGGTTCCTAACAGAACCTATTGTAAAGTCTTTAACTGAACTGGGCTCCTAACAGAGTGGACTTCAAAAGGGTTCAAAGAACAGCTTGTGGGTATTCATCCCCACCGTGGTTTTTCCCAGTTGGGTTTCCTCGTGAAAAATATGTGTGTTATTTGTGATGCTTTTCATATGATGCTTTGTTATTCTTTGTTAAGCAGTAAAGCATGTTGAACCTGTAAGTCTTTACATTCCTGTTAAAGTATTACTAGTGTATGCATATGGGTGAAGTGGAAATAAGATGTTAGATTGTGTGGAAAGTTGAGTTACCGATTTATGTCTTTCTTTGTGCTTAACCGTTAGTAATCTGGTTTAGACCGATGTTATTGATTGCCAGTCAAAGGGTAGGATTCTTAGTCTAATCGGTTCAAGAGAAACTGTTTTTATCAGTATTGATTCACCCCCCCCCCCCTCTCAGTACCGGTTTGGTACTAACTGGTCATCATTGATTTATCAATTGGTATCAGAGCATCCTCCAGGTCCTCTATGTTGTAATCTTAACCGCTTGAGGTAAAGATCCTACTCTAATGATGAAGAGGGAAGGTCAAAAGTTCAACAGAGACAACTTTAAAATATGGAAGGACAAAATGAAGATATACATCAAAAGAATGGGTGCTCAACATTGGAGCTATGTTAAGAATGCTTATGTTTTCCCTACCGGTACTCTCACCGATGATAAAAAAGAGACAGATTCAGGAGAATGGGCAAGTCATGGAAGCCCTAATTAGCAGTTTATCTGACATTGAGTTTATTGATGTTAAGGATAAAGAAAATCCCAAAGAAGTATGGGATTCCCTTGAGAATATTTATGGCGGTGATGAGCATGTGAAACAAGCTAAGGAAGAAATCCTTAGGGGAAAGTTTGAAGACATGCGAATGGTTGAAGGAGAGACCATTCAACAATATGGAATAAAAATCAAAACTGTTGTTGGAGATATCAAGAGTACAGGTGGTAAAATGGAAGATTCCACTGTTGTTAGCAAAGTTTTGAGATCCTTATTACCAGTCTATGCAATAAGGGTTGCTGCTATTTAGGAGTTGAGGTTTGTAGACAAGACAAAGGTATCCCTGGACTCCATCATTGCAAAGTTAACAGCTTATGAGCTAAATAATTATGATGGCAGTAATCGGAAGACTGAATTAGCCTTCAGAGCATCTGCTGCACCATCCAGAAAAGGCAAAGAAGCTAGTACCAGTGGTGAACCAAGACAAAGTAGAGAAATGGATGATGAGGAGATCCTGATGGAATTTGAAGCTCTTTTTGCCAAGAGACTTCCCAAGGGAATCGGTAAATATAGAGGCAAGCTTCCTTTGAAATGCTTTTCTTGTAATCGGATAGGACATATTTCTATAAAATGCCTTAATGGTGACAACAAGGATAAACCAGAGAGGTTCAAGAAGTTCAAAGGAGGAAACCGGAGAAACTGTTTTGTATCAGTTGATGAAGGTGTCACTGATGAGGAATCAGAAGATGAAGAAAATGAAGATATTGTGTTTGTAGCAGTCAAGGAAGATGTGTCAGACAAGAAGGCTCTTGTCTCCCGCTTTAATAATTCCAATGAGTGGATTATTGATAGTGGTTGTTCTCACCATATGACTGGTGACCACAGTAATTTTCTATCTCTGGAAGAGTATGATGGTGGTGTGGTTCGTTTTGGTAATGATGCACCATGTATGGTAAAAGGCAGAGGGTCCATCTCTCTGAATGGAAGAAGCAATGCTGACAATGTGTATTGGGTAGAAGGTCTAAGGCACAACCCTTTGAGTGTTGCTCAACTGAATGATAATGGACTCACTCTGGAATTCAAAAATGGAGTGTGTAAAATCAAAGGAAAGAGTGATGAATTGATGGCTACCGGTATGCAGACCAAAGGTAACCTATTTCAGCTAAATGCTAATGTCAGTACATGTCTTATGGCTAAGTTTGAGGATAGCTGGATATGGCATAGGAGACTCTGCCATGTAAACTTTGACAATATTGTGAAGGCCAGTAAGATCAAGGCAGTTAGAGGATTGCCTATGCTGAGGAAACCGGAAAATCCTTTGTGCAGAGAGTGTCAACTGGGGAAAATGTCTTCCTCAACCTTCAAAGGTAAACCTTTCACTGCAGACAATTTACTTGATCTTGTGCATACTGATTTGTGTGGTCCTATGAAAACTAGGAGTATGCAGGGAGATAGGTATTTTATGATTCTAACTGATGATTGCTCAAGAATGATGTGGGTCACATTCTTGAAGGACAAATCTAAAGCTTTTGGAAAGTTCAAAGCTTTCAGAGCACTTGTAGAAAAAGAAAGCGGTAAGAGGATTAAGTGCTTAAGAACCGACCAAGGAGGAGAATTCACTTCCGGTGAATTCAACCAATACTGTGAAGAGAATGGCATCAAGAGGTAACTGTCTGCCCCCCAGACTCCACAATAGAAAGGCCTAGCAGAGACAAACAACCGAACTGTGGTTGAAGTAGCTAGAACTATGTTGATCCAAGGAAAGGTTGCTCACACCTTTTGGAGAGAAGCAGTGAGCACTGCAGTCTACACAATGAACCGGGTACTCATCAAAAAGGGTAAGGACAAAACAGTAAAGTTCTGATGCCAATAGCTAACAAGATGAGAGGGGGGGGTGAATCATACAAACTTAATCTTCCATAAAATCAACAGATTCAACCTCGGTAACTTATACTTCAGCAATATAACCAAAAACTGCTAAACATGCTAACTCATAAACACATAATCATCATAACACATATAACACCAGATTTAATGTGGAAACCCAAATAGGGAAAAACTATTGTGGGATTTCAGACCCACTAAGAAATATACTCTTCTAGAGTATGCTCAGTTAAAAGCAAATCCTGTTAAAGATTACAAACACATTGCTAGATGTGACCCCGTTAAGGGATTTCCCTCAGATCTGTTAGGATCTTCACTTTGTTAGAACTGACCTTGTCAAAGGATTTCAAACACTCCTATAGAATGTTCAGTCAACTTGGCTTCTCCTTGGTTCCTCTGCTCATTTGCCTTGCTTTGGTAACCACCTCGGTGATTCACTTGTTCTCTACCTCTGCCTCTACCCCTGTTATTAGAGTCTCATTTCCTTTTGTTCCTCTCTTCCACCTTGACAGCAAGCTGATGAAATTTTTGAACAGTAGTAGGAGTCCATAGGCTTATCTCCTCTTGAATGTTCCACTTTAGACCGCTTAGATACCTAGCCACCTTAATAGTTTCATCTTCTTGGACTTTGGATCTAAGACAAAGTTTTTGAAATTCTTCGGTGTAGGAGGTCACATCAAGGTCTTTTTGCTTCAAACCCTGTCTCTTCTTATGAAGTTGAACTTCATAATCCTCTGGTAAGTAGTTCTCCTTGATCTTACTCACCATGGCCTTCCAATTGGCAATAGGTAGCTTCCCCATGCTAACTCTCTCTTCTTGCAGGTACTTCCACCATGTCAAAGTTGCTCCCCTTAATCTTGATTTGGCAACTTTAACCTTTTGAGCTTTTGTCACTCCTTCACACTCAAAGTGGTTTTCCATGCCCTCAATCCATTCCGTGACAGTATCAATGTCCATCCTTCCACTGAAATGTGGCAATCCTTCAAAAGCTTTGGTATTCAAAGCCTTAATAGCCTTCACAAAAGGTTCTTCATTAAACAAGGGATCTGGTTCAGGTATAATGTCATCTAGGTCTATAGTTTTCTTTCCTTTACCCTTGGTGTCTTCTCGCCAAGGTCCTTGTGTCCTCTGATCCACCACTTCCTGCAGTTTATCCCTTATCTCACTCATAGCTTCTTCAAGGAGTCTATTCTTCTCCTTCTGTTCTTCTACCTCCCTAGCCAGCTCTGCATTAGTGACCATTCTTCTCTCCCCTACTGATTCACCAGTATATAGAGACATACACAGTCCAACAAATCTTTAACTGGCTCTGATACCAATCTGATGGGTTGGGGTTTGGGATAGACTAGCCTAGTCTATGCTCTTGGATCCTCCCCTTGGATCACCTGGTGTTCTCTTCACACCCTAGGGTCTCTAGGACTTCCCTTGCTTGAGGAATCCCCTGACCTTTCCCAATCCACCCACCAATGAATTGCAATGCTGCTCCTAAGGTCTCACCTACTCATGAGACTCAAAACCCCTTACTATGGCTAATAAGGGCTAGGTTTGTTCCACACCTTCCAAGGTCTTAGCAAGGATAGGTTAGGTCTTTAACAAGGTTTTTCCACCCATCCATGTGCCCCCAAGAGATTTCAAGCTTTCAACCCCTTACCGATTTCACTGTTTTGTGTTTTTGCCTACAAAATAGGGCTACAAGGATTTTGACCAATTAGGCCTCCTACCTGGTCCTTTAGGGCTCCCTCTCACAAACGATGCACAAACTACCCAAACTCCCAAAATGGAATACCATTCATTTGGCAAGGGCTAAAGTATTTCTCTTGTTTTGGACCTCCAAGTGGTCGTACAGTGCCTAGGGCGGATTTTGGGGTTTTTAAGGGTTTTGTGAGGGTTTTTAGGCCTGCCAGGGACACAGTGTGAGTTTGCTTCTCTTGCCACCTTGTTTGGATTGGTGGAAGCTCATCCTTCACACCAATGATGCTTCACTCACCCCTCTACAACTCCTCCAAAGGGTGCACTCTCCTCTGACCAACCTTGCTCTCCAAGACCTCTGCAATTTAACCCTTCCTAGTCGGGCACTATTCAGTCTCGCCTAGGATTGGGTCTTTTGATGGCCTCCCTGCATTTTCAAGGGCCCTACTTGCATTGAACTATAGTACAGGTTCTGTACTCTAATTCCCCATGGTTTCATGGTGATTCCACAATGGGGAATGGAGTTATGAGCCCATTTATTCAAACTAGTCCAAAACTGGACAGAGAAAAGACAGTTTATAAAGATTTACAAACACACCACACTTGCCAGATAAAAACCTAATCTATATGCTCAAAATGAAATTATTTACACCATATAAGACACCACACACATTTTTTCTCGCAAATCAGTCCTTTAACACTCTTTCTTTACTCCATTTGTGCCAACTGGCAACAAAATTGTAGTCTCAGTCAGGTCACTTTGCTTGGGTTGTACAATGTCTGATATCCAACCCATTAATTTAGGGTTTGCAAATACTTATACTACCCTCTCCTCGGTCGGTGTGCCAAAATTATGGCTCTCCACACTCAATAAGGGTCTTTGACCTTTTGGGTGGAAAAGTTGCTTGATAACTTTTAAAAGTTGTCATGCAACTTTTGCATCTTTTGAGCAACTTTGCCATTGTTGCTTTTCTTGACTCCTAGGCCTATTTTGGGCTAACCTAAGGATAGAAACATGCCAATAAGGCCTAACACACATCCAAGGCACACTCAACCTCTCCTGCACAAGAAATCACAACCAAAAACACTAAGGACCTAAAACTAGGACCTAGTCAAGAACAAATGAGCTCATGGCTCTTATTACATATGCAATGGCTTCAAAAGAAGCATAACACCAACAAACAAAGGAGGAAGAGATTGGAAGGGTGCTCCTACACCATGTATGAATTATTTCACTCCCATCTTATGAAGATTGGATTTGAGAGAACAAGTGAGGATAGTAATATCTACCTAAAGTCAAAAGGAGATCAGATTCTGATCTGTGAGGTATTTGTTGATGACATAATCTTTGGAGGAGATGACAAGATGAGTCATGATTTTGTAGATGAGATGAAAAAGGAGTTTGAGATATCACTTATAGGGGAGATTAAGTTCTTCATTGGACTACATATTCAACAAATGAAAGATGGAATCTTTATCACTCAGTCCAAATATGTCAAAGAGGTGTTGAAGACCTTTGGCATGGAAGACAGCAAACCGGTTGGTACACCGATGGTGACTGGTTGTAAATTATCGAAAGAGGATGACTCAAGGTTAGTAAATGAGAAGGAATACCAATCAATGATTGGTAAATTTCACTATGTAGTACATAGCAGACCGGACATTACACATGCAGTGGGCATTGTTGCACGGTTCCAGAAAAGCGCAAGAGAATCCCACTTGGTAGCAGTCAAGCGGATTCTGAGATATCTAAAGGGATCTATTGACTATCGATTATGGTATCCATACAGTAATGATTTCAACCTGAAAGTGTTTACAAATGCTGACTGGGTTGGTAATGTGGATGACCGGAAGAACACAACCGGTGGTGCATTCTTTCTTGGTAGAAGACTAGTCTCATGGATGAGTAAGAAATAGAGTTGTATCTCTCAGTCTACAACAGAAGCGGAGTATGTTGCAGCATTTATGAACTGGACCCAGACAATTTGGATGAAGCATGTATTAAATGGCTTCAAAGTCCCTGTATCTGAACTGGTAAGTATATTTTGCGAAAACACAAGTGCGATTAACATCTCCAAGAATCTAGTTTCACATTCTAGAACCAAGCACTTTGAGCTTAAGTATCATTTCTTAAGGGAAAAGGTTTAGAACAAAGAAGTTGTACTGGAACATGTTTCCAGTAAGGAGAAGTTAGCAGACATATTCACCAAGCCTCTACCAAAGGCTACTTTTACCTATTTGAGAGGTGAATTAGGGGTGCCACCCCTTCAAGAGGTGAACTAAAGGTGTGTGCTCCACATCAGTCAGGACTTACATTGATATATTTTTCTCAGGATTGGTGTGTTGAAGGATGCTACTCCTTAGTGGGAGCAGCATAGTAGATCATAGTTGTTTTTGCCTTGACTTTGGCATTGTTGTCAAAGGGGGAGAAGATGTGAAGCGGAGAAGATATCTGCAATATTGGGGGAGAAGATGTAAAGCTCAGAGATATCTTTGTATATTACCATCAATGCCAAAGGGGGATATTGTTGGCATATGTGCAGAGTATGTTGTCATTGATGTCAATATGATGAAGAGTGAACCGGTATATTGAAGTAAGAACTTGCAAGAGAACCAGTATATGTGAAAAAGTGAAGCGGTATGTTTGTCCAAGTGAACCGGTATATGTGAAAATGTGAACCGGTATATGTGAACAAGTGAAGCGGTATGTTTGTCCAAGAGAACCGGTATGTTGGAATGTGAACTGGTATATGGAATGTTTTGTATCAAGGTTTCATATGGTATGACTACCGGTTGGTAGTCTTAGCTTCAGGGTTTCTGGTTGAAGTGTTCTATGCCTATGTGATTCAGCCGATGACATTGTATGTTGTGCTACCATTGTAATGAAGAATAGATTATGTTGCCACGTCAGCTTTGTGCATGTGAAGGATCTTGCATGAAGGAGATTGATCCTATCTACCTCGGGAATGTGTGAAGTCCCTGCAAACAATGGAGAATGTGTGATGGGTTATTGCCTCCAAGATGCGGTGAAGAATGAATGATGGAGAACGTCTTGAGATCTGTTCAAAACCGTTGTATTCAAAGCAAAGTGTTCAATGGTCAGGATTGAACCGACTGAATTGCTTAATTTAAATGTTTAGGGTTTAGGGTTTTTGCTACCGACCTATTTGTTTTCTATAAGGTCGATGTTGTTTTTCATGTTGGTTTTGTTGGCAAATGTTGTGTGTGTATCTAAGTGCAAAGATACGTGATTCTTGCCAGACCAGATATGAGAATAGATACTTGCAAAGTGTGAGTGCAGAAGGAAGGAACTGAAGCGGATTTGCATTGGCATTGAGTGTTGTTATCATATCATTGTAATACCTGTTGACCTCTAACCACTTCAACAGTTGGAAAATCCCTTAACAGGGTAGCTTTAACCGGCTTGCTATAAATCCTTTAACAGGGTGACTCAAAATCATTGAGTTCTAAAAATCCTCTAACAAGGTAACCTTTAACCGGGTTTAACCCTTAACCGGGTATGTTAGCCATCCCTTAACCGGGTGATCCCTAGCAGGATCGGTTCCTAACAGAACCTATTGTAAAGTCTTTAACTAGACTAGGCTCCTAACAGAGTGGACTTCAAAAGGGTTCAAAGAACAGCTTGTGGGTATTCATCCCCACCGTGGTTTTTCCCAGTTGGGTTTCCACGTGAAAAATACGTGTGTTATGTGTGATGCTTTTCATATGATGTTTTGTTATTCTCTGTTAAGCGGTAAAGCATGTTGAACCTATAAGTATTTACATTCCTGTTAAAGTATTACTAGTGTATGCATATGGGTGAAGTGGAAATAAGATGTTAGATTGTGTGGAAAGTTGATTTACCGGTTTATGTCTTTCTCTATGATTAATTGGTAGTAATCTGGTTTAGACCGATCTTATTTCTTGCCAATCAAAGTGCAGGGTTCTCAGTCTAACCGGTTCAAGAGAAACTATTTTTATAAGTATTGATTCACCTCCCCCTCCCCCCTCTCAGTACCAGTTTAGTACTAACTGGTCATCATTGATTTATCATTTTGCACCTTCTGTAATAACTTTGGTCATATGAACTACAGAAGAAGAACAGGAAGAGGAAATGCAGGACCTTGGAGATCATCTGGTATGGTCTGTTACCACTGCAACAAACCGGGGCACTTAGCAAAATTTTGTAGATCAAGAAATAGCAAACCGGTCAACTTTTTCAAGGATCAAAAAGGAAAGCAGAAAGTTGATGTTGAGGAAACCAAAGAGGATATGAATTGGATTTGGAAGGAGAAAAGTGATGACTCGCCTGGAGAAGAAACTGTTCCTTCACCTAGTGAAGAGAACCTAGCACTGGTGACTTAAGCCTGTTTTAACATGGCTAAGGGGAGCTTAACGGTAAAACATCTTTGGACCCCTTGTAAAATGGGTAGGAAAAAAATTTTAATCATGAATTTTGGTGACTTTTTGTTGACATGTTATCAACCGGTTTTTCACTTGAGTAGTGAAATTAGGGTTTGTAACCCTAAAGTGCAAGAATTTATTGCAGTTGGTAAAAAGGATAAAAGAAAGTTTTACTTTGTCTTTTTTACCCTAACTCTTTTGAGAAAGAAATTTGAAGTGATTGCAGAGCCAAACAAGATTGTCTTGTTGTCAATTGGTGAATTGTTTTGTGATTAGAGAAATTAAGTTGAATCGAAAGTTGCAGAGAGGCGAACTAGTGTGCATTTGGACATTTCAACTGGGAAACGGAGCAACGTGAAAGAAACAAGGTATTTCTTTGAGTATACCACTTCGAAACTTGCTTATCTAGAATGACATCTACTTCTAAGTCTGTAGACAGGTTGATGATCACTGTTGAGCCTGAGGAAGCTCTAAAGGCAGACCAAATTATGTCTTATAATGTATTTCGCAAGTCCCGAGCGAAGTTGTGGTCAAATGTGAATTGTCCAGTTATATAGACTGCAAGATAGAAGATTTGGGAACTCTAAACATTTATACATAGTTGAAATCACTCTGTGATAAGAATGGAAAGATTGAAACAAAATATGCTAGGGTTTTTGAAAAAGGTTTTCATAATGCCGCCAAATTTCTTGAAGATTTTGAGGAAGAACACATCAGAATCATTTTGAGTCGAGTTCACGGAGACAACGTGTATTTAGAAAGGACACACAATAACCAAGGAAGCTATGCAGGCTGTAATTGGTTATTTCTCAATCGGTGAAATTCATGTGCTAAGACGAATTTCAAAGGATATTGTCTTCAAATTAGCCGGTTCTACATCTGATGGGCATGCTTTTTCTATCAACAATATTAAAGACCTTGCAGTGAAACTAGCAGCAATGGTGATAGGCTACCAGGTATTTTACTCCAGTAGACTTAATAGTGTTCCATATGTAGCAATTCATACATCACATAGAATGATTGTTGATAATGCATATTATGATCTCTATGAAGCCATCAGGGGCAATTATTTCAAAATTTGCAATCTATTAAGAAGGACAACACTCAAAAGTTCAAATATGGTCAGCTATTAGTTGGGTTATTTTTCTATTTCCAAAATTTCCTACCAGGAATTGGAGAAATTGAAATGTCAAAAGACCTATCGGTCAATGCACAAATCAAGAACAACATTAAGGTTGTGAAGAATACCTTTTCATCTGCCTTGAATAAGTATTTTAATGAATTTCAGAAAAAGATGAGCATGAGAATGAGATTACCTGAAGATGTGGTAAAACACTTTGCAAAAGACATAGTCTTCACTGTTACCACTGACTTTTGCTTGATGCAAGCAATTGAGCCCAGAGAGGAAGAGATCGAAGATATGAGCTATGAGGTTAATCATGATTTACTGGTTGGCTATGCTAATACCCTGTTAGCATCGCCTAAAGATAAACAACAGGCAAAATTGGACATTGTGGCAGTCCAAGTTGTACCAACAGAAACTGGTATTGTACTTGTAGCTAATGTGAAGAAAGAAAAACAAGTCTGATGAAACATTTCCTATGATAAAGACCAAAAGGTTGACTCAGAGTGTCCTAACCAAAAAGGAACCGGCACCTAAAGTATATGTAAAGAAGGAGAGTGCACCAAAGAAGAGAAATCGAAAATTGATTTTGCAACCAGAGTCTGAGGGAATAGATTCTGAAGAAGAACCAAAGAAGGAAAAAGCAACTGGAAAAACATCCAAGAAGGTAAAGGTAGTGCCAAAGGCAACTACACCTATTGATATAGCTACCTAAAAACTTGACACGGTTTTTGAGAGAACAATGAAGACACTAGGAAGGAATATGTTTGACAATGTCAAAGAATATTTTGATTCTTTCACTGAAGATGAGCATAAGCAAGTCATGCAACTGGTAATCACTTATTTGGGCCATTACAATAGATTTCCACATGACTTGGAAAAGGATATTTCAATCTCTTTGTATAATACTCTTTTAGATAAATGGGAGGAAGCTATTCAATTGGAAAAGAAAATTATTGATGAAATATTTGTACAATATTTTCCCAATTTATCCTTAGATGGAATTAGTGCTTTAGTTGAGCAATAAAAAGTACATTTTGATTTTAAAATGAGAAGATTGAAGCTTCTTAATGCAAAAAGGGAAGTTATATAGTCTGAGACACATCAGATAGCTTGTGTAATCAAACAAAGAGAAGAACTCATCCACTCTAGAAATAAGGATAATACTACAAATGATGTTCCTCTATTGGAAATGGATGAAGAGGAGATTGTTCAACCTGACATAGTCTATCCAGTCAAGAAGAAGGATGATTCCATTATTCTTGTTGATGAATATGTTCAGAACACAATGGATCTATCTGGAGATAACACTGCACCAGATATGGAGCCTCCTACAACTACTGAAGTACAGGTTACATTAGTTGATCAACTGGCTATTCAACTAAAAGTGGACAATGAACTGGCAATAGAACGACTGGAGAAACACCAATCTCCACCGGTCATTGAAAATACTCAAAAGGAGTCTACTGAGAAATTTGTCACTCAGTTACCTGACAAGACAATAGAGCGGAATACAGAGAGAGCTATCATTAAGAGTGTACCTCCTGAACAGGCGAAGCAGAAACTACTTGAAGATGATGATGATGATGATTCTTTAAGTATTCTAGGACCCATTGATATGAACACTTTGAGCGCATCAAAAATGTTGAAGATTGCTAATGTTATGCAATCTAGAGCGCATAAGAAGAGACTAAAAGAGCAAAGGATTGAAGCAGAGACAATCCAGAATGCAGTATAATTTTTGTTTGGTTTACTACCGGAAATAGTTGTTGCACATCTTCCTACACCCATTAGAAAACTTGGTCAGTTAGTTGCAGATGCATCTAATCAAATCAAGACACTTGAATATGTTGCTCAAATGTCTGCTGAGAAGAGCCACAAGAAGAAATATGGAGATAAAATGACAAAGAACATTGAAAGTGGCAAAATGGCTCTATCTCATAATGGAAGTTTGTTGAGAAAAGCTATTGAATCTGTAGGAAAGTATCTTGCCTTTACCTCCAATGTTTCTTTCTTTTATTCTGACATTTCTAAGAGTCAAGTTGAAACCGAGCAAGAAATGGAAAGGATATGAAAGGCATATGTCCCACTCCAGGACTCCATTCATGTCTTTAACCGGTCTGTAGATGATTTGCATGACAGATTGGACAAGAATGATAATGAGAAGGCTAAGAGACTCTGATCTCTAAAAGAGCTCAAGAGTCTGCTCATATCATAGGTCAACATTCTTCAGAGAGCCTACTCCAATGCAGAAGCTATTCATGCTACTCCTGAAACCTACACGCTAGACTCAATGGAAGAATTACATTCCCAGCTGATGTCTACATTTGAGTATACTGCTAACATACTGGAATCGTGGGAAAATGCTTTATCACAGATGAAGCAGAACTTCAATGATATGTTTATGAGATTAGCCAATGCATGAAATTTTTTAAGTTGTTAATATATGTTGAACACTTTGATACAGATTTTCTATATATATGTATATATTTTACTTTTTCATTTTGGCATTGTTGTCAAAGGGGGAGTAGAAATATGTATGTGTGTTTTTTAAAATTTTGTATTTGTGCATGCATTAAGGGGGAGTATTAGTAAATGTGTAAATTTGTTGTGTATGCACACTTAGCGGTATTGTATTACTCTAAAATTTTCTAAGTGTTGCCATCAATGCCAAAGGGGGAGATTGTTAGCTTGATGATGATTGTAATGTATTCATCACATTTTGTCATTGATGAAACACTCTCACACACACATATGATTACATTGACTACCGGTGTAACTTCAATTGGTTTACACTACCAACCGATATGTTTAAGGTTTATTTCTAACCGGTACTTTGTGCAAACCGATATGTGCATAAGAGACAACCTGTGGCTACACTAAGTCGGCATCAAAATGAAGATAAAGATGATGATGGAGATCAAGCGGAATATTCCAGGACAATGGTTCACATGTTTTATTCCAACTGGTATTGATTGTTCTAACTGGTATCTGATTTTGTGATGAGTTACTAGCACCGATTTCTTGGCAGTCATTTTTGTGATGAGTTTTGATCACTTGTCTAGAGACACTGCACCTAGGAAATTGTGTTTTGATTTCCTTAGGCCAACATAAGATTTGAATGTCTATTTTAAGACATCTTAGTGAATCATTTAAAGGATATAGAGAATGAGTATGGTTATGATGTTATGCATATACTGATATGCATCAAGAGTAAAAGCTTTTGTTGAAGAGCGATAAGTGTTAAGATGAAGAGTTGTGTCGAATATACTTAGAAGGATCTGATCGAGCAAGTATTGTGCTACTCAAAACATATCAAACCATTCTTGTGGTTTTCTAATCATTACAACAGAATCAAATCCCCTAATTGGGTAAGCTCTAGCAAGCTTCATTGTACAGATCCTCTAACAAGGTGGTCCATTAGTTTGGATTCGCTCCTATCATAGCACTTTGTAGACCTTAACCGGTCAATTATCTATTACTGCAGATAGTTAACTTGTGAGTTTCATCTCACCGTGGTTTTTACCTATTTGGGTTTTCCACATATAAACACTTGTGTTATGGTGGATGCTTTACTTTTTGTGGATGTTGTTATATCATTTGGATAGCATGTATTTTGTTTAAATGCTCGGTTAAGTTCATCTACCAGTTAGTGTTTGAAGTAGTGTTAAATTTGGTGTCACTGTTTCACCCCCCCTCTCAGTGTTTTTCATGTCCATCAGGTTCCCAGTTAGACAAGCTTTCTCTAGCTTGGGTAGATTCTGGCTTAAGGACACAATGGTTTGTTTAGTGTGAAACCCAGCTCCATTATTTGATGGTTCAAACTATTCCATTTGGAGTTGTAGAATGGAAGTCTACTTATCCTCTTTAGGGTATGATGTGTGGGTGTCTGTTGTAAATGGCTACCCTAGTAAAGTCATTCCTCCCATTGATTATGATGCAGAAAGAAGAAACCAGTGTAATGATGTGGCAATGAAGGCTATACTCTATGGGTTATTTGATGATGTCTCCTCACAGGTCAACGAATGCAGATTGACAAAGAGCTTAGGGATAGATTGAAGAAGCTCTAAGTAAATGAGCCTACTACTGCAAAACCGGTTTGTGAAGACAAGATGAGAAATGCAACTCGTGTATCTGCAAATGATGAAGGCAGATTGTTAGCAGTCACAATAATGATGAAGAAGGAACCCATCTCTTCATGGCTCAAGAATCAGAAGATGAGAGGCACACATCTGATAATGATCATGCAGATCACTCCTACCGACAAGATTTGTTTGGAAGTGATAGTGAAGGAGAAGAAGAAGATGATGATGATGATGAAGTTGAGGTAGATCTAGAAGGAAAACTTATAACTGCACTTGAGGAGATTAGTAGAGTGGGGAATAAATACAAGTTATTCAAGAATGTTGTAGTTGTGGAGAAGAACTAGGTTGATCAAATGCCTTGAAGAATCTGAGAAATGCATCTCAGAGTTCAAGACTCAACAAGAAGACACCAAGGAGTGTCAGTGTAAAGATCTAGCATCTGAGCTAGAGGAAAATGATAAAGAGTATCACCAGCTGATTGGAAAAATGAAGATTCTCCAAAATTACCTTGAGAAATGTCAGAACGAGCTCAAGGTGATAATCCGGTTTGATGGCAGAAGTGATGCCTTGGACAAAATGTTGAAAAATAAAAAGCATGCCAAGAACACCGAAGGATTAGGAAGTGGTGTTGGTGAATTCTCCACCAGCAAGAATGTCCCCCACAATGACATTGTGTTTGTCTCCTCTAATGGAGATAACAAGGGATAAACCTTCACGGTTAGAAATGCTCCTCGGAAGAAGGTTGATCTAACCACTAGTGAAGACATGTCGACAAGGATGAAGACCAGTACTGCAAGAAGGAGAAACAATCCAAATCCCAAAGGAAAAGGGAAGATGGGAGAAGATAGCTTCATTGGAAGCAAGAATATGAGAAGAAATCAAAGGATACCTCCTACTGATAGAAGACAAAGAAATGCTACTGCCCACAAGACAAAGCAAGTGTGGAAGAAGAAGGGACCAGATGGAAGAAATGCAAAGAATGGACAAGCTAGGGTCCATCCCCAGAGAAGTATAAATGGAGATGCAAAACCGGTAAGATCTCCCCATGCATGGCAGAATAAGTTTGTAAGTTATAAACCTTCCTTCTCTGGTTATTGATTTGCATATAATGGATATGGCCATAGGGCAGAAGAATGTAGAAGGGGATCTAGAAGGAATAATATAGGATCTCATAGATATCATGCATGTGAGAAAAATGTATCAAGGAGTAGAAACATGCATATCTCCTCTCTCAGTTATACAAACAGTGTTTGTTATAACTGCAATAGAATTGGCCATAGAGAGTCTAAATGCAAGAAGAAGGACCTACAGTCATATGGAAGTCGGTATAGCAGCTATGCTCTACATGGAAATGGATTAGAGCATATGGAAGTTAGAGACCTGCATGGAACCAAAGGAGAAATGTCCCTGCAGGATCAAGAGGTCCACCGGTTTTGGTTGTCAGTCACAACAACCTGACCAGAAGAAGATGGTCTAACCGGTATGTTAGAAGGTTCCCCAATCATGAGATTGGCATGGATGTTGTGTGCTACTATAGTACTGCTTCCGGTTATGTGGCAAATTCCAAAAATGCAAGGACCCATCAACAAAAGAAGGTAACACCTGCTCCCAAGACTGAAAATGGGAACAAATGTGAAGTCATGCAGGTATGGAGGAAGAAAGAGGAGAGTAGGACCTTGGACCGGTATTGTGCATTCAATGCATAGGTAATATCTCCTAAGCCTTAAAGGAGATGTAGGACCTTAGGGGGAGTAGTACCTTGACCTTATCATTCACCCCCTCAGTTGAATAGGACACATGGAAGAACAAGCTGCTACCGGTTAGAAAGAAGAAAATGAGAAGATAAGTGTGTGTAGTGGTTGCCTTGGCTACACATCTACAAATGAAAGATGGATCACTACTGCATGTGTCAGTGGTTGGAAAAATTTACAATTGGAATCAGATGCGAATTGGCACAAGATGTCAGGAGTTACAAGAAGATGCTCTAGTAGTGATGATGGACCGGTACAAGAAACTAACATGTTCAGAATGTTACTTGTATGAATGCTACAGGTACTTGCAGGTTATGTAAGACAATGAGGTACAGGATCATTGCAATAACTCTGGTAGCATGGAATGAGAAGTTTATGTCTCAGGTGGTGCTAATGAAGACCTGAATGACATATGTTGGTTGGGTTGTTGATCATGTAGAGTTGCATGTTTTGGGCTAAGCGGTTTGATTTATGGCTTGATGATGATATTGTGTGGCATTGTGTACTTCCAGGATCATGTCATAAGCTGTGATGAAATTTGTGGAACTAAGAGATTATTAGATTGATCACATATGCACATCTCAACTGGTATATGGTGAAGATTAGAGCCCCAGTTATTGAACCTAATGGGCAATAAGAACCTGGGATGTATTACTCAGGGGGAGTTCAAGTGCTTATGATGTTGAACCAACATGCTTGAACTTATGGATGTACTGGCTACATCAACTATAGTGATGGAAATTGTTGTAGGAAGACCCGAGAGAATTTCATGATTAAGGATATCTACTTTCTCAATTGGTAGCACACATAGTACAATCACATTTGAT
This sequence comes from Cryptomeria japonica, assembly GCF_030272615.1. NCBI lineage: Eukaryota > Viridiplantae > Streptophyta > Pinopsida > Cupressales > Cupressaceae > Cryptomeria > Cryptomeria japonica. Next base: position 145,413,926 of record NC_081406.1, read on the forward strand.
TCTTAAGATCAATTTATACTAGAAGGGTGATGATCCAGGTTGACCGATGGGTATGTTGTATTAACTGACACATGGGCCTTAAATTGGTTTCAGTCTTGCATATGCATATGTTTTTGAATTTGCATAAACACTTGGTTGCTGAGAAGTTGCTGCGAGTTGATGGTTGAGCCCTCCATCTCAAATGTTGTGATTTGAGACCATGCAATGTATGAAGGTTAAAGGAGAAGATGCATCTGGTAGAGAAAAAGGGAATAAAAATCCATCTCAGTGCCCAGTAGACACAAGGAGGAGAGAAACCCTGATAGTGCCCTTTTCCATTGTTGTCAAAGGGGGGGAGATATTTTGTAGTATACTGCATACTACATGTATAAGAATCCATGGATCACACAAAGGGGGAGAGAGAATATGTAGTATGTCGAATACTACATGTGTTGACATCAATGCCAAAGGGGGAGATTGTTGGCATTGTGTTGTCATTGTGTAAACCGGTATAGGATAGCTAGCGGTATAAGAGATGTATGTGCAACACTGTCATTGATGCATACCGGATGTGATGTCTTTGATGTCACCTAGTATTGCAGGTCACCAGTAAAGGAGAGAATGTCATTCAGTACAATGACATTGGAGTCATCGGTACACAAGTTAGTGTTTGACATGTTTTGAAGATATGGACAGGAGACCGATATGATATAACAACCGGTAAATGATGACATCTGTACGAGAGAAAGATGTTGGTTGGTTGATTGTGATGAAGAGAGACTATGTTATCTAAATCACATCAACACTGAAAGAGAGGTATGTGCAGGCCACCGGTATGTTGTGTCGATGAAGAACAACGGGACTCCCACCAGATAAAGATGCAGTCACCATTTGAAGAGAATACTGACAGTAAGAGTGCCCAAACTGGATCACATGTGTCTGTCTGAAGATATGCTACTCAAACAGGGAAGTCACATTGGTGCATGGCAGGATGCAGATGACAAAGATCCACTCCCACTGGTAAGTGGAGCTTATCTCCTATTATGCATGAAATGCATCATAGTCCATCGAGATAAGAGAGAAGAGTTAAAGGCAGGTGATTGATGGCTCACACCGGATCTACCAGTGAAACAAAAGGAAGCCTCGGGTGCATGAAATCAAAGATGTGCAACGGATCCGAAAGAGTTGGCATGTTGTGCTACCAGGACAAAAAAAGAAGAGTAAAGAAGTGATGGGTTTATTACCTTGACAAACCGGTTGAGATGATGTCTAGACTGATGATGAAGAAGGCAAGGTCGATCATCTATAGACAAAGAGTGCAACCGGAATGTAGATGCCTCAGATGGAGGCAATTGAAGGTTGATGACATAGTGTCACCAAGGTGTTTACCGGTAAGTATGTCCACGGGTAATACGGACAAAGTGCAGATGCAGAAGACTCCCATCTAATGAAGATGTGCATAAGGTTGGTTAGCAAGTGTGCTGACTGGTTGAGTGTTCCACCAGAAGAAAATCAAAGTCCAAGGTTGAAAGCAAACCAGTTAGAGTATAACCGGCAGAGACTATGAACTGGTAGATAACCCGTGTGAGTGGTTGGTCGATGGTCTTGTCTGGACCAACATAACCGACCTAGCAAAGGTGGATGCTGACAAAGGAGCCACGTGGAGGTGAAGTGGAAAGCATGCATAGGTCAGTGTGATGTGTCGACGAGGTAGATGGTGACAGGTCGACATTTATGTCGATAGCGTGTTTCACGGGTCGAGGAGTAGAAGAGTGCGACTTGATACTGATCAGAGGACAGAGATCTGATTGGATGACTTCATGATCGAGGTCGAGTGTCCAGGTGTTGATCAGGGAAGGTGAAATTATCTGCATGATCACTTCATAGGTGTCTAATAAGTGCAGACCCAAGGAGTCGTGTTTGCTAAACTTAGCAAACGTGTATTGGAAGTCGCGCGATTGGTGGATTTGATTGATCCATTGCAGGAGGTTGATCTCTGAAAGGAGATCTGATTGGATTTGGTTTGCATCGAGGTCGATGAAGAAACCCTAACCGCCTGAAAATTTGAATTGGTTTTGGCGGGAAAACCTGTTTACAAATATGCAAGTCAAAATCGATGAAGAGGCTATTAAATGAGAGTGAATTGTTGCATGTGAGAGGTGAAATCAGTCAAGTAATAAAAAGACAATCTAAGAAGAGACTGAGGGTGAGAAAGAGAGAACTAGGTTGAAGGGTTCAACCGACAATAGTGAGGCAACCAACAATCAGCCATTGAGTCTGATAGAGGAGAAAATCGGTAGTGACCATACCGACAAAGAAGAGTTGCAGAAGACTGCAGAGAAGGCAAGCTGAGAACTGGCAGGTTTCAAATGCTAGATATATGACTAAGTTATCAAGATCAGTGGTGGAGAAAAGCAGTGTAGCAGAGAGAAGAGAGAATCGACAGAGAGTAGAACTAGCAGAGAAGGAGAAGAGGGAGAACCGGCAAGGGTGTAGTAGAAAGCAGAGTGCAGCGGAGAGTGGGTTGCACCAGCAGATAAGGTTGCTACAATAAGAAGGTGAGCAAAGAACCGACAGTGAATTAGATAGAGGAATTGGTAGAGAGATTTGCAAAAGAGTTACAAAATTTATTTGTAACAAGACTATTACTTTTGTAATTGAATATACTCATAGTAGACCATTGAGTTGGATCTTGATGTAGGGGTTGTAGCTCCTTGGGTTGGTTCCCTAAATCAGGTGTTGGTGCTCCTTGGGTTGGTGCCCTAAATATTGTAATAAGATTTCCATTGTGAGGCTGGATTGGAGCAGTAGACTCTGGCAACATTTCTCATCGAGGTTTTTCCCATCTTGGGTTTTCCTCGTATATACTGGTGTTATGTGATGTCCCTATCATGTGTGTTTGCATTTGTGACAATCTCCCATCTAACCGGTAAGTCTTCTTTTTGTTAAATCTGATAACCGATATACACACTTAGGATAGTTAAAGGGAAAAGTTTGTAAACCGTTGATTCACCCCCACTCTCAGTGGCACATTGTGTCTAACAGTTGGGGGTTACCAACCCTCCAAGAAGAGACTTAGAGATGCAGAGATCCGGTGAGATCATCAGACATACTTTTTTGATCTGGGTTGATGAAGATGGTGCTACTACTCAAGGGGAGTAGTCAGTTGTTTGGTCCGGTACTCTTGGTTTAGTATCCATCCTTTGTCATTGATGTCAAAGGGGGAGAAGGTATTCGTGTGAAAACTGCTAGATCTTTTGTGGTTTTCGAGTTTGTTGGCATTCCTTAGCATTTGGATGTTTTTCATATTCAGTGTTGCCATCAATGACAACACTTAACCAAATCCAGCATATTGCCAACAATAAGGAGTTTGGATGGAGAGATAAGGTCCTTGGAGTGATAAGGATGATTGGAGCGATAAGGTGTGATAATTATGGAGATAGACAAGATGATAGGACTAATGCATAGAGGTGTTTATACCTCATATATGGATTTGGGGATGAGGCTCCCTAGTTTGTGGCCTCACCTGGTGATTGGACTAGGCTAAAAAATCCATGTTACTGAGAAGAAAAAAAAGTTCCCTTCTGATATCAAAGAACTCTTTTTTTTGCTGCCCAATGATTTTCCCTTGGTTGTTGCATGAATGTATAAAAAAAAACGTGTGTTCATTTTGTTACATTGATCATACTTCCAAAAAAATGTCTATACTTATTTGTATCTACAAAATTTTAAACAATATCTAATTTTATTTTCAAATTTTGCTCCATCGGAGTACTAATAGGTTTGCACTTTGATATTTTCAAATTTTCTCAACATTTCACCAATATATTTTTTCTATGATGAACATACATTTAGGTACTTTAATAGTATTGAAGGCATCAATCATTTAAAACCCTTTATTTGGTTTTTTTTCATATTTATAAGTCATTTACATATGCAACCGAGAATACAAATATCATAGCAAAAAGATATCATCAATCTCAAAGTGCTTAAAACTCATCTTCAAGAGGCGCTCAATAAATTTTCCATACCATACTACTAGGGCTTGCTTCAATTGACAAAATAATTTTACAAGTCTACATACAATTTCTTTTAACTTTTACCATAAATCCTTTTGGTTCATTCATGTACATGTTTTCCTTTTGATCATTATTCAAGAAAATGGTTTTCAATCCATTTGATTAACTCTTCACATGTTTTATGCTAATAGGGCCAACAAAGCATGAATGGTAACCCACTTTATCGTAGCTGCAACTGTTTTTCACAATCTATGCTTTCTTTTAAAGAATTCCCACCACAACAAACCTTGTTTTATGTTATCAAGTAAGTCATATGTTTTGTACTCAGTTTGACAAACCCACTTACAACCGATAGGCTTACAATTGAATGGAGGATCCACCAAATTCTAAGATTCATTCTTCATAAAAGTTTCATATTCATTTTCCATTGCTTTCCTCCACTCGTCCACTTGTTTGTCTTATTTATAGGAAGTTGAATTTAATCAATTGTGATGTTGATTTATTCATTGGGATACTATCTAAAGGTTAGCTTTTCTACCTTATCTCAAATCTCTTAATTGAATTCCATGATATCTAACTTTTTATGCACTTCTAGTGTGTATCTTCTCGACTTCATCAAGTCTAAATCTTTAAGTGTTTGTTTCATCTACTTTGGGAATTTTTTACATGTTTCATGTGATACAATTGATGCCTCATCTTACTCATGTCTAAAGCTCCATCTTATGGCTACTACTCAAGACTCCAAAACATATTATCCTCTACTAATGAAGCCTAAATTTAACACCACGAAAGAGTTTCTTCAATTATTAGAGGAAAATATTTCAAAATTGGTTCCACACTATATATCTTCTTCGTGTTTGGAATCTCACAATTTGTGTTATCATTTTCCTTGAAAACATCATTTTTGGTAAGTTTTTCAAGTTGCCTCAATTGTTCCTGACATATAAAAAGGGAATTTAGAATATTTTTGTCTCTTTCCAACATAAAGAAAAATACCAAAATAGTACAACTATAGGTTAGAAAGATAGAGATAGCTCACATATGGTAGAAAACAATTACAAAAAAACTAACTTAGTAGTACAACCAACAAAGGTTCATATCCTACATGATGCTTGACCCCATCCTAGAGATTCACACACCCTTAGCCCAATTATGAAAATTCAAAACTAATTTAGGAAGACCTATCTTCCTCCTTAGGACAATTGTACAAGACAACATTATCAAAGTCATCAAACCAAGATGAACAAAGAGGGGACACCTCTACTAACACCACCACTTGATTCACCTCTCTTAATGAGGAAGAAATACTAATCTAAGACGTTTGGAGCTGCAAGTCAATTCAATTGTTGATCAACATTGATGGTATCTTTTTGTGGTCTCACACAATATATCTTTATTAATGAGGAATTTTTATAAAAAATAAGGCTCCTTTTTTAATCTTAAAAAATAAGATACTCCCTCAAATAAATTATAAAAGAACCCATAGAATAAAATGCTATGGTAAATTAAAACATTCCCTAAACTATATTGTTAATAAAACATTTTATCTTATGGGAAGGTTCAGAAGTATTTGACTCACAATCTTAGGGTGGATGTGAGATGGATCCTTTCTAGCGTTGTTAGTTAAGATGAATTTCAATGGGTAAGCTAAGAGCAATACAAGGATTTTTGGAATCGGCTTCACCATTAGAGACCATAATGATGCTTTAGTGGCCTCCTATAAACTGTTTGTGGGAATGGTCAATGTGGCTAAGGCTCAAGCTCTTTTACTTGGTTTTCAACTCTCAAAAAGGTTTCAAGAGGCTAGTCATTGAAGGAGACTTGTAGATAACAATAAGTACAACTAGGATGAAAACAAAAGAAAACATGAGTTAGTGACTAGGGAACACCCATTATTTATGTTGGGAATATATCAAGAATTTGGAAGACTATAAAATTGCCCATGTATACCATGAGGCCTCCAACACAGAGGTAGATTAGATAGAGAACATGTTATCAACATCCAAAATGAGTATCCTCCTCTCAACTACCACTCACTCTAGTTTAACTATCAATCAATTATGTCTATCTCCATTATGCAATTAGTTAACTTTGTAATTATCTCAATATAATATTATAATAATGGAACAGGTTCTCTCTCCTCTGCCAACGATGGGTCACCCCACTGCACAAATGCTCTTCCAGGCGGGAATAATCTCCTCCTAGTGGCACTAAGGTTTTGGTTGGGTTATCTGCTCTTTCCAACTGCTCTGCCCACTCGGGATAATGCTTCTTTGCTCTTCACAGTGCTTCTCACGTCAAACTCCAACCCTTATCATCAACACTAGGGGCTTCTCATCAATGCAGGATTAATGATTGCTTGATTAACTACAACCAGGGGTTGCAACTTGGAGATTAGGGATTGGACAAGGGGCACAAAGACTATTTGTCTAAATATTTTTTCGTGTTTATTTTTCGTAAGTCTTGGTGGTTCAATGTTGAGAATGTGAATTTAAATAAGATGAAAATAATTCAATGTAAGATCTAAATTCATAGTTTACATAAACATTAAATGAAGCCTAAGATTTATACAGATAAACAATAATACCAATACAAAGATCTTAGGGGCTCTATTATATCTTGAGATTTGTTTGAATTCTTAATATATGGGTAGCTCTTCAAAATAGCATAATCCTGATAGCACAATGGTAGAATGATGTTTTATGATGGATGTTTGATAGATGCTTGTTTGCTTGCTTGATAGCGATAATGCTAAAAATGATAGTAGTGTTATTGATCTCATAAAATGTTAGGGGGGAATGAATGAATGAAGGTCTTATTTATATGTCTCACATAACACTTAATCAATGGTAGGAATTTAAATGACAAAGATCAAAAGAGAAGAAAATTTGAGAGGGTGGGATCTATAATGCACATGGATTAATGAGGTGGAAGGATAGAAAGGGTGTAAATGCATAGAGGACTTGATGTGGAAAATTATATAAATTATTTGAATTAGTTTTAATTTTGAGATGAATTATTAGATAACTATTAAATTATGAGTTTGGGAAAGTATGTAAGTGGGGAAGGCCTGCAAGGTAAGCGTGATATTGGGGTGGATGATAATGGGGTTGTTGTAGAAGTTAATGACTAGGGTCTGGGACGAGGGGAGATGTGGATACCAAATGACATGAGGTTGGTGGAGGAAATTGTGGCTGGGGAGGCTCATTTGGACTGCGGTAGAGACTGTCCAATTTTTAACACAAGCCCTTGCTTCTCAAAGGGTTTATGAGAGCATTTCAAGCCCCTCAGACAGTGAATAATGGTGCCTCTTCCCTCAAGGTTTTTTGTTTTCTCGTTTATTACTATGGTGTTTTATTACTGTGTGTTGTGTAGCAGGTAGATAGTAGTGCAATGTTGATAGGGTGAAGGTCTCTAAGTCCAAATTTTGTATCCCTGGCCAGAGCAGGTATATAGACAGTTAGTGATTTTTTGTTGTTTGCACTTTGAAACTAGATATATTTCAGCCTTTTGAAGGAAGTAACTGTATATAGACACCTCTAGCTCTATTATTAATATAGGTCCTAGCCTATCCAGCTATTTAAAAACTATTAAATTATGAGAGGAAAATTAATTAAATAATACAATTATTTAATTAATATTAAAAGAAAAATAGTAAAATTAATTAAATAAAAATAGTAAAATTAATTAAATAAAAATAGTAAAATTAATTAAATAAAAATATTTAATTAATTATGAATAAAAACAATGGCGAGTTAATTAAATAATTAAAAATTATTTAATGAATAGATAAAATATTAACTTAATTAAATAATCAAAATTAATTAATATGGATAGAAGAATTAATGAAAAGATGATGACATGACAAAATGAAAATGCATTAATCATTTTTAGATATCTATTTGCATGATCATGCCTTAATATGCAGATTCACAAAAATATGGCCAAAGTTAAGTGACCTTCACTCGTAATGTCTAAAAATTAAAAAAACACAAAAGAAACCTGCATCTACCCCTACACCAAGGGATTCTTCATTTTTTAATTTGATTCTCTTGAAGATAAGTTTTTGGTGTTAGAGAATGGGCCCTAGGTTTTCCAAGGAGATTTTGTATGCATGAAACTTTAGTTTCCTTCTTCTATTCTACACACATAGACCTTCTCCTCTACTTACCTTTGGGTGTGGCTTTCTTATCTCTCATTGCAAATCTAAGAATTAGATTGTTTGCAAGCCATAAGTAATGGCTTAGATAAGTATCGCTACACCTCAAAGAAAACTATCAATTATCAAAGCTCCACATGTGCATGTTTATGTGTGAAAATGAACCTATTCAAAGGCTTACCTACAAAAATATTGTTAAAGTTGGGTAATCACTACTAGAAGCAACATGTTGACTATGAAAAAATTTCTTTCATGTGCAATAAATGTGTTTCAACAAGCCACTATACTACACAATGTCAAAATCTCCAAGCTCATGATTGAGGTATTATTGCTTCAAGTGGCAAGCCCACTTGGTGGATTAGGGCAAAGGCCCAACACTATGTTATTCCACCCAACTCACAAAATGAAAGGGCTTCTCCCCAAGCTTCCTCAAATGACAAATCAAAGTTAATCCCACCCCCTTCTATTGGTCCACGTGATTCATCTATTGGGGAAGACTTACAGATAATTTAAAAGATGGTATTTTTGTGGACTCCTCAATCTCACAATTGAAATCACCCACAAAGTCTACTGAGACTAAGTTCTCTCCAAATTCACAAGTCACTTTGATGGCTGCAAGTTTTAATGAGTGTCAAGGAATGAATAGGTCCATCTCCTCTTCCCAAACTAATCAAGAGTGAGTAGAAGTAAAGAGGAAGAAATCCTCCCTTTCTAAATCAAAGGGAAAACCTTGAAGAAAAGTTTATTTCTATTGCAACCCCAATTATAGGTTGATGCATAAGAAATTAATAGCTTTCGTTTTGTTCTACCCTTGTGCAAATCGTAGTATAGAATAGAAGATAATATCCAAATTTGAGGGCTCGTTCATGGGCAGGATAAGGTTAATCTTAGCGCTAAGAGGGGCTCGGGCGATGTATGGACTAAACCAGAGCAAGGGTGGATCAAAATTAATTTTGAGCGTTGAGAGGCAATCCGGGCATTTCAGGTGCAGAGTGTGTTGCTTGTAACGAAGATGGTCATATTTTGTTTAAAGGAGCCCAACATCTACAAGATGGAAGAAACAATGAAGCGGAAGCGCAAGCAACTTTACTTGCGATCAAACTAGCGAGTAATTTGAAGGCTCTGAAGGTCCATTTGGAAGGTGATTCTCAAGTAATTGTGGAGGCAAATGTTAAAGGATCTTCTCCGTGTTGGCGTATCAGTAAGTTTGATCCATCATTTGTTCAAAATTAAGATCCTTTCAAGACTTCCGAATTTCACACATTAGGCGGGCTGGTAATGGGGTGGTGGATTACCTATCAAATGTGGTGTGTGAGCTGGATCATTTTGTAACTAAGTGGTGGGGGGCCGCTGATGAAGAGACACACTGGGACACCTAGTTGGTTGTTTGGGCCAAATTTTTTAGTGACAAGGAGATGTACCACTACCATGGTTTGATTTTTCATTTATGAAACGGAGGCTGTATTAAGGGAAATGTGCGAAAGTGATTGGTTTGCAATGCTTTCATTCCTAGAGATGTACGAACCTTTAATGCAGGCTTTTATTAATGCATTGGAAAAGATGTGCTATCATTTCAAATTGAAAGGCGACAGTCTACGAATTCTTCCAAGGTTGCCTTTATTGTTTTCTTTCCAGTTGGTGCAGAGTTTTGAATGTTCTTTCCCCTGTTTTCTGAAGGTTGGTAGAGTATTCTGGTTTGAGGTGGTCGAGAGTGCGACAGTTTGATAGGGATGGAGGCCAACTTCACACTCCAGACCAAGAAGCAGCTTTGTCTGTTTCTTGGGCCTTTTACAACAAGAAGGTTGAATGGGGTGTTTTTGTACAAAGATGAAATGCTGGTGAAATGCATCCAAAGATTAATGGGGGAGGACATTGGTTTTGTAGAACATCGCTACAAAACGAATATGGATGCTTGCTCCCTAATTATTGCATGGGGGATGGAATTGGAGCAGTCTTTAGAACCGATAAAAAAGGTGGCGGAAGCAATTATTCCAAAAGTTTACAACTTAAACTTGCAATCCATCTTTGAATGGGCGGTCCCTGGTAGGGGCTTCGACATGTGTTGGCATTGTGAATTTTCATCGCTTGTCAAGATAGAAATACATTCCTTTTTTGAGGGGGCGGAATAGCAGATGGTATGCTCGATTCAAGGCAGAGGCACAAATTGGGTGGGAGGCCTTGAAGTTGTTTGTGAACATGATGGAGGTCGAAGAGGAGCTACAAAGTGCCATTGAGGAGGCCACAGCCCTTGACGATGCTGGTACGAGTGTGGATAGACAAGATCGAGCGAGCAAACGAAGGCGATCGGACCCAAGCTCATCTTCTGGTTAGCTTTGTTCATGGAGTTTTGACTGGGTACTGGTAAGGATACAAGGTGGTTTTTGAAGATGGTTTGTAAGGGTGGTTTTTCGGGAGGGTGGTTTGGGACTGTTAGACTTTTTTGGCAATTATTGTATACTTTCTATTATAAATTAATAAAATCACAAATATTACCGATCCAAAAAAACAATCCAAATCTGAGATGGGCTTACCAAGCAAGTGTATTATTATGTAATGAACAAAACCTCTATTTGTAATATTTTCTTATGATAAATACTAAAGGAGTAGCCCCTTAGCTTCAATTTAATGACGAAAAAAAAATTATAGATAGTCTTTTATAATTATTATGCTTTTTTTATTCTTATAATATTTTTAAATTTTTTATTTAATTTCACAATAACTTAATATCTTACTAGTATTTTTTTTAATTATAATTAATAATATAAATACACAAACATTATTTTTTACTTGAATAAATATTTATATTTTGTAATATTAAAATATAATTTTCATAACTAGAAATATTTTAAAAACAAATTACCATCAATCTAATTAGCTTAACTTTTAGCTCTTACAACATCAAATTATGTCTTAGACTTCATTTATTCACAAGGAATTCTAATCTCATTATCTAAGAGTAGAATAACAATTTAAGCAAATATCTCAATCTTTTATTTCTGATTAAATGGAAGAAAATTCAATTTTAAGGAGGTTTAAGGTTACTTTATGGTAATGTTTTAGAATGTACTAATATTTTAAAACAATAAGGTAAGGTTTTATTTTTAATAAAGTTATCAAATATTAATCAATTAACAAATTAATAATAATATTTATTATAAAAGATAAATTTAATTTTCACTAAATTACCGAGGTCTTAATATCAATATCAATATGAAAATCAACCAACCAATTTATAAGTATCTTTACTAACAACTCGTCTGTTCATCAATATTTAACAAATATTTGTTCTAAGAAACCACCTCATCTTCAACTATACTAAATATAATAATATTTTTTAACATGCAAAAATGTATTATATCAAACTATTATTCAACTTATCCTATTTTGTTATGTTATGGTTCATCTATTGACTAACCAACAAATACTATTATTACAATATTACAAATAATTGATAGATAACCAACAAATACCAATACTACAATTATATTAATAAATTTATCTACAAATATCTTTACTAACAACTAATTTGTTCATCAATATTTAACAAATATTTATTCTAAGAAACCACCTCAACTTCAACTATACTAAATATATTAATATTTTTTAACATGCAAAAAAATGTATTCATCAAACTATTATTCAACTTCCCCTAAATTGTTATGTTATGGTTCATACTATTATTACAATATTAGAAATAATTGATAGATAACCAACAAATACCAATACTACAATTATATTAAAAAAAAATTATTAATTTATTTTTGACAATCACCCATTTGATATAAAAATCATGGTATGGTGAACTATCTATCTTGGTGGTGTCCTAACGTTTTGCATTTTATTATATGCTCAATTATATTAAAGATTCCACCAGTAAGATGCCCCCATCGATGTCATAAGACATGTATCTAATATTACACAGTCATCACTCAAAAACGGGATTGTCAGGCAAAAAGTACATAAAACCCAATCCAATCGTACGGATATTATATGCCGCAAAAGGATGGTTGGATTAAATCCCACGTGCCGGGAATATGGCCACTGTTTGCCTGATGGAAAGGCAATTGGTTGGCCAGTTAGTTTGCGGCGTACGGTAAATAAGCCAGACAGGACCCACAAAGCAAGATACAAAACCTGAGGCAATGTTTCATACTGGATAGTGGGATCGTGCACCCCAAAGTCTGCTTTCTGAGTGTAAATAAACAACAATGGGCTGTGGCATCGGATTATTTAAAAACCTTCTTATGGCGTCACTATTTTTCCTAATACCTTGAATGCAACATGGTGATGAAAAACCCTACATATTATTAGTTTGTTAAAGTTGTTAAGACCGTGCATTCAATTTTTTGGCTGTTTGCAACAAAGAGTACCTTAAATCCAGAAATCTAAATACTTTAACGAGTTCCTTGCTATAATGTATCTCCGGAAAAATATCTATTCAACAACATTTTGCATTCAACGTTCAATTTTGCAAATATTAAAGTTCATAATCTTTACAAAAGCATGGTTTTATGTCACTTAAAGTTGATACAAATTACCATCTGAGAGCCACCGTTGCCCCATGTAATCTGAATACTCTTGCACAAGGATGGATTTTAGATCCAACAAGGGTTCCCGCATATGAACTGTATCACAGTCATGTTTCCACCAAATGCATGGGTACGCTTGGAAGAAAATACCTTATTCCTGAAACTCGGTGCAATCCTAACTACATCAGTGATTCTTGCAAATCAAACCTCCTAAAGAGATTTGATCCCTCTACAAGATGACCACCTCCACCTGTTAAAATTATTCAATCTGCGGGCAAGGTTAAACATTGCAACCATCTCCATCTTCCACCAAACTTAACAAGAGTACCACTCTTCCTACCATAAATTGTCTATGCTGCAGCAGAGAAAGCACGCTCAATTTCCTCCAGGGAGCGGCCCTTAGTTTCCACCACATTATTCATGACATAGATAACAGCCAGGAGACAGACAGAGGCAAATCCTAAATAAACTTTACTTATTCCGAATTTGTTAACCACGCTCAGGAAATAGAGACCTATAATGAAGTTTGACACCTGAAATAGCAAACAAGCAGTTAAAATAGTTGGCCAATCTTTCAAATGATATTACAAACAGGCACTTCAACTTCATTTTATGCAATGAGATAAGTGCAATATCCTACCCAATGCATTCCAAGAGACAAGGCAACAGCCTTTGCACGAATACGTGATGCAAATATCTCTGGGAGAAGTAGAGCTGGAACAGGGCCAGCTCCCAATGAAAATGATAAGACATACCTGTAAGCAACGGCATGTTCAGAACAAATCTTGCAATAAGTGTGATCATTCTTGAATATATAGTTTCAAGAAATACAAAAATTTTGTATTGCTATTAACAGAAAACCTATATACTCACAAGACTGTCCCAAGTACAGCGAGAGTTCCGGAGTATGGTGATAAAACTTTCCAAGAGAGTGACAAAGAAAGCAACAACATTGAAGCAGCCTGGACGAAAAAAATGTTACATTATATCTGGATAGCAATATCATAAAAAGAGTATATTCATTTCCTAACTTGTGATTGTATGCCATACTTCAGTAATTATCAATGTTCAACACATGATGCACATTCATAAATTATAAACATGACTAATTCTTTCAGACAAGCCTTTCTGTTTGATGGAGAATGCAAGAGGGCACTGTTCTGTCTGCTTTTTCCATTGTGGCGCTACCAAAAAAAATCAAAATCGTACATAATTTTACTTCAATCCCACTACCAACCTAGGCTTAGAATAAGGCAAATTGGCTTGTCCCTTCCAGAAAATATCATAGGCTATAGCCCATTACAAATGCAGACATGGGGGGGCAGAATTAAATAAGCACAATCATGGAATTCAGAAATCCATATGCTGCAGATTGAAAATCTGGACCAGTATTTATTGTTTTAACCTCTGATTACTTTGATTCACCTTTGATCCTCTTTTAGGTCATATATCTCTTCATATATTTAAGGGAAGCTGCTGAATGCTGATTTAAGTCCAAGCTTGAAACTCTGGGTAAAATTTAACATATCATCCACAACTTTGAACAAACTAAAAAATAATCTTAGGCAATAAACATCATTCAAACGAGAAGTAGTAAAGAACAAGATTTGTAGATGAGATTTAACATCTAAAATTGCAGGTAGATGTTGCTAGATTTACAGTCCTCAACTTTTCCAATTCTGTGTGGATTTCTAGCCTTTACAGCCAAAGAGCAGCATCCTGAACCATAGCTGTCTCTATTCCTACACCTACTATTTCATTAGCTACTTACACAAACACCAATCCTCCCACTATTTCTTAATGTAGTTCTGAAAACTCACCTATTTTATGTATCTTATTTGTAGTCTCCACCATGCTTATTGTTATTTAATAGTTCTAGTCAACATTCAGATAGAAAATTGACTAGTAAAGTTAAATTCAGTGTTCCACAGCCGTTGGGGACGGGGAGACGGGGGGACGCGGGGATGGGCTTCGGGGACGGGTTTCAGAGATGGGACTTGGGCCTGGGGAGAGGGAAACGCGTTTCCGTGGAACATTGGTTAAATTCAAAACTGAACAGCTGGTTTTGGGGCGTAATTGTTTTTTTTATCCTTCTTATTTATTTTACTTCATTTCTGTTTTGAATAGAAGGGGAAAAAAGAAGATGCTAATTTTAAACTCCATGTTGATAAGTATATACGATTTCTAACTCTGAGGAGAATGGCTTCTTCCCTCCTCTTAGTGTTTTCATAGGGTTGGGAAAGTGAGTTAGGTAAGGAATATCATATTTCCATTTTGTAGAAGGACTACTACAACTTGTATTAAAACCTGTATAATCAGACAAAGTCACAAAGTTCATGCTGGTATTAGGCGAGAACATAAAAAATATTGAAATATAAAAATTTACATTTCAATATTCAAAATCAAAATAAAAAATTATTATAATAATACTGATAGACATTTAATAGATTTTATTGAAAAAAAAAATGCAAACTTCTTTTGCTAGTGGAGCTTTTGAGTGTGAATTGTGCAACTCACAAAATTGATGAGAGCAATCTCACTTCACCAAGGGCTGTTGGCATCAGCCTTCCTCCTCCATTCTCAGCTGCAAATGGAGAGGAGGTTGGAGAGTCGAGCACAAATAAAGTTTTTCTTCTCCTGTGGATTCTTGTTCCTCTCAACTGAAACCCTAGCACTGTTTCTTTTCTGTCCATTCTCTGCAATTCTTCTGAAATCCTAAAAGTTGGTTTCCCATGGCTCTGTTGATGAAATTAGGTGCCCCTGACAGCATTCTGATTTTCATTGATTTTGCAGCAGGGTTGTCCAGCTGTCCTAATTCTCTAGCAACTCATTAGAAAGTGGCAGAACCTTAGGTGGGCAATTAAAAAGAAGATTGCTGCCATGTCCCTGATTTGTCTGCTGGAATTGGCACTGAAGGGAATTTGTGCCCCACAAGCTCGCAGTCCTCTTAATCAGAATCTGTGGATCCTCCTGACAGAGCCTTGGTCACAGAATCAGAGATCTCCTTCCATTGATGGGACGCAAGAAAAGCCAATTAAAATTTTGGAATTCTGAGAGGATGTTCTAAAGATAGAGATAATCATAAGGAGCAATCATAACTTCTGGGGTTGATCTGAATAATTAGGGTTCAAAAACTTCACCCTTGTTGGCAAGGGAGCTCTTCATTAGTCCTTGAGCAAAGGGTTTTCTTCATTGTGATTTGCAAATCAGTATAGGATAGAGAAACGCTAATCTGGAAAGGGCTGTGGTCTTTAAAGTAGGGCATATTAGTGTTTAAAACCATGGTACCAAAGTATAATCCACTTACAGAGACCTTTTTGGTCACTCCAATTTGGGTTAGATTGCCTAACCTGCCTCTGTAATTTTGCAGCACCTCTAGCTTATCTTTCATTGTAAATTCCTTTGGAAAAGTTGTAGTTCCATGTGAATTTGAGCGCCACTCTCATTTCACCTTCACAAGGATTCTTGTCGAAATGGATTTATCCAAGTAATGTTCCCGTACCCGATTCGGCAACTTCAGTTAATGTTCACAATAAAATAACTTTTCTATGCGGTGCCCCTTTTGGACAAACAAATCATTGATTTTTAGGTTTTTAGGTCTTGCAAATTGAAAGGAGTTCATGCAAGCTTTAGGTTAGCAAAGCTCAGATATCAAGTTTTGGCTCATTACAATTTTGTTTACAAAATCGCCGAGTTGTTGATATATGCATGTATTCACATATAATTTTTTAGTGTTACCGAAGTGTGAATGCCATTTATGTGTATTATTTTACAGAAAAAATTAGTACATCTTTTATATGTTACAGTTTAAGTGTGTTTTTAGTCAGTGTGGCACCACAGGGGCACTAAGGTATATGAACAATTACACAGTGGCATGAGTTAATTCTTCACAAAGCTGATGGAAGGCTAAGAATTTTGTAGTTGATCTTTATTTCAGAAATCTTGACTCAGATTGTATTTTGATGTGTTCTGTCCCTTCGCGTGGTGCAATTCACTATCGTTTGTACTTTGTGCATGTATTGTTCAATGTTTATAAAATCTTCCGATTTTCAAATTTTCATTTATAAAGATTGTAACTTTTTTCAGTTGTGTGAAACTTACGTAAACTTTTGTACATTGGTGTTACCTAAAACCTGTATCCTGTATTTTCAAAGCTCTCATAACCATCCTCGTCCTTGTTTCCAGGTAACTATCTGAAATTCTCAATTAATAATGGTTGTGCTAACCGCAGATGCACTCCAATGCACTATTACAAGATGGGTGACACCAGCTTGTGCAAATGCTAATCTTTGTGCTAAGAATCAACAGCAATGGTTACTGCACCAATACTTGCAACATTCAGTCATTAGATATGAGCAAGCCAGAAAATGAGATTTGAACGGTCTTAAAGTCACCAATATATGAATAGCCTATAAAAGAATGGTTTAGGAGGGATGATCAATAGGGTAAAAGTTCTTGAGATTGTATATTTCTTCATTGTTTAGAATCAGTTCTTACCATCATCTTGGTAGAAAATATCATAGAATTTTAACTAGCCAACATTCCAGACCCTCTCCATCCCTTCAGATGATCTGTAAATACTCCTCTTCATCTGATTCCAAATAAGGGAAGCACTAATGATGTCATCAGGGAAGATATGTATCTGCAATATATTCTGGTCATTTGAAACTCTCCCACAGCTTCTCCGACCTTACATGACCTTTTGTGTTGATTATTACTTGTAGATTATTGTTAGCACTATCATTCATCGTGTAGACTACTACATGACCTTACATGACTTTTGGTATATAATTAAATGTATATTCAGCTTCATTGTGCTCAAGGTCCCAAAATTCCTCTTAGACAATTTAGAATTTAGACTACAGAGCATTCTCATTGATCGATTGAGGGCAATGGGCACATTCTCATGATTTCTGGATAAAAGCTGAACTGCATATTTCACAAGATGATAGAATGTGTTGCCTTCTCTGTCTAGGATATTAAGGCAGAGAACTTCAATGTCATGTGTCCCATCTGCTATAGATTACAGAGAGTAAATATTGTTTGTATAAAGATTCTAGGATATGGAGGCAGAGAACTTCGATGTCATGCATCCCATCTGCTGAGATTAGAGAGATAATATCTCATTTGTCTAAAGATTCTAGAAGTTTGCCTAGTTCCTTATTCAGATGACTTTGCAGGGAATTGTGAGGAATACCAAAATGATTAGCTTGTTCTCAACTATTCCATAAGTTAGATATGTTAAGGATCCTTTGGATGCTACCCACACAGGTAGTAAAAGATTTGTGACAGTGAGCAGCTAGCAAAGTTGCTCCATCACCCTCCTTTTTCTGGATTAGGCACAACAAGATTGTTTTCCTTAACGGTGAGAGAGGATTATATCTCTACATCTACGATCCACAACATTCTTAAGGACATGTAATAACAGTCTCCTATATATTTTTAGAGGGATTATCGACCATGGACATCGTTGGGGTCCACATTATTTCCCAGAGAGGCTCACTTAGTCCAGCCTTAAATTATTACTTGTAGTTAAAAAAAATTCTTAACCATTCAATTTGACAATGAAACCAAGATCACCCTCAAATTCTCCTTGAATGCTCTGTTCTAAAACAGAATGTTTCTGAAATATTCAAGAGGAGGAAGATAAACTTATCATTATTATTATTGATCATGTTTAAGGACTACAAATTCTCCTTGAATTCTCTATTCTAGAAAAGAGTCTTTATGCTATAATCCAGTAGAGAAAGATAAACTAATCATTATATCGATCAAGTTTAAGGACATTGCTTTCGTTTTGCATGTCGAGTTAAAGTGAAAATTTGCAAGAATGGATCAACAAATAAAATATCCACAAAGTCTTTCATTTGTTGATCACGCGTGAAATCTCATCAACGAAGTCACGTCTGCAGTTGTCTCGCTTGATATTAGTGTTATAATCCTTGCTAAAAAATAGATTTTTTGGGAGAACGATGTAATTTTCCAAGCCCAAACACATAAAGTCAAACTTCAATAAGCAGACCACATTGGGTCCTAGAGTCATTTCCAAGGATTAATGTCACCCTGATCACCACTAACAAGCCCACAAATTCAATAAACCACTCCAATATGTTCTGCAAATGAGTCACCCACAATGATAACTCTCTTCACTAATATGCCCTACACAAAAAGTATACATCACATTCCTGAAGTACCATTCACATGTTTTATCCAACATTTCTGCAACCTATTCCTCAGCTCAACTCTCTCTAAAAATCCACTTCAAAAAGATACTCGTAAAAGAACTTACGAGATCAGTAGCAACTCTATGAGAACTTGTTATTCAGCCTTGAGCACCTTTGTACCACAGCAACACTCTGCTAATGTTGCCAAGGATGTTTTGTGACTCGTTACTGTAAGTTAATGGGTCAAGACAATATAAATAAAACTCTTGCAACTCTAGTAAAGTAGTTATACTGGCAAATAACAAGCAGGAGTTTCAAGTTCATATATGTGTGTGCATAAAAATGCCCCACAAGAAGTTGGCCAAATTGAAGCAATGACTTATGTGTCCTTTGTGAGCAAATGAAACTGATGTATCCATCTATCATGTGAGTATGCAACTGTCAAAGTACTAAAAATGTATAAATATTGCTTCAAGTCACCTTGTACAGTTTAGCTAGTCAATAGCAGGAATCTCAAGAGAAAAAAACAGTGCTCAAATTGGCATTTGTGAATGACTAAACCTTTTCATGTAGCGGCATATGTCTCCATCCACTAGGAAATAATAGGAACCTAAAGAGAATAAACAGTGCTCCAATTGGCATTGTAGCATGTCTCACATAGTAGTAGACCTCTAAACCCACTAGGAAATTATGTACGAGATAATTGTTAGTAAAAAACTAGTCATATTTATAGATCATGTAGTTCCTAGATTGTTCTGCAATTGATGAACAGTTATACATAAAATTTCCACTCACAAACTGATATCAAATAGACTGTTGTATGAAAAAATAACAAGTAAACAAGTTTGAGAAGGAAACAGGGCAAACAGATCATTTGAATTACTGATTGGAAATGTTCCCTTGACTGTTTTACAATGATAAAGTATAATGAGAGACCAATAGATCTGATGAACCTGTATCACATTTTTGGAACCATCCTCTTCAATTCAGACCAAAAAATGGCATTTCTAGGGATAAGGCCATCCCCAAGACAACACGACACTAGAAAAACATTCCTCTGTCATGCCCCCACCACCACTATCAGGGAGGAGAGCTCCCTGGAACATCTCCCTAAGAGAGAGCATTTCCAGTGCATCTCCCCCTGCGTGGACATCAAGGGGATGCTAAGACAGCCCTACGACCCTCATGAAACTTAACCACATTCCTCAAACATCCTAGAAACCTGCAGCCATTACCCACATCTGGTACTTTAAAAAACAAAAAGATTTTTAAATAAAGGCATTTTATGAAATTTGTACCAACTCTAACCCTAATAGCCTTATGGGCCCCACCCACACCCTAAATGCTAAAAAAAGGCTATGAATATTATATATCCCTCACATTTAGACCAAACGAATTCTTCAACTTCACTGTTAGTTCTCAAAAGAATGAAGATTTGGTTAGAATTAAGGAGAGTTTGGTGTTAGAGAAAACATAGTGATAAAATTATGAAAGTTTCATGTGCCTACTAACAATAAGAATAAACTAAATAACTAACTAATAAAGGCAGGTTTCCTTCCAACGTGATTCAATATAAATGGTCTTTCAATGCCCGACTTTGATCCAAAAAATTCATTCAGCTAACTAACTTCTCAACAAGGGTTACTTGGGGTTTAGGGGTTTGAAACAAAAGGAATAGAAAAGGGTATTTCCAAACACTTAATTTTTATTCATTTTCTCTCCTCCATTGTGTGAATCCTTGTTTTCAAAAGAATTGCTTAGATAAATTTGCTTGTGGTTTTTGAGCTTGGATTTGATCTTGACAAGGATTTCAAAGGATTTGTTGTGCATCGCTTTCAAAGAAGCAACCTCCATTGTTGAGAGATTGCTAGATTAAAGGCATTTTCTTTTTTGATATAGATATGCAATTGTTTAAATGCATTTCATGTTTTGCCATGCTCCAAATGTGGTGGATTGTATATGGCTTTATTTGCATAAGGATAGATTTATAATAGAATTTATAAATTAGTTTGTTGTGCAAATTTGAAGCTCAAAAATTTTATTATTATTGGAAAATGCATTTTTCATTGGAAATATTACAAAAATTCCCTAAAAGAATGATCTCCTATTATTGCATTCTAAACAATATCTTTTGCTTTAGTAATTTCACATTTTAAAATATGAGAAAATCTAAGGTTCATCAATGGTGGATTTCAAGTTTGTATGATTCTTAATATTTTTTGAAAATGTCAAATTTAAAATCTAGACCATATTTGATGATTGTTAGGATGAATGGTCCTCCCATACAAAAGAGTTTGCATTTGATTTGGCAACACATATTGTCGGTTCTGCCTTGTTTTCCATACCATGACTGATTAGATCACTTTCAGTCTTTTGAAGTTAGGAATGAACACCAAAGTTACAAGTAAAGTGAACTCTCACCGCCCTCCCAAACTGAAATAAAAATCAATGGATGTGATAGATGACAGGATAAATCTAAAAATATAAAACTGAACGAGGATCAAGCGAAAACAAACATAATTCAAATATGATCCACTTCTAATGCCAAATTCCTATTTTGGATTCGTGGCATGATAGTGAAGGGAATTATTGCAATCTTTGCATGATTGTTGGAATTTTGTTGAGGATCTCCCATTGTAGATGGGGGCATACTTCTCAACACCATCATGATAAAACTCTGCCTTCCTATACCTAGTAGTCTCTTCCTTGATTTCATCAAATCTTTGTATCCAGCTTGTTCACTTAAAACCTATGTGAGGACTTGTGAATATCGCCATTTCTTTATTGTAATTGATAATTATTGCTATTTCCTTTGTTTGCAATTGGTGGTTATTGTCCTTTCCATTGTTTGCAATTGGTGGTTATCACCATTCCCATTGTATATCACTGGTTAATGTCATGATTGAAATGTGTGTGCTTATTGGACACCTCTCGTATGAGATGTGATTGGTATGCATTATTCTTCAGCTATTTTGTTTTGCATGTATGTTGTTGCTTATTGGATGCCTTGTGTATGAGATGTGATTGGTATGCATGAGTCTTCAGCCATTCTGTTTTGCATGTATGTTAGTGGACTGCCTAGTCAATGACCTTCCAGTTCAAAGGGGTGGGCCTCAAGGTCCTACATGGTTGGGTGGGGATCACCATTGGGACTAGATGGAATCTTGGAGATGCTGATTGGATGGCATGTTGAGCTCGTGGCATTTAAATACTTTTAGCTTTCCATTTTTGGTCTCATGAAAAAGATATAAAGTAGGATCTTGTGATCCCTGATTTAAGTGATTAATTGTATATTATTGAAATTTATCCTCTAGGAATTGAACCATCCATACCTAGGGTGTGGATCGTTACATCGTATTATGTATATGTCTTCATTTGAGTTTCTTTTGCATTTCAACTTATGAGGGATTTATTATGATGTGAAAAGTCCTAATTCTAAAATGTGCAGGCATAGTTTGCATTAGAAGTTGAAATGACACTTGTTGCTTATGTTATGCTATATGTTTGCCACTAAGATAAGTTACAATCTAAGCATACATGAACAAGATGTTGAACTTTCAGCTCTATGGATAAGAGTTAACATTGTCCATGTATGCCTATGTTGTATGGGATGAAGAGGCGCACTGTCTTATGAATAGTAATATGATATGGTTAGAAATGAATATATGATTTCCATGGTTTTCAGACTTGTCAAATTGAATCCTAAGCACGATAAAAATCATTGGTTCAAAACTGTTTTATAGCAGCTCTTAAATTGAGGATGCTACGACATGTTGTGTCTAAACCTGTCGGCTAGGATTAGCTTTGAGTCTTGTGAGTTGAATTTATTCTTTTGGGGGTTGAAATATAGCCCTCAATGTCAGCTTGGATGTGGCCATTGTTGAGGATCCTTTGTCATCCTTTGTGTCAATTTTGACCTCAAGAAGTCATACTGTATAACAGCCCAAAAATCACTAGTTTTACCAGGGCTCAACCTTGAGATAGCTATGGGCAATTGCAGAACCATTAATGGGGCTATTTTGACCAATATAGGGCAATCCTAGGACAGAAGGTAGTTGTCAATTGTTTATGGAAAATTTTCCTAAAAGAAAGTTGTTCCCAAAGGCTGCCCTGAGACCTATCATCCTGGTTTGATAGTATTTTGTGTCTTTTGTCAGTTAGGAATGCTTCATTCTGTGTTGTGAGTTGCGCCTCAAACCTCCTAGTTAGACTTTCCTTGTGGTTTAGATGGCATTTCCACATCATTTGAGATGTGTGAATGTTATTGATTTGTATTGTGGAATGGAAATGGAGGCCCATCTGCAAGAGATGGTGTTAGTGGCCTTGTACCCTTTTACCATGGTTAGAGGAAACTCTATCCTCTAATATAGTCATTGCGATGTGTTGTGACGTTTTCACACATCGCCCCATTGCAAATGGAGACCCTTGCTTTTTTTGCTTTTTAGGGTTTGTTTTCTAGGTCTTTTAGGGTTTTGTTAGTTGGCCTTTGCATTTTGAGTGTTGTTGGGGAGATCAATAGGATAGCAAGTCCGGCTTGAGTGAAGTCCTGATCCTGAAATTTGGCTAAGTCTGGAATGTCCTGATCCTGAATTTGACTAAGTCTGGAAACTGAAAAACCTCAAAAAACTAGATTTTGCAATATAACTCCTGGAGGTCTGAAACCACTCTCAAACATCCTGAAAGTCTCTTATACTTAAATGTTATATTCCATAAAAATTATCCTGATAGAGAGTTCAAAAAGTCAACTTTCGCTCCTGTCCTTCATTGAGGATCCAGAGCAAATTTCGCTCCTGTCCCTCTCCAAGGGACCAAGGCAAAGCGCTCCTGTCCCTCACCAAGGGACCAGGGCGAAAAGACTTATTTGAGTCATTCTTGGCCTTATTTGGTCAAATTGAAACATCAAAGGCATGATGAAGGACGAAATGAGCATGATAGAGCATCCAAACTTGACAATGAAATGATGAAGTTTTTGCCTAGAAGGTCAAATTCGTTCCTGTCCCTCACTGAAGGACCAAAGCGCTTTTCTTTATATGCACAATTTTAGACCTTTTTTGGACATTAACTTTTATTCATAGCATGAAGTAAGGTGAAATCTTCCCTAGCAAAGGAAATTTGAGATGAAAATTGTAGTGATTTGACCTTGAGGACAAAATTCGCTCTTGTCCCTCACTGAAGGACTGAAGCTTGATTTTCAAATTTGCACTGTTCTTGCAGGATCAAGACAATTTTATGATTGGAAGAGATCAAGGAGGGCATGTTTTGTCCATTGAATATAATTTAAGCAGTCTACAAAGGAGTAAATCAACCCAAATGACAAAAAGTGCTCCTGTCCCTCACTGAAGGACCGTGCCACTTTTTCAAGTTTCTCCTATTTGTTTGATATTTTATGGCAAAACTTGACTTGGATGGGAAGGACGAAGGATGTTTTATGCCTTGGACGCAATTGAGAGATTTAAAGAACAAAAGGGTATGCCAAGATGTCAAAAGTGCTCCCGTCCCTCACTGAAGGACCGTCCCACTTTTCCAAAAGTGCTCCCGTCCCTCACTAAAGGACCGTCCCACTTTTCTAAAAATCCAAATTTCTTGCAAAGGCAAGGCAAGTTGCGTGATTGAAATGAATGAAAGAGGGCAAGATTCATCCATTGAAGATAATTTGGAAGACTAGCAAAGGACGAATTGGCTTAAAAATGAAAAAGTGCTCCCGTCCCTCACTGAAGGACCGTCCCACTTTTTCAAAAGCGCTCCTGTCCCTCACCAAGGGACCAGGGCGAAAATGCCTTAAGGCAAGCTCCTTCCAAAGATCACATGAATTGAACTTAAAGTTCCAGATAAAATGCCATTTTGAACGTCAAGGATGAGGTTTTGAACGTAAAAAAATGAAGGATGGAGGACAAAAATGCAGGAGCGCTCCTATCCCTCTCCAAGGGACCAGAGCGAAGTTATCAACATTCATTATTTTTTGCCTTATTTTAGCAAATCGCACTAGATGCCAAGTTCGCTAAAAAGCTTCGAAATATTTTAAAAATTTTAATTAAATTGGCATTTAGTAAAGGCGCATGGCATTTAATAAATTAATTTTGAGCCTTAGAAAATCGAAATTTTAATTATAAAGGCATTTAAAATTAATTTTTATTAAATTAAAATTAAAAGATGAAGCGCTTGAGGTATTATTTTTATTCATTTTATCAAGTCGACCTCTTCTTTTTTTTTAATTTTATTTATTTTTTTGCCTTTATTTGCAAGGTCGGCCTCATGGGTAAGTGGAAGGTGAGCGCTCTATATATTGGAGGTGTTGTTTCACAATTCAAATCATTCAATCATCCTTTCAAGTGCGAAATTGGAGAGCAATTTGAGGAGCGAAATCCAGAGGAGCGGAGTGAATTTCTACTAAGTGTGGAAGAAGCTAGTGGAGGGCGAAATTCATCTTGAAAGCTATTGGAGAGGCGTATTTCTTGCTAGTTTGGAGGATAATTTCTAGATTTTTGAAGACATTTGAAGGCGAATTTCCAGATTTTTGAAGAGGAAGGTGGAGTTCTTTTCCAAGCTAAAGGAGGTGCATTTTATCCAAGGGAGAGCTTTGATCTACACTTTGCCTAGCAAAATTCATCTATTTTTACATCATTTCTTAGAGTTTAAAACTCAAGAGGAGGTATCAAGATGGCAACTCCAAAGCCCGGAGGATCTACAAGTCAGCAGGTTCTCATCAAGGATGATCGAGCAAGGACAAGGGCGACCTCCTCCAGCCTAGCATCGACAAGGACGACCTTCTTTGGACTAACGTCATCAAGGACGACTTCTCCAATCTAGTATTCCAAGGCGAGGTACAACAATCATCCTGCACATCAAGGACACAAGAAGTTAGAACAAGGGTTCGTTGAAGAAGCAGATAGTACCAGATGAATTAATTAAAGCTAGCTTCTCAACAACATCAAGTTGAATATCTACCAAGTTACAAGTGTCAGACGAGGTGGCATCCTAGTCATCACTTCTCCAGTCAGTGTGGTCCACCTCAGCATTTCCAGATTCAATGTACCTAACTCATGGAAGGTGGCACAAACTCCGATGTACCTACCCCAGCTATCCATTGGTGGAATTTTCTAGAGAGGACATGTGTCCAAGCAATACAATTTTATCATTGGTCAAGCATTAAATGTTATGTAATGGTTGTAACAAACCCTAATTAGGGTTTTCATTGTTGAATCTTGGCCATTGATCTCGAATTGATCTAAGCCATCGAATTGTATTGAAGGCACTATATAAGCCCTGGCATTTCATTTTGTAAAGGCATTAGAGAGTTAGAATATGGTTGGAAGCAGTTAGAAGATAGATAGAAAGTAGTTAGAAGATGATTAGCTAGTTGATAGAATAGCAATTAAAGTAGAGTAGAGAGAGAAGGCAAAGATTGTTGCCAAGATGTTGTTGTAAAAGACTTGTAACTTCATTGAAGAAATGGTGAAATTTATGGGTCGATTAGACAATTTGCATGGTCTTTATACTTCTCATATTTGATTTCATGTTATTAGATGAGTGGAAGAAATGTGCTTGATTGATGGTGAAATTCGTATATCCATACTACTAGCAGTTTGTTGATTGCAGACTTGCCTTGCGTAGTCAACTAGAATCATTCAACTTGAGCTTAACTTCAATTGTCGCTTCTTCATCGATATGCATCAACCTGATGGTGTCTATGCCTGCAATGATGATTTGAACATCTTAAAGCTTTCCTTCGAAGATCGCACTAACCTTGTGGAGATGGTCCTGGGATGTCAAAACAAGACTTAGTTAGAATTTCATCAAAGATCATTCATTGCTCTTACATTCTTAGTGTTAGGATTAGATCTTTTCCTCGCCCTCATCTTTTTTCCTTTTTTCAAGTCAAAGCTAGTAAGAGCCTGTGTTCCAGCAATATTCAAAGCAAATCAGAAGTTCAGGCATCAAATGTAAGTCCCCTTGTGATTCCAGCAAATCACATCATACCACAGAGAGCTTATCCACACGTAGAGACCCTACATACAAGAACCTTGAAGTCATCCCGATTGATCCTTTTCGCGACATCTTCAGCATTCGGAGGCTTTACTCAAGAGAGGATAAGGTACCTTTAGGTATTTTATTCTGTGTTTGATAGTGTACAAAATACACGTCAACACGATGAGGTCAACATGCAACATTATATATGACTTCCATTTGTGCATTGACATTGTGCTCTACATCTGTTGTTGCATTGTGTCGCAACATCTCTAGTGTGCAGGTGTTCATTATGGCACGTTTGTGTCACAATTGTATTGCAAGAACATTGTTCATCCATTAATTAACACCATTAATGTCTTGGGAAAAACCTTGGGGCATTACATATCCCTCGTTGTTTAGACATGGCAAATTCTTCAAATTGGCTGTTAATTCTCTAAAGGATGAAGATTTGGTTAAAAAAAGTGACGACTTGGTGTTGGAGAAATACAGTGATAAAATAATGAAGATAGTGTGTAACAGGAAAGTCTATGTTGTCTTGTTGGTGGCAGAAGCTCTATAGCACTACAAGGACACTGTGAGAGGCACTGTCCCCAGACCCCATGAGGGGCGTTGTCCCCGAGAACTCTGCAAGCCACTGCCCCCAAATCAAGGTCCCACCAATCTCCCTATTCCAACCATGGAGCCATAGTTCAAACTTTATACCAGAAAAAGGATGATCACGACTTAGATTCAACAAGCAATAGGTAGCAAGAATCGTCAGAACATTATTGTGAAATAAGTACAAGCTGCATTTCAGCAACAGCAGTCACATGATGTCAGATTAAGCTAAAATTTGATAGATATCTGTTGTGACCATTTCACACATCGCCCCATTAAAATGGGGACACCCTCTTTTTCGCTTTTGTTTTGCCTGTTCTTCTCTCTGTTTTTAGGGTTTTGAGTGAGTGAGTGAGTTGTCTGGGCTAGGGCTAAACCTTAAGGGTTTCTTCCGAATGCTTTTCAGGCTAAGTCCAATCAAATTTTGAAAGTTATTAAGCATCCTCCCGAAGATTGAGATTTTTTGAAATAAGGTGAGTCTGTCAGGAAGGTCAGATATGTCTCAGGTTAGGTCTAGTCAGGGTTTTTTGAGGGAAAATTCAAATTTTGTCTAAGTGTTAGCATTTTGAAGATGAAATTGTACATTCTTGCCTAGGTAAATTTTGATCAAATTTTGGAGGCAAGATGATGCCTGAAACAGAGAAAGTGCTCCTGTCCTTCACTAGAGGCCCAGGGCGAATTTCATTCTAAGTGCAAATTCTGATTTTGCGAGAGCTTGCTAACTGATTCCTGGCCTTGAAGATGACCTAACTCTACCTTGTGAAATGATTGGAGACCTAAATTTTGAATATTTTAGCCAGAAAGGACGAAAGTGCTCCCGTCCCTCACCAAGGGACCAGAACACAAATGTTATTTTATGCATATTTGTCACTGACTTTTCTATTTTGTTTTGTGCAAGGTCTTCCAGAATGATAATTGGACATGACTTGATACTTTTGAAGATTTTGAAGGCACAAAAATGGTGAATTTTGAAGGTTGAAGGAAAAAGTGGTCTCGTCCTTCTCCAAGGGACCAAGGCAAAGTGCTCCCGTCCCTCACTAAAGGACCAAGGCGAAAAGACTTATTTGAGACATTCCTGGCCTTGTTTGGTTAAATTGAGACATCAAAGACATGGTGAAGGACGAAATGAACATGATAAAGCATCCAGACTTGATTGAAAACAAAGAAATGATGAAGTTTTTGCCTAGAAGGTAAAAAGTGCTCCCGTCCCTCACTAAAGGACCAGAGCACTTTTCTTTATATGCATAATTTTAGACCTTTATTGGACATTAACTTCTATTCATAGCATGAAGTAAGATGAAATCTTCCCTAGCAAAGAAATTTCGAGGTGAAAAGTGAGACAATTTGGCTTAGAAGGTAAAAAATGCTCCCGTCCCTCACTGAAGGACCGTGCCACTTTTTTCAAATTTGCACTATCTTTGCAAGGTTAAGGTGATTTTATGATTTGAAGAGGTTTAGGGAAGCATGTTTTGTCCATTGAATATAATTTAAGCAGTCTACAAAGGAGTAAATCAACCCAAATGACAAAAAGTGCTCCCGTCCCTCACTGAAGGACCGTGCCACTTTTTCAAGTTTCTCTTCATTGTTCGATATTTTATGATAAAACTTGACTTGGATGGGAAAGACGAATGATGTTTTATGCCTTGGACGCAATTGAGAGGTTTAAAGAGCAAAAAGTATGCCAAAATGACAAAAAGTGCTCCCATCCCTCACCAAGGGACCAAGACAAAGTGCTCCCGTCCCTCACTGAAGGACCATCCCACTTTTCTAAAAATACAAATTTCTTGCAAAGGCAAGGCAAGTTGCGTGATTGAAATGAATGAGAGAAGGCAAGATTCATCCATTGAAGATAATTTCGAAGGCTAGCAAAGGAAAAATAAGCTTGTAATTGCAAAAGTGCTCCCGTCCCTCACTGAAGGACCATGCCACTTTTTCAAAGTGCTCCCGTCCCTCACTGAAGGACCATGCCACTTAATATGTTATCTTCCCTTTCTCACCAATTTTGGACAAATTGAGACCAAGGCCCAAGTTTGAAAAAGTGTTTAAAATGCCTTGAAGTTGAATTGAGATGCGAGAGTTGCAAATTTTGACGACAACTGGCAAAAGTGCTCCCGTCCCTCACTGAAGGACCGTGCCACTTTTTCCAAATATGACCATTTACCTTGCATTTTGAAATGATATTTTTATTACCAAGGCTCAAGATGGTGTGAAATGTGATATTCTACGCCTTGAGGGTAAATTGAAGATTAATATGATCAAGAATTCATGCAATGGACTCAAAAGTGCTCCCGTCCCTCACTCAAGGACCGTCCCACTTTTTATGAAAACAACAAATTCCCTTCGAGATTATGCTAAGGCAAAGTTGTGTAAGATGGTAAGGATCCTCTAAAACATGGTGAACAAAGGTTTGACTTCAAAAATTGAGAATCCTAGCCTAAAAATGAAAAAGTGCTCCCGTCCCTCTCCAAGGGACCAGAGCGCTTAACATGTGCATTCTTTATTTTGCAATATCCCAACGTTGATATCCTCCAAATCACATGAAATGCCAAATTTGCCAACTTCGAGATTTTTGAAAAAGGAAAATTAATTAAATTGGCATTTAATAAAAGCGCATTGATATTTAATAATTAATTTTGAGCCTCCAAAAAATCGATTTTTTTATTATTAAGGCATTTAAAATTAATTTTTTATTAAATTAAAATTAAAAAAGAGAGCGCTTGAGGTATCATTTTTATTATTTTATTAAGTCGGCCTCTTCCTTTTTTTAATTTTATTTATTTTTGGCCTATTTTGCCAAGTCGGCCTATGGGGAGGTGAAATGGTGAGCGCTCTATATATTTGGGGTGTGTTTTTCATTATTCAAATCATTCACTCATTGTTTCAAGTGCGATTTGGAGAGGCAAGGAAGGAAGTGCGAAAGCTGGCCTATTTGGAGCGAATTTTCCTTAAGTGTTGAAGACCAAAGGTGGTGGAGTTGAGACTTGTAAAGACTAAAGGGGGCACATTTTGCTAAAGGCAGGATTCCAATCTACATTTCACCTAACCAAAATTCACCTCATTTTTGCATCATTTTTTAGAATTAATTCTCAAGTGGAGGTATGGCGAGATCATCCTAGTCCCAACGTTGAAGTTTTAAGTTTTGAACTTCAAGTTTTTGAAAATTGCGTGGTTAATTAGGAAATGATAACTCAAAGATTTATCATAAAGTTTCCTAATTAAAATCTTAAATCTTCCTTTTTACTCTATATTTCTACGTTGCAAAATATATTACTCATTATGAAATGTTGTGTAGGTGTCAAGATGGCGACCCCAAAGGCAAGAGCATCCACTAGTCGTCCAGCTCTCATGAAAGAAGATCAGAGGAATGAAGAATTGGAAACCAAGATCGTGTCAAAGTGGAGCAATATTGGAGATACCAACTTGGGAAACTTCAGTGTCAAGAAGTTTCGAGAGGTCCCTTACATTGGCAAGCCATCACCCGTCGCAAGGAGAATAATTGAAAGTGGCATCATCAAGGCGGCCGGTTTCCCTCCAGCAGTCCAGTGCCATGAGCTGATGATCGAGTGTGCTCGCCATTATGACCCACAATCAAGATCGATCGTGTCCAAGGAAGGGAACACTTTGGCTTACCTTTCAGAGGAGGCTATAAGTGAGGCTCTCCATCTTCCAGAGCATAAAGATATGATTTACAAGAGCCTAGAAGGAGCCAGGTCCATGTATGAAGATGATCCAGACTCTTGCTTGAACATCATCAATAAGAGTTGGTTACTCAAAAGTCGTCCTCGCCTGAGCAAGATTCCCAACACACCACATAGGATCGACTTCCAGGAGGAGTACAGAGATTTGATAACTTTGCTCAATCGAGTTACAGGGGCTCCTCAGGCCTTCTATTTTGAGAAGTGGATGTTCTACTTCATCCAAGTGATAGTTCAAGGAAAAGGAACAATTCATTGGGCTAGAATTATTAGCCATTGCTTGGATGTGCAGTTGAGAAGACTAAAGGCTACCAAGTCATTTCACATGAGCTCATATATCATATATGCCTTGATCAGGAGTTTCGAATATGCAGGACTACCTCACAGAGGAGTGATCGGAAGAGGACCCGGGGAAGTCAGAGTTTGTGATTCTTATGTTCATTTGCATCATCCACCAGGAAGTGACTACAAGTTAGTCAATGATACCTTCACGATGAACATCACCAGGATATTGCAAGGCGGGATTCACAACCGACTATCTCAAGATGCACAAGAACTTATAAAGAGGTACGGTGCTTGGTTCATCCAGTTTCAAAAGTTTACATATATCAGAGTTCATGGATGTCCTTCACCCCCCATATGTTGCCAAGGTATCCGACAGACAAGTTAGTGCTACTCGAGGTCACTAGGCAGTTGGCAGACTATGCTAAGGCATTCAGACACCGGCATAGAAATGGAGCTCCCGTGCCCATCATATTGGGGAATTCAATTGAGGTATGTCCTAATGCTCTAGCCTTGGATGATGCAGAGAGGGAGTTGGCCTCATATTCATTCACGTTCTTTGCCTCAAGGGAGAATTTTGATCCTTATGGGTATATAGAAGAGGCATATGGTAGGAAGTACAAGCACGAATTTCAGGTAGAAAACTTTTGGATGAATCTCTCAAGTGATTTAGAAGTGAAAAGAAAGATGCATTCCAGATTGCCTTTAGATTTCATCAGGAAGTGCAAAGTTTACACAGTGGCCGATCAAGCTCAGGACAGTGGCAGACATCTCCAGTCATCCTATGATAGAGAAGACAAGGCAGTGAAGATAGATTGGAACGAGCCTGAGATTACAGACTTGAGAGCTTTGATGGCTCCAGTTTTGTCATGTACTCGCAGATGGGTGGATGTGCAACATCAAAAGTTAAGAGAACAAAACATACCAATGACTTATACTTTGGAGGAAAGACCAGAAGAAGGAGGAGCAAGCGCAAGTGAAGACAATTCTCATCCTAGAGGCACGAAGAGGAAAGAAAGACCTGAGAAAAGGGAACCCTCCAAGAAGAAGCAAGAGGCTAATCGAGATCGCTCATCAGGTACATCATCTCGACATGAGAAAAGGACGAGTCAAGTTGAAGGACAAGAGATGACGATGCCTGAGGTGGATGAATCTATGGAGTCAATAGTACAGAATGATAGACCTAAAAGAGGGAAGGCACCTCAACATTCATCAAGTCGATCTCCCCAACTCAATGAGCTACATGAAGACAAGAATGATGATGAAGCGACATCTCCTCTCCGAGAAGAAGAACCATTGCCTAAAGAAATACAAGTCAGAGAGACAAGATCCGCTATTACAGATTGGCTGAAGGAGAGATTAACAAGGGTGATTGTGATCGAGGATGAAGATAATGTGATTGACTTAGAGAGCCTTGTAGGAAATTCTCAGGAAGTAACAGAGAAGAAGAAGGCCACCAAGATGTCCAAGATGATCAGAGATGAGACAGGGTCCAGGAAGTTACAGATAGCTACACCAGCAATGGACAAGTATGAAGGTGAAACCCTTGCAGAGGAGTATGATGTAGAAACATTTGAACTTGGTCCACTCACCGCTGAGCAGGCACTGGATGAGGCAACCGATTCATTTGAGGCACTTAAAGCTTAAGGAAGAAATGGAAAAGAATAGAAAGCTTGAGAGAGAGAGAGGTGCTTGGAGAGGCTACTTTAGCCATATCAATCAGCCCTTAGGACGTCAGGATCCAGCAGTGTCTCCTGTGCAAGCACTTCCCCTTGAATCAGTTGGCGAGGCAAAGAGAGTCAAGAGCTTGGTTCAACTTATGAGCTCTTGGATTGACAAATCCCACACAGTTGCTATTGAATTTGCAACAAGAATGATGCAGACAATTCACCGAGCTATCCAGGTCTTTGAGATCTTCCACAACCTAATGATAACAGTAGCCGCTTTTGCCCACACTAGAGATGTTATCATTCCTGTTCTACAAGTAATTAGGCAAACACCAAGGAAGATCTTAGCACAAGAAAAGATAATGGATGGAGGAGCTCATAGTTTACTCTAGTGGTCAACTCTACTCCAGATGAAGGAGGTTCTTTTCGAGGACATCAGCACCAAATGCAATCAAGTTGAAGGCGTCATCCATCCAATTCAAGACAAGGTGTTTGAGGTGTTATGTACCATTCTTGGCAGGAGGATCGAAGTTGAGACAGATGTGGACCTTCAAGAGTTGGAAGAAAGGGTCAAGGTCATCTTTTGCAAAGATGAGAATGTCATCACAAATGAACAACGGGATCAAATGTTCGCTATTATGCTCTTGATTGAGAAGATCAAAGAACTCGAACCTGGATGGGATGCGGCTCTTCTCAAGGCCTTTGATCAGGTTATCCACTTGGAGGAGTGAATGAGGAATCTTTCCGAGATTCCTATTGCTGAGATTGAAGGAATTGTGTCCAGATTCATTGCATATGCTAAGAAAGAGCATTGGAAAGGGAATAAGGTTCTAGAAGAGAGGTTGTTGTAGATGATGTGGCACCTTAATTATCATTGGTCTATGTTTCCTAGATTTTTGTGCCAATTAAATATTTAGCTATGCATTTAATATTGTTCAATAAAAGGGGAACTTTTTGTAGCAAACCCTAATTAGGGTTTAGGTGTCAAAATCTCAACCATTGATCTTCTTTTGATCTGGGCCGTTCATTGTAATTGAGGATGCTATATATACCCTCACTCATTTTCAGATTAGAAATTAAAAATGAGATATTAGATATTAGATGAGAGATTAGAAATCAGATTTTAGAGAGAAGAGAGTTATTTTGTAGCAAGATTGACCATTGAAGAAGGAATTTCAAGCAATTGTTGTCTATTTTGGCTTTGAGATCAATAAAATATTGAAGTTATGGTGTTTTATTGCAATTCTTGTGGCTATCTTCATGGTTGTTTACTTTCTTGAATCACTCTCAATCGAAATAGTATTTAAGTTTGAAGGACTAAGTGTTGAGCTTGATCTTTGGTGAGATTCACATTCCAAACCACTAGCTTCTTACTGATTGTAAGAACGCCTTCTGTGGTCAACTAGAAATATTTGGATTGCTTAAACCTTCAATCATTATTGAACTATTGATATGTACCTTCATGGTAGTGTCTATGATTCTTGATGAATTGAAAAATCATTAGTCACCTTAGAAGATCGCATCAATT
This sequence comes from Cryptomeria japonica, assembly GCF_030272615.1. Taxonomy (NCBI): domain Eukaryota; kingdom Viridiplantae; phylum Streptophyta; class Pinopsida; order Cupressales; family Cupressaceae; genus Cryptomeria; species Cryptomeria japonica. The sequence goes on from NC_081406.1 coordinate 145,448,513, forward strand.
TCAATAGAGTTGTTATTCCTTGGCAATATTGAAATTGGTAGAATCTTACCAAGTCCAGCCTACATTGAGTCATTCTTAGGATTAGATTAGAGTTCATCTCTTGCAAACCCTATCTTTTGATCTTTTTTGAGAACTTGTTAGTTTTAGGAAATTCTGTTCCTGCAGCTCGGAAAACGTAAGGCCCCTTGATGAAACAGCATTCACAACGACCACTAGTGCTTATCCACACGTAGAGACCCTACATCAAAGAACCTTGGAGTCATCCTGATTGATCCTTTTTCGCGACATCTTCAGCAATCAGAGGCTTTATTCAAGGGAGGATAAGGTAACCGTGGGTATTTTATTCTGTGTTTGATAGTGTACAAAATACACGTCAACAATATCCTAGTCCAGATGCTCACCACAAAACAGCCAACATTTGTTTGTTTAGCCACCCAAATATGCAAGTTATCAGAAGACTGTCTACTGGTTATAATTCAGTCACATTATGTTGGATTGCGCTACAAATCAATATGTAGCATCTAGACACCCTGGCCCAGACATCAACCAAAAATCCGAATAAAATATATTCAATTACACCCTGAATACATGAAATATCAGTCCATTCCTGGAATCACCTCTTCCTCTTTTTTGGAACGCTTTCCAAAGCTATGTGGTCTCATAAACCAATGCATCTTCATGAGAGTCTAAACATTTAAATTTAAAACATTCAGAATAAAAAAAAATCAGCTTGATACATTCCCAAAAGTAGAAAATTTAAGTTGATTACATTTATACAATTGTGAGTGCAGAAAGTAGCCATTTATAGAGCAAATCTAAGCAGAGAAGGTTCTGTACTCCATCACATGATATATGCATCATGATACTCTATTGCAAACAACAATAACGCATTACCTTGTTGATATGTTGTGTTTTTAATATCTAAAGAAATGTTTTCTTCACAACAAATCAACGTTCATTGAGAGTGTGTAAGCACATCTCTATAATTGTTTGGTATTCTTCTTTCTATCACTATTGTACTTTAAGAGTGACTGATGGTGGGTATGAACATATGATCTTCAATTTACATAAGTTGATTTTCACTAGATGGTAGTTAAAATTTAGTAGTTTAGGACAGATTTCCAATTATAATAGAGATATGGTCTATCAGTAAAGATGATTATCAATGATTCACTAAGGGTTTACAGATTTCACAAATTTAACTACACTCTATAATCTTGAGTTCCCACAAGACAAAGTTATCCCTAAATAAACAATGGAGTCAAATTAACAACAAAGTGACCAAACATATTCCATACAAAAGGTCAGTAAAATGGAATAAGGAGCAAGAAAACCGGAGTATCAATCTCAGATCCTGATCATAGAGTACTCAAAAATTAGCTCACAAAAGGAAGAGTATCATACACCTTCAAGCATAATATATGTTTTAGACCAGGAAAAAGAAAGAAACAGATGATAAAAACTAGGTGATTAGGAATCAAAGAGGAAAAATAGTACAAGGAGTAAAAATAGGATAACCAAAGCCCTAGGTCGTTAAAAGTTTTAAAACATGAAATGCTTAAAACATCTAAAAAGTGGGGTAACTCTAAAGTACTAAAGTGGCTTAACTCTTTACTAAGTTACCGAGTTTTTCAGTAAACTATTAATAACATATAAGCCCACAAAAATTTTCAACTACAATGGCCCATTAAGCAAAGTTGAGCAATTCTTTTGCAAATTGCAAATACTGCACATTGGCAGAGTATTATGTTTTACTGGAATTTCCAGGGTTGAAATTCCTCAACAGTCAAGTGCATATCATCACATTGTGTGTGGCACATGTGGCAGACCCATTCCGCAAAACTCTCATCTAGAAACCATTGCCAAGAAAAAGAGATGGCAATAGCATGAAAGCTAGGTAACAACTTTTCATACAGTGGACCTCAACTACCGAGACAAATGGTTTGCCGAGAGTCGAGACTATAAAGATATAAAGAAGATAGATCGTATATTCATAAAATATACTAATTTCAAAAAAAAAACTGTAATGCCACAGAAGCTGCCCTGATGGGCCTTAATATATTCAACTCACTCATGGATCAACAACTCACATAAAAATCAGAATAGTTCCCTACTTCTTGGTTGTTTGTTATAACAGTTTAAGATTGTTCACTAACGAGTTTCTTTTTTGAAATGTTTCAATAAGATGGAGAAGATACTAGAAATATCATATTTACAGTTTTGCTTGCTTCTCTCTGCATAAAATTTAACAGGAGGAATTCTCATAAGTAGAAGGAAAAAGGGGAACATGACATTAAATGTGTCATGACAAATAAATTCAGCATAGAAAAAATTTTAAAACATGATATGGCATAAGACTTACCATTCCCGTAAAACTTGTCATAAGCAAGCTCTTTCTTCCCTGCTTGTCCATTAAGGAAGAGGCAACAGCTGTGCCTGAAACATTCAAAGTGTAGTTCAATTCAAAATCAGAATCTTGATGCATTATATTTCACAGAAATCATAGAGATTTCATTAAGCAAAGCTGGGCTTTGGAGGTCCAAACTAACCGAGGACATTTGAAGCACCCACAAGAGCACTAGCAGCAACATCCGAGGCAATACCGGCACTCCGAAACACTGCTGTTGAATAGTAGACAACTGCATTTATACCAGCCAATTGCTGAAACAAGAAGAGTGCTGCTCCAACACTCACCACTGAAGTCCAAAAATGTAAAAAATCAGATTAATCAGACAGTTGTTTAACTTCAGAATTCGGGGTTGCAGAAAAACTAGTCTGGCAATTTCCTTATCAAAGAATCAAATATTGTTGCTTCACAGAACATAGTGGGAAACAAAATAACACAGCCAAAGCAATATCTTTATTTCAGTTTTTACTCCAAATCCTAGATTTAATACAGAGTTGTCTCAAAATATATGCAGGCTAGTATATGAACCTATACCTTTCCAATAGCGTTTACTAAAGAGGTCAAACCACCCAGCATCCTCTTCTACAGAACCTGAGCTACCTGCTCTCAAGTCAGCCATTACTTCTTCAACCTTTCCTTTGCCCCAAAGGGTCTTGATTGCAGCTTCAGCCTGAGCTATTTTGCCTTGCTGTGAAGTTGAAAAAACAATGGTTGTAGACTAATTTTCAGAAAAAGCTCATCAAAAATAGAATTGAAGTATTAAAAGATCCTCCAAGAAACATCAGACCTTGAAGAGCCAGCGAGGACTTTCAGGGGCAAATATCATTCCCAGAGCCATAAGTACTGCTGGCACAGTAGCAACAGTGAACATAGTCCGCCACCTGAGTTTCAACACAAACCAATGAAATTTATATAAATATTGAATCCCTTTAAAAGCACAAACAAAAAATGTAAAATAATATATTTATGCAAAAAATAAGACGAGTACCATATTGGGTTTCCAGCCAAGGGTAATCCAGCCACTAAAGCAAGCAATATACCAACACAGATGAAAAGTTGATTAACAGATCCAAGTGCACCACGGATCTCAGTAGGTGATATCTACAAAAAGTTTATCAAATAATAGATGGTGTAAACCATGCAGTCATTGGCTGGGAAAGATTTTGCAACATCCAACAATCTATATAAATCTCATTTTTTGATAAACCATACCTCTGAAATATAAAGTGGGACCAACGAGGAGGAGATGCCAATACCGACTCCAACAAGCAAACGACCAATAATCATCGCCTGTACATTTTGAGCTGTGGCACTGAATAACATGTATTTTAGTTCATGTCAACAAGGACATCCATTTCTCACCTTTGAAATTCAAAGAAGATCATTAACAAACTAAAAGTAAACAAAAAGTAACAACAAAACTATGGCAAACCTTAAAAAAGCACCAACTATGAGAGGTATTGCATCAAGTTGAAATGTTTTCTTTCGGCCAAATTGATCAGCCAATGCACCTCCTGTAAACGATCCAACAGTAGCACCTGCAAGTGTTGTGCTGACCACCCAACCTAGAAAATTACACTTACAAACAGTCAGATTAATATGATTCTCCACTCCTGATATTCAAAAGTGTGCATAATTAAATTTGGACATATAATTGTTTTTTTCATTAAAATATTCACAGACAGTTTCAGATCACACTTCACAATTATGTATTCAATGTTGAAGAACTGGAATGAAGAAACATGGACACACGCGTACCTTGTAAAACAGTATTTTCGGCAAATCCAAGATCTTTTGCAAGATATTCAAGTGCTCCATTAACTACACTGTAATCCACAAGAAACTAACATCAGAAAAGCTGACATTTATATTTTTCCTGAATTTCAGGATAATATATCTTTTGTAAATAGTGTGTTAGAACAATTAATCGCTCTGTTTTAATAAAACATCCAACTTCTTCCACACAATGCCAAAGAATTAAAGCATTTGAAAAATATTCTCATAATTCCAGTTTAGATATAGCTGCATATATAAACTTGTGCATTTTTTATTTTTGCATCATAGTCACAACATACCCAAGATGGTAACCAAATAGAATGGCTCCCAAACATGCAATACCAACAAATGGTAAAACAGTTCCTGAAGATGAACTCGTAACCTTTCCTGAAGCTGTTGACTCCAAATCTCCATCTGCATTGCTCCATAATGAATTATGTTAATTATTAGAATTTACTATTTGGGATCACCAAAAAGATTTCTATATGCCTACAAAGAAAATACTAAATAAATAAACATCATCAATCAAAATCGACAATAAGCAAAATACACAATCTGAAACAAAGATATTCAACAATAGAGAGCATGTAGTGCTGAATCTTAATTCCCTAGGTGAGGCAAACATATCATCAATTTCTTTCAAGAATTAACTGTTTTCATCAATGTCTCATTTAGAGTAAACAACACAAGGAATGACTTTAATTACCATATGTTAAATCCTGCTTTTCAGTGCTGTATTACTATTAACCTGAGAAATTTAAAACGATACTAGAAGCGAAATTACAATGGATTTTTTAGTTTTTATTTTTCAAATTCGAATACAACTTAGATGTCAACCTTATTTGTTAACTAGAGTCACCACCTAGATTTCCACATTAAATGTCACTTTTGGTATGTTGAAAAAACTGCCTCAACATTTTAAGTGCAGAACCTGCCCACAGGAACTACACTATTCACAAAATCATATATCATGCCTTTCCAAGAAATAAAATGAGAGTAATCAGCCAAATTTTGGGAGGGCGTGTGGAATCAGAAGGTAACAATTGAGAATAAAGGAATGTAGCAAATGCTTGCACTTAAACATATTTTGTAGATTAAGGATACAGGAAAGTTCATAATTGCTGGAATACTGAGGAGTCAAGGACCACCGTGTTGAGATGTTATAAAAAGATTAGATATGGAAGGGCATTCAGACAAATTTAATTTTAAATTATACAAACTAACTCTTATTGCAGAATTTACAACTTGAAGAACATATTATCAGACCAAACGCCATAAAATGTGCAAGATCTAGTTCCGACAATTATTCTGTTATACAAAGTTATACTAAGTTGAGCCAATAAGAGAATTTGACAAGGAATAAGGTTTAGGCAAAGATAAGCGAAGCCCAAAACATCTATTTTTTCACAATTGGCTACACAATGTGCTATGTAAGTTTCTTACACTGCACATTTTGCAAAAATGTTTTTGGTCTCTTCCCTCCTAATACCCAATTGTGATAATTATCTTCAGAAGATCTACATAATCTTTTCATGTCCTCTAGTACTGAATGCCACAATTTGTATCCAAGGCTGAAAATTGATCATGTTCAATACAATAGAACGTTCAACATGCTTACTCATTTGTCCAATGCACCTTACCAACCCTTTGTTCATAATAAAATTATGGTTGTCCTGCCTGTTCACAAATGTTGAAACTTGTGGAAAGAGATATTCAAGACTTTGCCAAGGAATCTAGAAGAAATTCTACTCACACCTGCTTACATATGTTGAAGCTTGTGGAAAGAGAGAAATTAAAGAACTCTGAGAAGGATAAATCATGATTTGAATCACATTGTAAATATTACTTGTAAAATATTTACAAAACTTCATAACCTAAGCTTGATCTCAATTATAATCAAACAATTCCATCTGCAGAAAAAGGAATTGTATGCCAATGCACAAAGAAATGAAACCTTGTAGCTATGATACTAGATATGATACTGCTACCTTTACAGGCTCCTTAAAAACTCTCTCTCTTTCTTTTACCTTTGAAACAATTAAAAGAAAGTCAGTTAATTCTAAAGTTAAAATAGATATCCACACTAAGATCTTTGCATTGCTTATTGGACATGATTCCATAACCATAATCTAGTTACTTTCTCACTGGCCTAATCTTCTTGCTAGGCATATTAAAACTTACTACTCATCTGCATGATCACATGTAATCATTTAAAGTGAGAAACTAATTGAGAAAATGATCCGTATATAGACCTTGATCCAGACAAGCAAAAATGCTTACATATAACATGCTACCAAATTTCCTGTCTAAGCTTACTTCAGCTAATTTCATGGAAGAATACAGGACACACCCACAAGCTCTGAGAGAATAATTGTAGGTAACATAAATTAGCAATTTTCTAATATCCAATCATTACAATCCCAATGATAGTTGTTTATATTAAAAATTGTCATGTTCGACAAGAATATTTCATTTTATCTATAACTTTCTTCTATGCTTTGTGTTCTGGTTAGATATATATCAATGCAGCTCTGATAAGTGTAAAATAAAGAGTCCAGAAAAATATCAAACACAATGAATTAATGGAATAAGTGAGGAAATGAAACTAAAGAATAATCCCCTGCCATAACTCACAGCACCAAGATATATGTCAATTTGTTACATGTCATTTGAACATGTGGCACCTCATGGACACTAAAATCTTTACAAAAGTGCCTCACCGGAATTTTTACAGAAATGCCTAGGATCGCTTTGTAGTAAAGCAGCACATATATCAGATTTTAGGATCAGGCTTGAGAATCACATGCTTAACATGCTGAAAGATTTGCTAATCTGGCAATAGAAAAGCATCTACACCTCCAACTCAGCAAACTAATCAATATCTGGAGAATTTTTGACAGGAATACTGCACCTTCAAAGATCAGGTATTTGAAGACATTGTTAGAACTACTAAAAACTTTAGAAGGTCCAATTTAGGCCACAAAAGCCGAGTTACTAGACAAGTGCTATGTGTCTATGATTTTTATTACATTCCAGAGTGTCAATTCTTAAAAAGTTAAAAGTTGTGTTTCATGTACTCCGTTAAACTTACTCTTGAAATGGAATACATGTTGTACAGATAAAAATTATTCTTTTGTGCAGACCACACACTCTACAATTTCTTGGCATCTTCCATTGCAGATTCAAAAAATCTAGATGGTAGCTTAAGTCAACATGTTATTATGTCATTCCCATGGAATTATCCCTATATTACTATACTTCCTTTTTTCTCAGGACAACAAAAAATTACCACAAACTCAATTGCCATATTATTTTCTAACTTCACGCAAGATGTTTTCTTTAATAAATGGGTCTCTTGAATGACTCACCAAGTGTCATCAAGTCTCTGATGAGTGCAGTTCCCCAGGCCATGTACACTCGGTGGCCATGGTCTCAGCTCAGACTAAAGAATCTTAGCGAAGCCAAACTGAGTCTCAGTAACATGACACCTACAAGAAAAAATCATAATCCAAAGAGCTTCAAGCGCAAATATTCTAGAGTGGGGACATGTACTCTGCAAGGCTCAATGCATCTCTTATTGTGCATAACCACATTTTAAAAATTTATGTGGTGTATTATTGGTTGCATACGAGTATTAAGTGTATTGATTATAGTGCCATTTGCAACAGTAATGAAGTGTCCTCAAATTAGTGTATAGGTCTATTCGCTCTCTCAAAGGGTGACTAACTAGAGTATCATCATATCATTACATACAGCTCATCATGGGTTGCAGCCGAAAATATTCTTCATTTTTAGGGGATTCATGCATCTCATTTTATGTAACCACCTTCCCTGTTTTTGTGGAAAAACCAGCAAGACAATACTGAACTTTGTTTCTAGGAGAAAATAAAGCTAACTGCTTGTTAGCCCAGCAGGGTAACAGAAAAAAAATTCAGCGGGAATCAGATTTTAGAGAAATTAATAAAGATCTGTGTCCATGCCTCTGAGCTTAGCATAAACATATGTTCAACTAAAACATGAGAAGAACAGGGCTAGCAAGGCATATTTACCTGACAAAGCCCAGATACCTTGTGCCAGGTAATGTTTGTGAGTTTACAAACAACCTACTTTGTTAATTAAATATAGCTCTACTGGAATTCAATTATTTTACATAACTGGAAAATCAACTTGAATTCCAATTAACACAAGCCAAAAGCAAAAGCCTATAATAAATCAAAATGATTCCAGTACCCTGAACAGAGGTAGCATCTATCAGAGCCAAAATTGCATATACACCTAGTGATACCAGAAAATGAAAGAGCTTTTGCATTTCAGTATGGGCTTGGAAGAAAGCACATACTGAATATAATTACTACACGCCAAAAACACAAAATGGCTACGACATGATCATATCCTCAAATATAACTTTTTTTCAAACTCAATACTACTATTAGGAGATTCTTAAGACTCTGAATTTTCAGACCAAATGCCATAAGTTAGGTAAGGATTCTTGTATAATTTATTGCACTTTGGCTTCTCAATATCTTCCTCATCTTCCCCCACAAAAAGTTAAGGCAACAGGGGAACATTGTAGGCACATCTGGAACAAGGATCCTGATCTAACTCCTGGCACTCGGTCCAAAATTTTTGAGTCTATAAAGAGTCTCAAAACTGAAATGCTCAAAAGAGATTCTTGTGAAGAAAATCATCTCTGAGTCATATTTTACTTCAAGTGCAGTTAGTTATATGTGCTTGTCATTGTAAGAAAACAGATTCTGTGTTTGAGATATTGTCTTTGTTGCATTTTTTTACATCCTCAAACTTCCTAAAGCATTTTAGTAGAGGCACACCTTTCCTTTTGCAATGTATTCTGTGAAACCTTATGATTTTAGTCTTTAATGATATTCAGTTTTTCTTTTCTGGCTTATACTGTTTCCAGTTTTGGTCCTTTTGGATTTTTTGTATCCTCAACCTTCCTTCAGCATTTAAGGAGTGATATAATCATATAACTTCCCATTCGTAATTTTTGATATGAAATTGCATTATGACATTGACTATGTTAATTTTTCTTTACTTGCTTATTGTTCTTTCTCTACACAAGATAATTGTGTAGAACACAACTCTTTCAAACTAGGTATACAAGCCGCAATAATTAGATAGGAGGAGACCACCCTCTCATTAAACTTTACAAACTTCTGCACATTACTGAATTTACTCTTTTAGCTGAGAACCACCTCATCTTACTGCTACAAGGTCAAGGATTCATGGAAATCATATTACTTTGCTGCATCTACCAAACCATAAACATACAAACAAATTTAAGATGGGAACGTAACTGCCTGGGTCATTGTTGTTCTCAGTACACAATCTTACTGTTAGACTACAAATTGATGCAATCATCTATGTGGACCAATGCAGGTTCACTCCAATCATATTGAAGTCTCTGGAAAGTTCTATGCTGTAAAAGAAGGTCACTTAGCAGTTAGCACAATGGATAGTTGTTTTTGAATCTGAACCAACGTATCAATATAAACTTGATTTCTAATATATAAACACCGTTCTGTTTAAGGTAATAAAACAAACTATATTAATCTCCACCATTTGCCATATGAAATCAATAATATTGGTTTGTGGATCACATATTGTTTCGGTTGAGTTTTTCCTGAAATTAATATAGTAATCCATAGGATCAACACAAGATATGTGTTCCTTAGGCAATGCCATTTTGCCAATTCAGCAAATACAGAAAATACTTGGCATTCTTCATTTGCTACACTGAGATTCACATTGTGTGCTTTGATGATTGCTTATTGCATATATAATTAAAAACCCTAAGCTTGTGCAGTACATGACTGCGGAAGACAAGAAATTTCTGAATGATAACCGCATAAGAGCTTTCCAAGAAAGCATCTTAGATTGCTTATACAAGATGGATCCTAAACATCAGTGAGGGTTACAACCCTTCATAGATAAAAGACCCTAAGCTTCTGCAGTGCATAACCGTGGAAGACAAGAAATTTCTGGATAAAAACCGCATTATACAGATTTCCAAGAAAACATCTTAGATTGCTTATACAATATGGATCGTACACATCAGCAAAGATTACAACCCTTAATGATTTAATCATATTAAATTAAATTGGTGAGCTTCAAAGAGCTCGGAACTGTTTTAGCTTCCTCTGACTGTGGTCTAGTAGCTAACCTATTTGATCACATGAAAAGGGCAATCAGAAACTTTCTCAGCAGATGGTGCTTAGAAAATTTGGAAATGTTTGCAGATAAACAATCCCGTGCAAAACATCTTTTGGACCTTGCTACAGTATCATGAATGCCAAAGTAACAGAAGATTGTTTGTAAATAAATAAAGGACCATTACTTAAAACAGCAAACTACTTGGACAACCAGTTGCCCTTTCATTGACTACAGCATCCATACTCCAAGCATGTGGCAATGGAACAAAAAGTTCCTTCTAAGATGCGTAATCGTTTCCTCCTGAGCAAATCGTCATTTGGTATAAAAACTTCCTAAAATATATCTCCAGGTTCTGCAAAATTCAGCCCCCAGTCTATAACACTAGCTAAAATCCTATTTCCAATCAAAGTCGCTCGTAATTTCAGCCTATGAATCTAAATTTACAGTTTCTTATATTTTATAATCCATGGAACCATTTGAAACGAAAGAATAGGAATCTTAGCCTCTTCCATACGACCAGTTTTGATCGACAGCGAGAATATACAATTTACTGAAATATATGATGCAGAGATTTCATTATTCCCATCAAAAGCGGTTAAGCCAACCAAAACAAAGAGTCACGCTCTTAAGCAAAAGTAAAAGATCGCGCCCACGTGATTGTGGTTCACCGATCACGATGTAAATCTTACATTGTGCACACCAGAGGTTCTACTCTCGAGCGTTGTGGCTCCAAGGCATGCGTTGACTTATGCTGTAATGAAAGTCATAATTCGAAGAAATTTTACAGCAAAGGCACGATCCTAAACCCAAAATCACCAGTCTGTTTTCAGATTTCACCAAAAAGATAACTAAAACGAGAACCCGAAATACACAAGAAACGCGCTCTTTATCTACGTCCTACCAAAATGGAGCACAAAGTAGAAAAGAAACAAAAGCTCTAGCATATTTAACTAAAAACCTCCAAATTTTACGTAAAACTAAAATGGCCGACAGACTAGAAGAGATACAACGCCATCTTAAACCTCCAAATTTGGCAAGATGCACTGCATAGTTAGCATGATCGCCAGCTGTGTTTGAAATTTACATGAGATCTGAGCGATCACCACACAAACTTTTACCCAAACTAACCACACACTTTCTGTCAAAAATATCTAAATGATCGGGGCCAAAAAAAACGAAAAAAAAACACGATCTTTTCACATACCATAAGCTTTGGCCCGGACTGAGCGAGAACCGCGCTTTGCGGTAAAAATGGCCGCGCCCATTCTGTTCGCAGACATCAGTTGTCCCGTCACAGAAGAAGAAGAAGAAGATAGCACATAATCTCCAACTTTAGCCGGCTTCTGCGTCACTTCCAAATTTAGCGACCTGCTAAACGTGGCTCGGCATCCTTGAACACGCCTACGCGCTTGCAGAGGAGCGAATAATGCCTTACTTCCTGCTATAGCCTGCATTTTCTTGCTTTGTTCTGCAAATCAAAGACATGGAGTCCGCCAAATTTAGAGACGTTTCAGAGATCCTAACAAATCAAACTAAAAAATCAAAGCAAATGAAAATCAAACAACGTACTCAAAAGATTTTTTTCCTTTTGCGTGGTTAAGCAGCGCAGAGAAGCGACTTTGCTCTGATTTGTAAGCCTGAAATGAAGAAATTCTTCACCGGAAAAGTCGGGCCCACGGGCGCTCCTGCCGGACTACGGCACCGGAAAGTGCAGAGGGTTTTAAAAAAACAAAAATTTACAGACCAAATGATGTTACTGTGACTTTAGATCTACCGATTTACCCTCGGTTGATTCTGTTGTCCCGCAACGCACTGATAACTACATCAGTTTACTGAGGTTAAAAAGATAAAAAATGAGCACTTCCACAGCATAAATTCCTAAAATCTGAAGGTCATATCTATTTCGGCATAAGAAAGGATCGTAATGGGAGTTGTTGCTAGATTTGGTGCAAAACAGGAGGAGGAAAATGAGTGTTGATGACGTGGGCAGTGGGCCCTACGGTTTGCTGACCTGCTGGTGCACGTGGTGCGTACTGGTGGGTCCCTCTCTACCGAACCAGGCTGGCAACGGACGCTTTTACGGGTTTCTCCGCCGGTTGCCTGTCGCCATCCGGACGGACCAACGCTTGACATTAGTGCTTATCTGCGTTGGGTGATGACGTGGCTGTTACCGATGTTTGACCTGATTAGATTAGATTGAGGGGTTTTATGGCGGGCCCCGCTGAAAGTTTTACTACGTAAAGGAGATCTAAGGTACGCTCCACGTGACTCGGGGCTTAAAAAATGCTCCACTTTTTCCCGATATTTAGTACACATTTTCATCGGTTTCGCAAACTTTAAATAAAAGAAGTGGATAGATGCCTGTGAAGGCTTAATCTGTGGGTGTAGTTCAGTGTTAACACACCACTTGGCCCTCTTAAAATATGATTGTTAAAGAAAGACTTCCCGCTCATTCAAACAAATGGAATGATTGGCTTTGGCAAGTGCCACCCATGGATTAGTTATAATACAATAAAAACAAGCAAAATTTTTAAGAGAGTCTCTAGAGAAGAGAAATAATAAGATTACAATGTCAAATCTATATCTGCTAATCTAAAATACATGAAAAAGTCTAGCACGATACCTATATACATGTTAACTGTGGAACTATTGAACATGTACAAACAGTAAAATGCATGAAAATAATGGACAACAAGAAAATTACACAATATACAAATAGTAATATACATGAAAACTATGGACAACTTGAACCTTCATGGAACCACATCAAGCTTGAACCTGGAGGAACTTTTGTAGTTGTCTAGTGTTGTGAGGTATTCACACATCGCCCCATCGCAAATGGGGACCCCCACTTTTTTCTTGCTTTCTAGGTAGTGTTTGATGTCCTTAGCTATTAGCCTTTGCATTTAAAGAGGAATATAAGGTCAGGGGGCCAAGAGTCAAGTGAATAGCCTTCTATGAAATGTGAAGTAAGTAAGTTTGTAAAGTTTAGATATCATGAGAGTCAATCATGAGTGAAGAAAGATTGCTAGTTGGAGGGTCACTTCAAGTACTCTTCTTGAGGAGTGAACTTCAATTCATGTGCATCCCTTGTAGAGTGAACTTCTTATACCTCTCCTATAGAGCGAAAAATCATCCTAAGACTATATGATGAGCATTGCACGATGTTGAAAGAGAGCAAAGGTGAGTCAAGGCCTTCACTTCTAGAGCATGACCTCAAGAGCATACTTCATTATCATCACTTTGGAGCGAATTCCTTTGAAAAGCCTTGGATTGATTGAATGAAGATAGTGAGCATGGTTTTGAGCTCCATGATAGGAGCAAATTTTGCATTCATGAGGAAAATTTGACATGTTTTTTTGTGAAAGGAGACCTAAAAACCCTAAGGATTGAATTGATGTAGCAATGAAGTGATTGAGAGAAAAGTTTGTTTTAGTTTGAAATTCACTTCATGACTTGCACATTTGGAGCGAACTTCATGACTTGCACTTTTGGAGCGAACTTCATGACTTACACATTTGGAGCGAACTTCATGACTTGCAAATTTGGAGCGAACTTCATGTGTCAAGGAAATGGAGGGAATTTCATTCCAACAAATTTCATGTGCACGCCCCTTAAGGCAACTTTCATATTTAAGCTTGCATGAACGAATTTCAACATCACAAATTGACCTACAAAGGTGAACTTCATGAGTTTGAAAATTGGAGCGAACTTCGTGAGTCAAGGAAATAGAGCAAATTTCATACAAAGATGAACTTCATGACTTCATAATTTGGAGCGAACTTCATGAGTTGAGCATTTGGAGCGAACTTCATGACTTGCACTTTTCGAGCGAACTTCATGTTTGAAAGATTTGGAGCAAACTTCATTAATGAGCACACATGAGCGAACTATGCCTTCAAACCTACATGAGTGAAATTGAAAGAGAAACGAAGGATATTTGATAGCACTTAACTTGAATGGATTCAATTTGCAATGAACTTCACAAACTCAACAACATAGATGAACTTCATGAGTTAGGAAAATGGAGCGAACTTCATAACTTGGCAATTTGGAGCGAACTTCATGAGTTCATGATTTGGAGCGAACTTCATGAGTTGACAAATTGGAGCGAACTTCATATTTGAGAGATTTGGAGCGAATTTCATGTTAAGGAAATTTTAGAGCACTTAGTTCATGTTCAAACATTCAAGAGAAAACTTCATAGAGTTCAAGATTTGGAGCGAACTTCATGAGTTGAGAAAGACGAGTGAACTTAATAAGCGAGGTGATTGAAACAAGCTTCACGTGCACACCATCTAGAGCAATCTTCATCTTCAAACATACATAAGTGAATCTCAACTTCATGTTCAAACCTACATGAGAAGATCTCAACTTCATGAATTAACATGCATGAGCGAATTTTATATTGAACTTCAAAAACTCAACAACATATGCAAACTTCATGGATTCAAGGAGGGGAGTGAACTTCACCTTCTAGCATACAAGAGTGAACTTTGTGAATGGACAGAGGGGAGCAAACTTCATGTTTTGAGCTTCAAGAGCAAATTTCAAGTGTAAAAGTTATGGAGTGAATTATACTTCACGTGTTCCTAATTGAGGCTGAATTTGCAAGATTGACTACAAGACCACTACATTGGAAGAGATTTGATTATTGGAAAGAGTCATTTTGAGTTGAAAAGATGGAAGATATAAGTTCAAATATCACTTCATATGAAGCAAAGTCAAGGCAAACTTCATGAGCAGGGGTTTAGGAGCAAACTTCATGTGCTCCACTCTCACAACAAAATTCCTAAAGAGGCCTCTCCCAAAGTAGTTTGTTATAAAAGCTTTAAAGTCGAGCTCATAGAATGAAGATAAATGAATGAAAGTGAGTTCAAAGACAATTTAAGGGTGATTTCATGGACATCAAGGGGCAGAATAAACTTCAAGAGCTCCTCCCTAAGAGCGAAAAACAACTTCAAGTGCCCCTTCATGAGGGTGAATTGTCTTTATATGCTCTTGTTAAACCTTTATATCAAGTGTATTTGATACTTGATGGTTTGTTTTGCAGTAGATGAAGAAATAAATAAGTAGATCACACAAGAAGCATTCACTTACACAAAGACATGATCTACAACATCAACAACATGAAGGGAGTCATAGGGGAAGGAATTCCGAAGGAGAGAGACAATGGTGACATTAGAAGTTCATCAATACTTCAAAACTAAGATTTATACCTTGCACTTCCTTGATCAAGGCATTCGAGAAGACAATTTCAGAAGAGTTAATCAAAGTTAGAAGATCATCATCATCATCATCATTGAAGCTAGATAATGTTGACTATCAAGAAATATTCCTTCATGATGATCTATCAAGCCTACAAAGTGCAAGTTAAAGGTGAGATCCTAGTCATCATCCCAGTCACTACCTCTACCAATCGAAGAAGTTCCACATCAGCATGTCTAGATGCAACGTACCTGACTCACCAGTGATGGCACAAAATATGAGGCACATACCCTTGTTATCCATTGGTCATTGCCAAAGTTTTGTAATCATTTCATTGGCCAAATTGAGTTTGTTGTAACTGTTTATGGTGAAAAGTGGAAACAACAACATTGAAAGACTAAATAGAATTCAACCACAAAACCCTAGCCTAACAACAACAAAGATCCACCATAACATATGAAGATTACCTAAGACAATGCAAATCAAATAAAATCACAAAGATTATACCGTCACATGTCCAATAGGGTTTGGATCTCCATTCTTCCTATCTCCATTGATCTTGCTTGATATAATTGCTCTCAGATTTTATGTGTGCACAAGAGCTCAACAAAGAACGGAAATGTGGTTGCAAGTAGGCTTGATCGCATATGAAAGTTCGAATGCTAGAGTAGTCGGTTTGATTAGCTGATTAGAATGATTGATTCAGGTTGATAATGAAGGAAACATCTCCTTATATAGAAGACACTATAGAAAATGGAGGGATAAGATTGAGAGGTGTAAAAGATAAATGGTCGGCTATGATTAGAGGGTAGGCAGAAGAAATAAGAAAATAATGAGAGGGTAGGTAGTGTAGGAATTAAGAGATGAATGACATGTGTCATGGATAGAAAAGGTTAATGAATCAATTAAATAAATAAAGATTCATTTAATTAATAGAAGAAGTGGGATCAATTAAATAAATAAAAGTATTTATTTAAATCAGAAATAAGGCTAGAAGAGGATAAATGAATTAATTAAATAAATAAAGATTTATTTAATTAATAGAAGAATTAGGCTAAAATAATTAAATAAATAAAAATATTTATTTAATTAGACATGACAATTTTAGGTGTCTACATTTTGCCCCTCTTTTGAGACAATGCAGCTTGTCGCGTTGTTTCAAAGAAGATAAAATGAACTGATACAAAGTTGCCCCAAGATGGGAATGATATGCCCCCTCGAGAGATTGGATGAAAATGTATGGAAAGATCGCAGACAATCTCTCAATAAGAAAGAAAGGCTAGAATGGATTAACCGGATAGGATAGAGTGACAGAGTCACGAGATAAAGAAGACTGACTCGGGAGACTAGGGCTAGGGTAGTCTATAAGATAGACTACGAGGGAACACATCCTCATTGTCATCCACACATCCAAGAGATCAAAGTGCAGAGATAACAGAGAGCAGTCAGCAGCGATGGCATTGGTGCACGGATTCGACCACGTTCGCCGATATCAGAGGCCAACAGATGCAGGAGAGTCGGTGAGTACCACAAAACCTCCTTGTACTTTGTTGCATTAATTGTTGTCATAAATGGATGCTAGGTAGGGTAATAAATGTACATTAGGTATGTCTAGAAAAATGTCAAGCGGGAGGAAAACATTAAGGCACGTCTGGGTAGGCTAGGCGCGTCTGTGTCATTAATGCGCGTTTATGTCTTCAAGGTCGAATTGACAGTTTTGTGATAAACATACGTTGTCGATTGGATAAGCTGCTGAGAGGATACACTCAAGCAGGTCCTCTAGAAAAGACTAGGATAGCAGATAGGGCTAGGATTGACAATTCTATGATAGAACATACATTGCCAATTAGGAAACTACTCAAGAGGATAAACTCAAGCAGAGGCCCTAGGATAGGATAGATCAAGGCACTTTGTGATGAACAGGGAGTACCAAAGAAATTGACAATTCTATGATAGAACATACGTTGTCAATTAGATAAGGCTAAAATTGACAATTCTATGATAGAACATACGTTGTCAATTGGATAAGCTACTCAAGAGGATACACTCAAGTAGGTGCCCTAAAGGATAGGATCAAAGCAACACTTTGTGATGAAAAGGGAGTGCTACTAGGATAGAAAGCAACACTTTGTGATGAACATGGAGTAGTAAAAAAAGAGTAGCACTTTGTGATGAACAAAGAATGCCACTAGGATAGAAAGTAGTACTTTGTGATGAATAGGGAGTACTAAAAAAAAGAGCAACACTTTGTGATGAACATGGAGTACTACTAGGATTGACACAGTTGATTTGCTTGACTGCAGGAGGACTTACCGATGTTGGAGTCATGGGAGAGATTTCCTTCGACTCATAGCTTGCGAGCAAAGCTGACACTCAAGGAGAGAGCAGCAGTCCAGGCTATGGTCTTGCGATATATTTTGTATGTGTCTGAGTTTTGAGCGAACATGGGATTGCTGACTGCATTAGCTGAGAGATGGCACTCAGAGACTTGCACATTTCATTTGCCGATGGACGAGATGACAGTCACCTTAGAGAATGTATACAGGATACTGCGGATACCGATCAATGGGGAGTTAGTTCCTTACGATCAAGAGGGAGACAGGGATGCACTAAGACGAGTGTTTCAGGATCCAGGACTAGAGATGAGGACTGGACACGTGACTTGGGACACTATGGCACAGAACGGATTGGCCCTACCAGCAGTGTTGGCAGGAGTGATCAGTGGGTTCCTCTATCCGGACAAGGCGACACGAGGATTGGCTGTGGGATGGGGGAGGAAACAGGCATTGAGCGGTGGGGTCATGGGTCCTCCACCACCACCAGAGAGAGGGGACATGAGAGATGATCCTGGGGTGGTTCCTTCCAAGGCTCAGACTCCGTCGAGGCCAGCTGGCTCTAAGGGAGAGAGTTCATCATAGCCTTAGAGGGCTCCCTATGTATCAGTTTTGTACTATTTTGTATGATGACACCTTTGGGTGATTGTAGCCATATGATTTTGATATCATTGTATCATGACACTTATATATATATATATATATGAGATTCATCCTTGCGACAACTATATGCATGTGTACCTATGTGATGTTTTTATATGTTTCATGATGTATGTGTCTATGTACTTGATGAAATGCAATATTTTTGTTCTTTTGTGTTTTATAAGTTATGCATATGTGAATGTAAATGTATGAAATGCAGATGAATATGATAATGCAAATAACTATTTACATGATGAAAATGTAAAATGTGCTAACATGTGTTGTGTGCAGGATGTATTGCAATTGTGATATCTATATGTATGTATGATATGCTAGCATGTGGTAATGCAGGTGCAACTACATGAAATGCAAATGTTTTTAGTGTGTCATTATACTCAGTCATGTGATAGGAGGCTACACGGACTCAGGAAGGATGATGAAAGTCAATCAAGAAAGGGGGATGGAAGATAGAAGATATGAAAGTGAATGAGCTTCTTGTGCGTTATCATCATTTAGCTTTATTGTGGCAAAATAGGTTATGACAATTGAGGCATATGTTTGACCCAGAAGGTCATTGTACTCGTTTGCATGGAGATAAGACAATCGCAAACAAAGAATGCCCCAGTTCACACTAGACTCACAGTTTCCTCATATCCTTGGACAAGTCATAGCATTACTAAGAGACAATCCACAAACAGCAAAGAAAAATAGGTGACGATACCCCATCCTCGCCTTTCTAGTCAAAGACATCCTGGAGATAAAATCTCTAGTCAGAGACATCCCGAAAAAGCTAAAAGACATGTCACCAAAAGATAAAATCAAAAGAAAACCAAGACTCGACACCAACATCCACTCTAGTCCTCAGGTTTAGTGTCTCTTATCACTTGTATAAGTCTTATTTGATTGTGGTCACAATGTTTACTTTCACAAAAAGGATAGATAACATTGAACCATAATGTTGTTTGAGTATGTTGAAAGATTTGATTTTGTTGAAGCCCATTGTTGCTGTTGTGTCTCATTTGAAACTGATTGAATCCATGAAACTGATACTTTATTGCGGAGAAGGCGGAACTTTATTGCGGATTGGCGATGCAAGTGTTGCTTTATTGTGGATTGTGCGCGGATAGACTGAAGAAAACTGGAAGAAACTATACTTCTCATAATGTGTGATGCTCTTAGTTCCACGCCCATCACTAGACGTAGGATTTGCCTTAGCCACATATAAGAGTTGATTTATTATGGACGAAAAGGGGTGAAAAGAAATGTTTATTATGAATGGCTAACCAATCTTAGGTGGACCAATAACAAGCCATGATGGGAATGAGTAAGTTTATTATGGATGGATAGGTTGTGAGTGTGTGCAAAGTGAAAGGATGAAAGAGAATCCTGAAGGAGGGAACAACAATGTCTCTACACATGGCGTCGGTGACCCAGTTTTCACCATGGTACTTGCCCAGGGCGCCACTGAAGTGATTTTCACCGTTGGATGAAATGTTTTTCTATTTTCCAATTTTTTTAATTTTTTTAATTTTTTTTTGTGTCATAAGGCGCCTGTTTGCCAGGTTTTCGCCAAGTAATGATTTTTTTATGTTTGTGGTTTTTTTTTTTTTGCTATTAGGATATTCTAAAGAGCTATGTGTAAAACCTGCAAAGGTGCATGTTGTTGATAGAATCCTCCAAAGGTTTGCCATTTGGAGTTAAAAGTTGATATGCACCAGATCCATAGGCTGCTATAATGATGTAAGGACCAAGCCAATTTGGTTCGAACTTGCCCTTCTTCTCTCTGTCTTGCTGATTTTTAGGATTTTCTCTGAGAACTAAGTCACCTACCTCAAATGTGTGAGGCTTTATCTTATGATTATAGCTGCATTGTTCCTTGACTGAATGATGTGTAGCTCGAGTGACTGTCTTCCTTGATAAAGGAACTGAGATAGAATTACCAGTGTGTGGACTACACAAGCCCGTATGCGTGTCACCTGAAGAAGTTTGGGCACCCCTGATAACAAAGTCCTTCAAGGAAGCTCCATTAAAGGTCCATGATGTATCCCCATAAGGGAAAGGATGTTTGAAACGAGTGGATGAGTTATGAAGGCTTATGATTGTGAAAAGAAGTGAAAGTAGGATAGCATGATGGAGACTTAGGATCAACAAGTATGCTTTTTGACTTGAAATTTTAGAACTTTTGCCCCCAGTTATTTTGGTATTAGGGGAGATCATCTCTTTCCCTTTTTTCTTCATAAGATTTTTATCCTTGACCTTGATTTTTGCAGAGTCCATTAGCTTTTGATTTTAATTTGGACTAAAGGACTTTTCTTTATTTTTGACTTTTAGATTTTTCTTTTCAAAGCTTGATTTTTGATCCCCAATTAGTAAGGGCTTTTGTGATTCTTGTTGATCCAAGTCTGGGAGCAGAGTGGAAATGGAATGAGTGAATGAAATGGTAAAGCTATGTAAGTTCTCAAGAGGGTTGGCAATACACTCAATAGATTCTTCACTAGAACTACTCCTAGGATTATTGATACCAAGAGTTACTTGCACCACTGGAGGAGATTTGCACTCAGACTTAGCAGCCACAGCACCAAGTGGTTCACACCCAATTCCTTGGAATTGAAAATTATTTGTAGGTTGTTCCTGTCGACTGAATGTCTTAGGAGATAGTGGGAGTTAATCAACATGAAAGATATACTCACCACATCCCAGGTCTTTAATCTTGAACTTTTCTCTGAGCTTTGTTTGTTTTGATGTAGAAGCTTTCAATTATTCTGGATCCACATATGTTGAAGATGGAACAACTTCTCGATTGACTGGTATTGTTATTTTTGATCTATGTTGCAAGTTATTGCAATATATGAATGGATTTGTATCAGCTTTGACAACCACTTCAACTCCATTGTGTGGAAATTTGATACATCGATGATATGTAGATGGGACTGCGCTTATTTCATGAATCCATGGACGTCCTAGCAATATGTTGTATGTGAGATCCAAGTCTAGGACTTAACAAACCACATCTTTTGTAACTGGCCCAACTTTGAGAGGCAAGGTGACTGTGCCTTTGGATGAACGCTCTTCGTCATCATATGTCTTGATGGTAATTTTGTTTGTAGTATTTATAGCCTTTTCAGAATATCCCAATTGTTTAATAGTGTTCAAAGTACATATATTGAGATCAACTCCTCCATCTATCAGGACTCATTTTATTCGATGTTTGTGTAGGAAGGCTTTAATGTGTAAAGGTGCATTGTGTGGTTGGTTCGTGGAGGCATCGTCATCATATGTGAATGTAAGGGAGTGTGGAATGGAAAGGTATCCCACCATGGCTTGAAATTGGTCCACGTTCAGATCAGTAGGGACAAAAGTGTCTCTCAAAGTTTTGTCAAGAATGGCTTTATGTGCAGGGGATATGCGTAAGAGCTCGAGGATGGAGATAAGCGCGGGTTTCTTCCCTAACTATTCTACCAGATCGTACTCACGTTCGGTTGATGAGGAAGCGGTATTTTTAGTTGGAGCACCTTGAAAAGTGAATTTACCTCGACGAGTTGTGACATTACATTCAGAGGTAGGTTCGAAAGAAGATCCAATGCCTTTTAGGACAATCTTGGGTCTTTGGGTATAATTCTCAAACGTTTTGTCCTTGATGATAATGGTAGAGGCATAATTATCCATTGAAATGTGATTGACAATTGAATCATAGTTATAGGATGCTCTGGTATAGTTGGTCTGCTCATCTGTAGCTTTAGCTTTTCCCTTGTCATGTTTTTGGAATGATTCTTTAAACATTCATGTTCTTGGTTAGATGAGTGTCCCTCAATCTCAATGTCACCTCTATCAATGAGATCTTGTATGATGTTCTTCAGTCGATGACAATTTCTTGTTTTATGTCCTTTGCTTTTGTGATATTCGCAGTATTCATCGTCATTCCACCAATTTGGTTTGACCTTTGGCTTGTATGGAGGCATATCTGAAATTGTTATTATTTTGTTTGTCACTAGCTTTTTGAAAACTGACTCTAGTGATTCTCCCAATGGGGTGTACTTCCTTCGTGATTTGGAAGTTGTTTGAGTATTCACTTGATTTTTTGTAGAGCTTGATCCCGAAAAAACGATTTTGGGTCGTATTGTATTGGCATCAACAACACCATCATTGACTGTGTTCTTGTTTTTATTCCAAAATCTTGCCTTGTCTTTTCCTTTATAGTCCTCTTTGTTTTCTTTGAATATTTTGATGATGCCTTGCTCAATTAGGACCTTCTCTATTACTAAGCCTTTTTCAATGACATCCTTGAAAGTGGACAAGCAAGATTTTCTTAGGCCATAACCAATTTCTCTATGGACATTCTGGGTGAACATCTATACCATTTGTTTTTGTGGAATTTCACAAGAGCATCTGCTGGCTAGATTTCTCCATCTTTGTAAAAATGATGAAAAAGATTCTCCATCCTTTTGCTTGGTGTTGCACAAAGTGGTGACTGATATGTCTATCTCTATGTTGTATGAGAAATGTTGGATAAATGCCTCTGCTAAGTCACCCCATGACTTAATTCTAGGTGGGAGATGGGAGAACCATTCCATAGCTTGATCATCTAAGCTTTGTTGGAATATTCTCATCAAATATGTCTCTTCTGCTGCTACCTCAATGCAAGCTGTAAAAAAACTGTGTTATATGTGCCTTAGGATCCCCTTTTCCTCTGTACTTATCGAACTTAGCCGTCACAAAATGTGTCGGAAATGGAGGCATTGGAATGCTCTTGTCAAATGGATAGGGACATATGTCTCTCATTGTGTAAGTTGGCTTTGGTGTATTTATGTCCTCCATTTTCTTTTGTAAGTCCTTGATTTGTTGTTCCAAATTGTTCTTAGGTGGAGACCGACTTCTTGGACCATATCCCATGCCTGAACCACTGGGTGGAGGAGGTGAATGTTGCATATATGGATGGTATTGATCATACACATTCATATGGAGGAGGGCTATAGTGATGCTGCATATAAGGACCACTTGGTATAGAGTCATGATGAGAAATGGAATATCTATTTTGTCCTTGTATACCATACTCTACAGGCATGTCATGAGTTTGTTCTAATGTGTTGCCCCTAAATTTGACGTGGGGTTTCCTTGTGTCCAAATTTTGATCATGCCTTTGGATATCCAATTGCTTTGATGGTTGGTCCTTAGCATTGGTATGTGATTGAGTATATTTTTCTGCATAAGACTTCCATAATGGTCTGCAAAGGTGAGTATCGTATGATTGACCATGTGTATGTAGGACCTTAGGTTTTTGAAACAAAGATGATGGTGATTCAGGCACAAAATTTGGTCCTCTATTGCCTCCACTATTAGGCCTCCTTTGATCCATGTTGAGTTGAGGCTGTTGCAAAGGTTGATTTTCCATTATTTGAGACATGTCAAAATCATGAGGGATCTTGGCTCCACTTTGTGCCATCACTTGTAAGAAGTATTGTCTATCTCTCCTCATTATTTCCTCAACCAATCGATTAAAACAGGGATCCATAATGGAGTCTTCCACTTCTGCTGAATGTACTGAAATGTTGTTCATAATGTCATTGTGTGTATCATTGTTGTTTGTAGTGTCCATGTTCTCAACATTTGGAATGTTTCTATAGGCATCCATGTCAGGTAATGTGGTATGATTAGAATTGAAAAAGATATCGTTGTTGTATTCATATCCACTCATGTTTGTGGACTCTTGAGCCTCTTTAGCTTCTCTCCTAGATTTTTGGGAACAGGTTTCAACCATGAACTAGGTCTTGACCAAGATGTGTGAGACTAGATGAAAATAGAGAGAGTATGGAAGACCAAGAGTTGGATGGAATGTAAATGAATCTGAGGTGTACTTGCAATGTCCAAAGTGTAAGACCAAGTATGTATGTAGTAGAGTAGGTGTGGCTTCCAAAGAGATGATAGTTTCTCTTGATGAGGTAAGTTGACCTTGACTCTAAGTAAGACCAAATGAGACCCAAAGGTGATAAAACTTGATGAGGGACCACTTAGAAAAATGTTGATGTATGTAGTGTGTTGACAAAGCAAGATGAGGACAAGCAAGTTACCTTTTGACTCAAGTTTAGACAAATGTGAATGTAATGCAAGGTGTAAGGCAATGATGAACTTTGTGAGACCCAAATATAGGCTGAATGCTAGATGAAAGCCCAGAGAAATAACCTAGGAAGCTCAAGAATTCTGAAACTGATTGCTCTTGTTTGTTGGACTGTAAGTTTTTCCAATTTGTGAAGTTGTTGGTTGTGACCAAATCTGAATTTTTGACTATTTTTCTATGACAAGAGGACACAATGTTTGCAAGTGTTTAGACTCAAAATGACTCAAAGAAAAGTGTGTTGTTTGATGTAAAATTGTTTTTCATACACTTGAAGACACAAAAGACACAATGTTATGATGTTTGATCTTGAATGTTTGATTGCTCAAAATAAGACAAGCACAATTCTTATGGCTGGTCAAGACAATAGTTGTTGATCCCACATGGGGTTTCCCCTGAGGCTATGCTATTCAGAGGTGATACTTAGATGCTTGACCCCATTGGCTCCACCCTTGACACTCACTTCTTCGGGGCAACCAAGCATCAGTCCCCATGAAAACTCCCCATGGCGAACTTTGTATCTCTACTAAGAACCGTATGTGTGTGGATTGATCCAGAGGTCCGACCTCCTGACCCAAAAACTAGAAGGATTTTGGCTTTCTAAAACAAAAAGGTGCTAGTAAGGGCATCCACTCATGTGGTCATACATGTGGTACTTTCAGCTCTGTAAATACAGAAGGCTCCCAGTCGGTAGGGGTTATGCCCTACAATTGATCAAAAAAATTTGATCAAACGGGTTTATGGGGAGACATAGTGTCGGTATGAACTAATCAACACACGTTACCCATGGCTTTCACCATGGATACAGTTGTTTATAGTGGTTCGGAAGAGGATGGCTTTTCACTGTAAAATCTTAGCCATTGATTTCAAATGGATCTAAACCATTGAATTGTATTAAGAGCGCTATAAAAGGATCAAGTCTCTCATTTGTAAAGGTTAAGAGTGAATAGAATAGAATAATAGATAACTTAGAAAAATAGCAATTAGAATAGAAGTTAGATTAGGAGAAGGCAAAGATTGTTGCCAAATCTTAATGTAGAAAATAATTGATTTCATTGAAGTTATGGTGAGGTTGATTTGTTGCTTCAACAACCCGCATGGTGTTTACTTCTCAATTTACTTTCATGTTGATTAGTATGAATGGAAGGATTTGTTGAATGTATTTGTACAGAATTCATTTAGTCCATACCACTAGCCTCTTGTTGATTGTAAGTGTGCCTTGTGTGGTCAACTGGAATACTATGCGCTTAACTTCAATTCGTTATACATCCATTGTTTATGCATTAACTTGAATGGTGAATAGTCTTCGATGGTAATGATTTGAACATCTTTGAAATGTCCTTAGAAGATTGCACTAAGCTTGTGTCAAATTGTTCAAGTTGATGGTGAGACCTCACCTAATAGGTTTCCATCTAATCAGTCATTCATCTTCTTACATTCTAGGCATTCTCAACACTTCACCTTTTGCTATTTTTTCAAAATCTAACTAGTTAGGACAATAAAGCATCACCATATTGCAACATCAGATGATCGAGTTCAAGCAATTCAAGCATTCGACAATTCAAATGTAAGTCCCCTTGTGATTCCAACATAATCACATCAACCAATAGAGCTTATCCACACATCGTGACCCGACATACCAAAACCTTGGAGTCTTCTCAAGTGATCCTTAAGCTAATCTTCAACATAATTTGAGAGATTTTATTCAAGAGAGGATAAGATACTTTTGGGTATTTTATCCTGTGTTTGCATGTGTGTAAAAAACACATCAACACCTAGCACATTTTATCTCTCCTTAAGCTGCAAAAATTGAGATTTGATCTCATCTAAGTGTTTACAATATTTGTTACCATTTCTTTGACGAATCTTCAGCTATAAACATAAGAAAATGAGTTGGAACATAACTTCCAAGTAAAAAATAGAATATCTACTTCCTAATGCAAAATGTGATTTGAAAACATCGCTTGACATCTACTTTTCCATATGTGCAACAAAATGCATTGTCTCATAGAATCTGCGATCACATTATTACGAAGACCAATACCAAAGATGCCTATCTTCCATCTCAAAGCATGATTAAAAATGGTTGGAAAGTGATTAAATATTAAACTCTATTTCCTTTTTTAATGACAAAATGGACGCTTAGGTGAATGCAAAGTTAGAAATCTTAATTTATCGCCTACAAGTAGTTTGTGATGTAACACTTTCCTTGACAAAAATTTAAGCATTTGCCTCAGCCTTAGATTGGCAAATTTGAGCACTCAAGCTCCTCCATTTTCATTCTTTAAAAATCTACAGTTTCGTTTATGATTAAGCCTCAGATTTATTCTCATTGTTGACAACATCTGTAGGTAAAATATTTTTAACAAAAAAATCAAGAAAATGAATATTTCTCCACCATAACCAGCCATTAAAGTCACTGCATTGTAAAGGAGGACATAACTTCATCATTAGCTCCATAGTAACCAAGGACTTAACAAAAAAAATCCCCTTGGACGTGTTATTTAGATTAAAAGAATTCTTAGCACATTGTCATCTGATCCAATCAAGAGACTCGAAGTCCCAAATATCATGGAAACGTTTCACCCCCTTTTTAAAAAGATAGTTAGCCTATTTAGAAAAAGTTATAGTTAATGTTTGTTTGTGATATTGCACAAGTTGATTCCACCAAATATATGAATTAGAAAAGTTGAAACTATGTTGTAAGGAATTCTTTCCTTGATTCAAACAGTTACATACAAATTTCCAGACCTTCCAAATGGATTGCAATGGAATGGAAGCTTTGGTACAGAAAAAAGGGTGCAAGCAAAAACTTATCCAGCCAATTCACCGATTGCCATTTATTATTCATATCAGTGATGGATATCCTATGCTACACCAATATTTTCCATTGTTCATCTCTTGAAACAACTCTTATTATCCATTTAGCAAATAAACAAATCCCTCAAGTCCTGGGATCCAAGAATCTCAACCCCCCTCTATGTTTTGGTTGAATACAATGGAACCAAGAAGAAAATCTGAAGCTCATTTTACCATCCCAATTTGTCCACAAAAAATGACAAACAATTTTGTTAAGATCTTCATAACCCTTTTTGGATGGCATCTAGCAAGAGGAATAATAAACATGAGAGGCAAAAAAGATTTGATTTATAACCTAAATTTTGCCATCAAACTATGGATAAGTTTTTTATATGTTTCACAAGTTCCTCCAAATAATATTGAAAATGTTCTATACTATTTATTTAGATAAACAATTATGAAGGCAAATTTATTTTCTTATATTTAGTAAAGTGAATGTAGGGCAGGGTAGGGTAACATTGTTTCATGATGAAAGAATATAAGGTTTTAAATTTTGGTTTTAATTTATTTCAAAAATGTGGTCTCTATATTAATGAAAATTTTCAAAATATGAGTTAAATCTTTGTTATGCACATGATCAAGTCCATTTGGGTTAGTTGGATCAACAAATATTGGTTCGTCCTGTAGTCTAGATTTGGCCTTACATAATGTACACTTTTCACTCTATGGTTCACCTAATCGATCTTCATCTACTCTTTTCCTCTATGATATTTGAAGGCTAGTAGTATCTAAAAATACCTAGAAAAGGTGGTTTTTGTTTTATAAGGAGACGTGTCTTCCTAAATCAACCCCCCAAAATTGTAAAAAATTGAAGACTATAGGCAAGAGTGCTTGAATGGTGTTTGTAGATTTATTAAGTGCATCGAAATTCAAATGTTTCATTATTGGTTATTTCCTTGATGTTTTAGAATGAGAGATATAAAATGAATGTGTTTAAATGTTAGCACATAACATCAAATTACACAAAACATATACTTAACATGTATCCCCTTCAATTGGTCGTATCTATAATATGAGACAAAATGAAAAAGAGTAAAACTTGTATCGAACATAAATATAATCTACAAATAAACTCATCTTGCTAGCCAATGGAATCTATGTTCCCCCTCTCTCTCTCCCCCACGGATCACCTAGCATAACACAACGTGTTAGCCTGTGGAATCCATGTTTTCTCTCTCGTTCCCCATGAACCCGTATCATAACATACCTTGCTAGTTGTTGGATCATAGTTCGTCATTTGATGCATGCTCTTGCTCTTTCCATGTGATCATTTGTGCTATTTCAATAGCCTTTTGAGAATGATATTAGCAGTTCAGACATTTTCACAGCCATTCATACCACACCCATCATCAAGCATTCATTGAGCATCAAGGTGACATTTGATCCCACCACATTCGTCAAGATCTAGACATCATGGGGCAATAAATTACACCAATATTCATGCAACACATGTGTTTATATTTGATTCCATTAGGTTTTGTCATGAAGTGAACCCACAATAGTGGGTTACACTTTTTTGCCAACTTTGACACTGCAATATTCATTTTCAGAAAAGAAAAAAAACAAAAAACTTCAGATTCAGATACTTATTACTTCTAAACCATAAGGAATTTGTAGATGATGTGAACTAGTGATTTGTGTCATTTTGTTTTCATATTATAAGAATATTTTTTGATGATTTTTGGAATCAGTTTGATTCCATTTTTCTCTCCCTCGAGAACTAGGTTTTTTCAAAAAATAACATTTTAAAGAGTGATACTCACTCTATATAGCATAATTTTTTTTCTATAATAAACATGAATGTGATTCTTTCGAATTTGGTTTTGTAACATCCATATCTAGTATTTTCAATTGGTTTTATAACATTATATTCAATATTTTATATTTTATTAATATTTAAAGTCAAGTTAACTATAATTTTGACATATGTCCATTTGATATTACATAACTTGTTGTATATGTAATTGTAGCGTCCTAAAATTGCGACACTTGCAATTTCGACCGCATTTGGGTCTTCACGATGGCGACGCAACACTGAACCTGAATGGAGACCCCAAAACTTGCTCACGACACCAAAAACTGCATTTTTCCAGCACCCTGGCCTGATCCTCCTTGCACCCTGCTGTCCCGGGAGGTGGGACCAGAGCGCCCAGCGCCCTGGTCCCTGGGCCTATTTTGGGCCCGGTCTCCTATGGGGTCTCGGGTCTTTTTGTTTGCAATTTGGAAATTAACTTTCCTGGTCGGCCTAAGGTCGGGAAAATCAGTCTATCAGCCCTAATTGGCAAGTATATAAACTACATTTTCCTCTCTCATTTAAACATACACGGATGAGGGAAAAAGCGTGGAAACTATACTCAAACATTCAAGCACTCAAGCACTCAAGCATTCAAGCATTCAAGCATTCCTTCTAAGTCTCCATTCAAGGCTAAGTGTTGCATTCAAGACAAGGATTCAACCATTGAAGAGGAGATCACATACTACAACATACAACATACAACAAACAACAACATCTATACCTTCGCACATAAGGATACAAACATCCTTACAACAAGGTACTAGTACTTGTTTTACATTACATTTACAGCATTTCTCATTTCTTGGTTAATTCCAAAACTGGGGTTTGACCTAAGGGCAAACCCCTAATCCCTAACCCCCCAATCGTCTTCGCTTTTCTGTGTGTAGGTTGCAGGTACGCGGCTGAAATTGAAGATCTGGAATCCTTGTGCAGAGACGAACAGATCCCCCTTCGTTTCGCGGATTTTTCGGAGGACCGTGTGCACGCCGGGCGCCATCGTCCCGTCAACTTTTGCTCAAATTTGCAGGACAGTGCCGTATCGACATTTTACTGCTAATTCCAGGTCCGCAGCTTCATATCTTATCCCTATCTCAGTTTATAAGCGAATCTTTCTCACTTTCTATGTATTCCTAGCTTAATCTTTCTATCTACATTCTTTACAAAAGAGGGTATCCTTGCTATCACAACCCTTGAAACTCATATAGAATCCAATCTTGCATTGCGTGGGATTGGATCTTGTGGGTTTCAACCCCTCTTTTGAATGTAAAGTCCCTCCTAAGTGAAAACCATCAACCCTAGTGACTCTCCCTTCGCTCTCTTTGGAGTTGGGGAGGGGAGAACGACTAGGGTTCGATTTTTCCGCTTTACAGTAATGAAAATCAATTTTTTTTTAGTTGGAAAGAGGACTTCAATACCTAGTGCCTAAATATTTTTCAAAATTTTTTGGGTAGCATTTACTATTTTTCCATAAGCATTGAACAAAGAAGTTCATGTTCGGTGAAAACCCTACATTCATAAGAAATAAAATAAAAATATATTATAAATTATACTATTTGGAAAGCTTATAATAAGGGCTAAATACTTAAAAAAATAAAACTTCTAAATGAATTCATTTGACCCCCCAAAAGCTAATGTAAAATTGTTTTTTTTATCAACATTTAATAGATGCAAAGGAGACTCCATT
Organism: Cryptomeria japonica; assembly: GCF_030272615.1. Classification (NCBI taxonomy): domain Eukaryota; kingdom Viridiplantae; phylum Streptophyta; class Pinopsida; order Cupressales; family Cupressaceae; genus Cryptomeria; species Cryptomeria japonica. The sequence continues at coordinate 145,479,497 of NC_081406.1, forward strand.
GAAAGTATGATTTATAAGTAGAGAGGTTCTATCCAAGAAATTTTGATTTAAGAGCCTTTGATCTAACTATCTTCAATTAATTACTTCAAATGGGATCTATTAAAACTTAAATCATTATTTCTAAAAATGTATGATTTCAGCAAAAATCAAGATGTACGAAAAAGTGGAAACCAACATTGTGAGTTCACCCCATGTCATGTCATATCATGTTATTGCATCAACACTTGTGATCACATTCAAAGTGCATTGCATCATCAACATTTGAATCAACTACAATAGATCTAAGGTATAATATTCAACATTTTACTTCATTATTTCAATTCAATTCAAGGGTTAATTACAAACTCGAAGTTTGACCTAGGCAAATCCCTATCCACAACACAATTTTTCTTCTTTTGTGTGCAGATTATAGGTTTAAAAGTTGCAATTGTGAAATCAAATAGAGTAGATAGAGACAATCAGATCCAACTTTTGCAGGAATGAAAATTGGAGGACAAGGTCACCCCATAAACCTATGTCTATAAATTTCTAACAAATCTTTAGGAGGACATTCTAGACTGCATTCTGATCCCAAAAAGATATGTCGTTTGCAACCAACATTTCGAGAATAGATCAAGGGACCTAAATTTGAACCCTCTATCAATCAAAAAAAGTTGAGCGAGAAAATATACCCAGTGTCAACCTTCTTCATAATTTTCAACATGTTTCATGAGATTGTTTATAAAAGCAAGTCTTATCCCCTCATTTGAAACATCTCTCAACCATCTCTCCGCAATTTTAATTCAATTCAAGTGAGAAAGCAATCAAGCATCTTCAAGGCATTGGAGATGTCAAGTATTGAAATTTTCAAGCATTCAAGATGGCATTCATGATCAAGTTTATGGGAAGGCATGCATGATCTTCCACCTAGCATCATGAATCTTTTATGAAGACAAGGCAAGTAAATTCATAAGAAAATGTATAAACATTTCAATTCATAATTTCATTTCAGATCTAACTTAAAAGGGTATGCTCTCTTTTCTATTGATTCTTCATTATAGGGTTAATTCCAAACTTGGGGTTAAACTTAGGCAAACCCCTAAAAACCCAACACCATTTTCCTATCTTGGGTGTGAAGGTTTCATATTTAGCAAAGAAGGTTATAGATTCAAAAAGTCTAGATTGAGATGAAGAGATACAGTCTTTGAAGAAGCAGAAAACCCTAGTTGTTTTAAACATGTCTAAAGTGTTTGACACTTTTTTGACAAAATTTTGGGGAGATATTCTAAGCGACATCTTGATCTTGAATCTATTTGCAATATTTGAATCAAACACATTCAAGACTAGGATGCCTAGCCACGTAATATAACACTTTCAAGCTCAAATTGGAGACACAAGCTCCTTTATGATCCCTTTTTCTAGATATATTCTTAGAGTTCACATATATGTTCTATAACTTACTATTTTTTATTACTATCAATTTTACATCATTAGACCTAGTTCTTGCATTTCATCATTTTATCTTATCAGTTTGTATCAAATCACAACAAAAGGAAGTAACCAAATTGTGTGCCCAACTCTCCTAAGGGTTTGTAGTTGGACCTATTGGTTATTTCCCCAATGTGAGTCTATGTGAATGGGTTTGGTTCCTAGTTTGCATGTTTAGACTAGTGAACCTAATGCGGGCTACATCAAGTGTTGTTGGGCCTATTTTTTATTTCCTCAATGTGAGTTGATGTGAATGGGTTTGGTTCCCAGTTCGCATGTTTAGACTCCCTATTCTCAATAGTCAAAGAATTACCAAATATCTCACTTGTGCTTTTCCACCGCATTTTCTCACTAAGGATAACACCAATGACATCATCAAAATTTAAGGTGTTTGAACTAAGGGCAAAACTACTTACAACCATGACCAAGCTATTCAAGTTTTCCGAAAATGAGCACAAAATCAATAGAGCCCTAACCTCATTATCAAAAGTTACTTTTACGAACTTAGCTAACTAGTGACCCTTTTTTATTTCATTCAAATAATTAGCAACAAACCATCTTCGAGCATCTTCATATTAAATAAACGTTTCATAAGAAATACCTTTTGGAAACCAAGGGTTTCTCATACAATTTGTCTAATGCTACCATCAAGTCCATTGCTTTTATTTCTTTTGCTATATTGAAAGTCATCGACATTGCCAAGCACAATCATATTGTTCCTAGTGTCTTCCTATTGAGAACCTCTCATTGTGGATATGTCATAATCATCAAGTGATGCTACAAAAATGGACAATAATTAAAGATCCTTTTGATATAGATAAACTTTCATTTGCATCTTCCATAGCTGATAGTTTTGGTCATTGAACTTCTCAATTACAAGCTTGCCTTTTGCCATTGCTCCCACTCGAATTTGAAATCTCTTGTCAAATGACTGAAATACATGGATTTAATACCATTTGTTAGGGATTAGGCAGATTGGAGCTATAAACAATATTAAATATAATGTAGAATAAAAGAGGCAAAAATAACAAATCACAATAACATAAAGATTTAACATTAACACCCACTATGAGCTACATCCATAGAGAAATAGTCCTCCACTTTCTTTCTATTATCTAGAGAAGAGCAAATTACGATATAGTGATCTTTCACATTACACAACCTCTTATTTATCAAGCCTTTCTGGTGCTTTACAAAGGTTGGTTTACATGCCCAAATAAAAGTCAACTCCTTTATTAAATAATGGGCAATTTTTGCTTCGAGTGTGTTGCCTCTAAACCACTATCGTGGGTTCTATAACCAAGCCTCCACCACGAGGATGGTCCCGCCAGACCCCACAAGAGGGGCTTTGCTCCCCTGCACTCCTTCATTGATTAATTTGGGGGGAAAATGTGGTTGACAAAGTCACCAAAATTTAAGCTCACTAACATGATCAATTTGCCCACACACACGTATGGCTATGATGTGGTAGAATTGCAATGAATGCTTGATAATGATGCAATGAATGCTTTGATTAAAGTTTGTTGAATATTTGAGTAGTAGATTAAGTGCATGAAAGCCATGGTTTGATATTGTTGATATAATAATTAATGCGATTATTGCGATTGATTGGACAAAAATAGAGCTATGATAGAAGCTTTTTGTAATTATGCATATTTCAATAAATTATAGATGATGATGATTAATGATGGCATAAGGATGATATTCTATAATACAAGTCTCAAACACATATTTTGATGTTTTTTCATGTGCACACCACTAGATAGTAATAATATTAGGTTGAGTTAGGTTGGGACCATTATAAATTGAAAGATGTAAATAAAAGGGTCAAGATTGTCCTAGTGATCTTCATCTAATATCAAGTTCACTTAAGTGGTCTTGATCTAAACAAAAAAATATTTATCTAAAAATTAAAATTATTTTAAATAAAAGTAAAGAATATATAAAGATGATAAATACAGATCTAGAAAAAATATTAAATATTGAAAATTAGACAAACTCATATGGTAAGATTATATACTTAAAACCTCCCCACATAATAAAAAAGTAATAATACATATAGCTATCCATGGGATGGATAAAAATGAAACATTAAAATTAAATATAGAGGGAATATAGCAATCCAACTTAAATTATTTAATTTCATAAGAAGAGTGAAAGGATAACTTTGTTTAATGTTTTAGGAAGCTTTGAGATTTTATTAAATAAGTGAAGAAAAACAAAGAGAAATAATTAAATAAATTATAAATAATAATAATTTAAACTCAAAGGACCGGGAACCATTGGAAATATAAAAAAAAACGACAAATACTTAACTATAACAACGTCAGCGACACTTTCAATTTGTTTTGGCTTTGTAATCTACGTCAAAAGTGTGCTCATATGATATAATTTGTCTGGAGTTAATGGCTGCATAGAGAAAAGTGTACATATATGTATATATTTGGTTTATAGTAGGAATTTTATAGGAATCAATGTAGATTTGAAATAAAATTAATCAATTAATTGTGTGATTGTTTTTCCTAAATTTTTGATAGTATTTTTGTTTTATTTTTATTTTATTTTATTTTATTTTATTTTATTTATTTATTTTTTAAAATTTATTTATTTTATATTTTAAGAATAGTAATATTAATGGTTTTTTCTAATATTTTATTGATTTATGTTGAATAAAGTTATGATTTTGAGTTTTTTTTCCATATTTTTTAAAATTAAGTTTTTAACTGTTTTTTTGTTGTCAAAATTTATAAATTAAAAATATTATTTTTATTTATTTTATTTTTAAATTTTGTTTTTTACAATTGAAGTATTCTTAAATATCAATTTTATTAATAATATTTGGTGTATTGATATGATAATATCTCGGTGGGATGGGAGTGTTCAACAAACATGTAAGGTGCAAATTGATCAAGAAGTAAATATAGAAAATCAATTTCTTGCTTATTGTTTTTGTAATTTTAATGCTTCTAGGAATTTTTTTTATCATAAGTGATGATTTATAATTTTTAAAAAATCATTTGAATTGTAACAATGAAAGAAAAGGGCATCTTGAAACTTGATAGAAACTTGGCACCATCGAATTGCATCTACATTGTCACATAGTTATGTTTCATAAAAATCTTGAAAAGGGTATATGATCCTACTCAGTATTCATGTTTGTTGAAAGTTTTCATTATTTGTTCGAGAGATTGAAAATCACTAATTAATATCTTAGATAGTCATTGGTGTGTAAGTTTCAAATATAGATTAACAAAAATCTTGGATAGAGATTGTGTACACACGTTAGAGATTGTTTTGTTAGTGAGTGAAATCTATAAATTGTAAAATTGCTTTCATCCTAAATAATATGATAGGGAGAAAGCTTGAGCTTGTTTGTGTTAAAAGAGCACCATTAGTTACTTATACATGTTATTAGTACTTTTCGTAGACAATACTATTGCATTCACTGAAGCCCAATCAATCAATTAGTTTGCACCAATCAAAAGTGATTATTATTTTTGCTTTCAAGTGTCCCTAGTGTTACCCATTCCATCACTTTGAGCATAACTGCCCTACTGCAAGAATTACAGGATGCCCCTGTTGTTGGACCAAACCTTGAACCAACTCCTGCACACAAGTTGAGGAGGTTGAAGCCAATGCTTCTCCCAAGCAAGAAAAGAGGAAGAGGGGAGAAAAGAGGGCTACAATAGTGGTTTCAGAGGAAGAGACAGAGGAAGAAGCCTTGACCTCAATGGCAAGGAAACCTACTCCTAAGAAAAGGAAATCAAAGAAGGATGGAGAGGCCGGAGTGTTGTGACGTTTTCACACATCACCCCATAGCAAATGGGGACCCCCTACTTTTTAGGCCCTCCCGGTCTTTTGGCTTGCATTTTTGGGGTCTTTTCACAGCAGTCTCGTCAGTCTCTCTTCTTTGCAAGTGTTTGGGGGTCATATTGGTCAAGTCTGCCTTTTGTTTGAGCAAATTCGGCTAAGTCTAGGGCATGTTTTATCCTAGATTTTAGGGGTTCCTATTAGGGTTTCGGGAAAATTAAGCATACGATTGGAATCAGGACCCTCCAGGGGACCTCCCAGTAAAATTTGAGCCCAAACGAAGCAACTTTCTATTTTTAGAAAGTCCCTTTTTTTAGGGATTTTTTCGAGTCCCGGAATGTCCCCATTTTGCCAAAAACTCAAACTTACTATTTTTAGTAATTTCTATTTTTAGTAAGTTTCTATTTATAGTAAGTCATTCCTGCCACCTGTTTTAGGCTCTAACTCTGACATTTTGGAGAGTTTCTATTTCGGAAAAGTCTATTTGTGGCAGGATCAGGCTAGCAGGCAGCGAAGAATCAACATGCACAATCACTTCTAAATTTGGAAAGTTGAAAGCAAACAAGCAAGGGTCTAAAATGACTAAGTATGAGAATCATCCCTGAAGTGGAAGGCACAAAATTGTTCTAAGTCTGGAAAATCCACCTTCAAACTCCCAAAGTGGCATCTCAGCACAGACAATGGTCAAAATTTGGCTAAGTTTGGATCTCCTATTCTAGAAGAGGAAAGCAAGCATGATCATCCAAGTCCAAAAATTCACATCAATCCACCAATGTCATCCTGATCCGAAAATGGCCTGAAATTTGACTAAGTCTGGAAATTTGGAAGATCTTCCAAAATCCAGAATTTGCATTATGATTCCTATGGACCTAAAACCACTCTCAAACATCCTAACAATATATATGAAATATAACTTAAAGTATAAGAAAGGAAAAAGACATATTGAAGATGCCACTTATACTTAAATGTTATATTTCATATATATATATATATATCTTGACAAAGAGCCTGAAATGATGGAAAAATCCATGAATCCATGAACGTGGTGAAAATGCGCCCAAGACTAGGTTGGGGCGCTGAATTGAAGATGCCATTCACAAGTGCAATAATCCACCTCTCCATGGACAGAGCCAAAATGCGCCCAGGTCTAGGCTAGGGCGTTGAATTGAAGATGCCATTCACAAGTGCAATAATCCACCTCTCCATGGACAGAGCCAAAATGCATCCAGGTCTGGGCTGGGGCATTGAATTGAAGATGCCATTCACAAGTGCAATAATCCACCTCTCCATGGACAAAGCCAAAATGCGCCCAGGTCTGGGCTGGGGCGCTGAATTCATGAAGCCATTCACAGAAAGAAAATTCATGAATCCTTGGCATGGTGAAAATTTCACCCAAGCTAAAAAATTGAAATTTTGCCTAAGGCATGGAATCCAAGGAGTCAAGGAAGAATAAAACGCAGAATTCCTCTCAGGCGAATTTTCGAATATGCTATTTTTAGACACCAAATCTCGACCAAGTGTGGAAAATTTTATAGATTCGGAATCGGGGTGAAATTCTTCATCCAATGAACCTGGCTCCTAAATTTTAGGAGGATCCCTAAAAAATAGGGATGTTGAAAAGGAGACATGGACAATTCACAAAAATAATGAATTCCTTCCTCAGGAGGAATTTCTGCCCCAGCCTTGTAGAGGGCGCCAGAATGAACAGTGCATAAAGAGATGAATTCCTTCATCGGGGAAGAATTGCGCCCAAGAAGAAGAAATTCCAGGAAAGGTGAAAATTTGGCTAAGTGATGGAAATTCCTGCCTTCAGGACAAATTTCCAGGAAAGTGAAAAAATTGACTAAGTGATGGAAATTCCTTCCTTCACGACAGAATTCTTGGAAATGTGAAAATTTGGCTAAGTGTTGGAAATTCCTTCCTTGAGGACAGAATTCCAGGAAAGATGAAAATTTGGCTAAGTGTTGGAAATTCCTTCCTTCAGGACAAAATTCCAAGCAAGGAAGAAATCACACCCAAGGATGAATTGAACATAAAATTTCTAAGGCAAGGAAGGAATCAGGGATGAATGAAACAAGAAATTTCCCCCCCAGGGAAAAATTTTGAGAAATCCATTCTCGGGCATCAAATCACATCCAAATTTCAAAAGTTTTACATATTTGGATTCGTAGGAGAATTCTCTTCCTTTTGGACTTGAAACCCTAATTTGTGCAAAATTCCTAAAAAATAGCAGATGTTGAAAAATCATTGAAAATCTTTTCCAGAGCAAGGCAAGTTCAAAAACTTCAAGAAAAATTCTTCATGGATCAAATTCCTCTCTCCTAAAGTTTTCTCTCTCCAAGGTTTTCTCGCCAAGTGGCAGCCTGGTCATTGCATGTTGAATTTATGGCAGATTCCTTTTGCATGCAGCCACCGCATGTGGAAATGATGGAGCATTTATGACATAATGGGGTGATTTTTGCATGGATGAATATTCAACGCATGTTGGGCGAATTTGAAGGAGGTGGTGTGTTTAATGCATAATGGATGCTATTTTGGGTACTTTTGAATTAATTGTATAGGGCATGATGGGTTATTAATTGGAGATTCTCACCTTGTTGCATCTTGAGTGGAGAATCTTTTGGGCAAACCCTAATTAGGGTTTTGCATGTAGCCAGGGCTTCAAGCCTATATAAGGTGTGACCCCCCTCATTTGTAAAGGAGGGAGTTCTGCATGAAATTGTTGCGATAAGTTTTTGAGAAAATAATAGTGAAACATTGTTCTCTGATGGTGTCCACTTAAGTTATTTTTTCAAAACTTGCATGGTTTCACCTTCCTCACTTAGATTAGAAATAGTAAAGTGCTTTGATTTCAATAGAGAATGTAATGGTGTCTGATGAATTTCCATGGTTCATACTTTTTGCATCTTGCTGATTGTAAGTTGCAGTGTAAAGTTAGTCTGAGCCCCCTAAATTTGTGCTGAGTTTGATTGTAGATAGTCGTTTGGATTGCATCATTTTTGGGTATTCAAATGTACTTTATCAATTTGAAAATCCTCTAGCATCCCCAGAATATTGCACCGGTTCTTGCGGAGTTGTAGTTGATCTTGGCGAAGCATAGCTTGGTTTATTTGGAATTTGTCCACCAGAGCACTATTCATTGTTATCACTGCCTTTAGGAGTAGATTTAGATCCTTTTGAACCCTTTCCCTTTTCTTTTAGTTCATTTTAGTTCATTCGAAGCAACAACATCATAGAATTTCCATATCCGATGATGGAGTTCAAGCCACAACAAAGAAGTGAAAGAACGATGCAAACGTAAGGCCCCTTAGATTACC